>NC_047672.1:45407588-46007588 GCF_011762505.2 Arvicanthis niloticus
GATTATACTTCTCTGTTTATCAATTTATATTTTCAAGTAAAAGCAGAATCTGCTGGGGAAAAAAAAAAACAAATACTGAGACTCCTCTTCTAATTTGCCTCTTTCTATCCCTGTTTTTTTCTTCTTCAATTCCAAAATATGGAAGTGTAAACATCAAAAATATTCTCTTACACTTTAACTAACTATATTTGTTGTTCAGATTGTGATTTTTCTCCAAACCCCTGCTAAAATCTTTGTTCATGTCTAAGGGGAAATTTACTCTAGCCAGACCTGTCTCTACTATGCCTGGCATGGTTTGTGTAATATAAGTTGGTACTTTAAAAAATACTATGTAAATTTGATGAGAAGAATGTATCTAAACCATGAAATTAGCACAATATGAGTTGAATTGTAGATGACTTTTGTATATTACGTACTCAGTCAATAGTGGTCCAGAATTCATTATAAATGCTTTCATCACTTAAGATTGATGAGGGATCCATGTATGGCTGTGCATGTGTGGTCTTGGCTAGATGGCAGACTAGATTTACACTCTGCTGAGCTCTGCTCATCTGTGTTCTGGCCACAACCTTCCAAAGAACAGTAACACTATTTTGAGAAATATTTTAGGGAAGATTTAAGCAGAAGCTCAAAGTTCTCATTTAAAAACTAGGTGTTTATTTATGGCCTCAGTCTTGGCCTCAAGGAAGGTTGGACCAAACCCAAAATCCTTGAAGGCACACTGAAAATCAGGAGCTAGAGAATCATGATAAAAACAGGTTTATTACATGTTAGGACTAGGATTATAAATAATAAGTGAAGCCAAGATTTATGGCAATGGTGGTGGTGTGTGTGAATTTGTGTAGGTCATGTGACCATCTCCAGCTGTGATTGTGAGGAATGAGGCCAGTATCTGAGTGTTCTAATCTGGGTCAAGATAGAGCCGGAAGCCAGAGAGCATGATGACCATCCCTATGTAAGCTACTACAACTGAGGTAGTGAGTGTGACTTCCCCAGAAGAACCTCCTGCGCTGTGATCACTATGAGCATGAAGGCATGCAGAAGAACAGTTGTCCGCTTTTCTAGTTTTTCACACTTGAGCATATTACATATGCTTGTGGAGACTCCATGTTTGTAATCATAATATCAGGACATGAGGAACTTCCCAATGAGCCACTGGAAGAATAAAGGATACAGATATGTAATGAAGCTGACTCTCAAGTGGCAAACATATAAAAGAAACAAAGTAAGAAAATAAAAAGTAATACCCTAAGAGCATTCCTTATAGTAAATATAAACATGTACTGTTTATAAATGTATGTGTAATTCAATTTATTATACTTAAAGCAGTATTTAGAAAGGACAGGATACATTAATTCAGTATATAAAACTGATCCACTTCAAGTAGTAATCCAATGGGAAATTCTTTCTCCAGCTTTTGTATAGTTTACATATTTCTTTAATATTTGTGTATATGCTTTTTGAAATAAAATGAATAATATTTTAAATAAAGCAGTAAAAATGTGGTTTTTACAGTCTGCAATATGCTGATATAATTCATTCTCACAATTTATTTTGTTTCTATGTATGACTAAGTCCAAAATTTGTTTTCTCATACTTCAGAAAGTACCAGGAATTTTGGAAATGATTTGACTCTCGGTTTAACACCCCTTTTAGGTTTGTACCTTTTATCCTCTTGACAGGATAAGTGGTGTGTAGTCAGTTAAGGGCATCAGTGGGAAAGGATGTGGTTAGTCCTACCGGGGCTGGATGTCTGGATGACTTAGGGCAGGGTGGGTACCTAATGGGGATGCTCTGAGAATACAGGGATGGGGTAATTTGAGAGAGAGTTGTAAGGGTAGGACTGGGAGCAGAATGAGAGACTGGGACATGTGATCAGCATATAAAGTGAATAAATAAATCAACTAAATTGATTAAAAACAAAATCTCCAGACTGAGTTGATGAGGACACATCTGCTTTGTGTCTTTGGTTTTTTTATTGTTATTATCAGTGTTGTTTTAATTTCACTGAGAGCAGGTACCGGGGTACATATATGTGGTTTACATGTATGTGTACGTGAGCACAGAATGGCTGCTGATATCTCCCTCTGTCAGTCTTTATCTTGTTCCTTTTAAACTCACTCACATGTTGAACCTAGAGCTCATAAGCTTGGGTTGTTGATGTTTGCTGTTTGTTTTCCCTGGTAGGCTGGCTTCTGGAAAGCCCCTGCTGTCCTCCTGACTCCTCCCACCTTGGTGTTGGTGTTACCAGCATTGGTGGATCTAAAATTACTTTTGTTTGAAGTGCTGACATCCAAACTCTAGCCTAGATGCATGTGCAAAAAGTGATCTCAAGGGCAGAACCATTTTTCCAGGTTTTTCAGTATGTTGATTTTGAGACAAAGTTTTACCATGTAGTATTAACTTGTAGGAACTCTTTTCTTTTCTCTCTGCCCTCTGAGTGCTAGGCTTTTTGGTGGGTGGCATGAGCATGCCTACCAGAACTGCCTTTTAAAAATTGATGAGCAGCTCTGATTAAAATACAGTATGTAAAAAGTTCCTTGTTACTTTCTTTAAATAGAAATACATTTTCAAAAATAACATATAATTGTCATGTAACACTTACTGTATCCATATACCCAAGGATGCCTATTGCTACTACAGAGATTCTTGCTCAGCCATGTTCATTGCTGTTTTATTCAAAATAGCCAGAGACTTCAAATAGCTTAGAGGTACATTAATGGATGGATAAAGAAAATGTGGTAATTATTCAACTTTAAAAAAAAAAGAAAGTCACAGATAAATGCATAGATATAGCAAATAAAATCCTGAGTGAGATAACCCAGACTCAGAAAGACAAATACATTATATATTAACTTATATGCAGAAATTAGCTGTTAAGTCTTTGATAAACAAGCTACAATCATTATAAACAGAGAACAGCTATAAAGAAGTAGAGGAATGGATAAATATCAATTAGAAAGGGAAACTAGAATATGTACGTATGGGTGATTGGGAGTGGACAGAAACAGAATCAAATGGTGAGGAGACAGGGAAGAGGGGTACAAGAAAGCTTGGGAGAAAAAGCTAAAACTAAAGGCCATTGGAGGGGTTACATGGGAACCTAATAAAGTAAACCCTTCCAAATACATATACAAATTATGAAGGTAATATAAATGAAATTGTCAAATAATGGGAAAGACAGAGCCCACATTGGACATTTCTTATCTCCAAATGAGGCTTCCAGTGCCAACATGAGTCAACTCTAATTGAGTTGTTGGTAAAAGGGGTCTATAGGAACCTTCAAACAAACCAGGCAAATGCAAAGGTTATTGAGTTGCCATCCAGTGCAGATCACACCTATACAAAATATTAAATACAGAGATGTTAAGATCGTGACTACTTAGAGCCTTCCCCGTTATAAACTAGTATTCATGATACTGGTATTCATGTACCTTATATGCTACCAAAGGAGAAAGTAAAACACTAACCCAGCTACAAACCTTTTGATATACATTGCTGAACTGCCTCCAAGATGCCATGGTGCAATAGTGGCATATGGTTTGTGCGAGTAACCAGCCAAGAGCTGATAGAATTTAAGAATTTCATTTTGTGAGATAAACCTATCTTCAGCACTGCTTGGGAAGCCAAGAACCGGAGACCAGATAGGTCATGGATATTGGGTAATCCAAATCCCACTATTCTGCTAAAATACATGGCATTCTGTTTTACTCATAAATCATTGTTTTGCTCAGTCATCATCAGAGAAGCTTCTGCCAGAAGTAAATAGGAACAAAAGCAGAAACCTCTACTTGGACAATGTTCCGAGAATGAGAGACCTTGGAATACCAAGTCCCAAGTGGGAAGTCCTCATCAAACCTTTCCATTCATTGCTCAGAAAAGCCTGTGGATGAAGAGGTGGGAAGATTGTCAAAACAAGAAAGGATAGAAAAAACAACATCCTTTAAACACAGCAGAACCAGGCTACATATGAATTCACAGAAACTGTGAAACATGCACAGATAAAAAACTAGCTATTTTCAATGGAGTTCCATGGGAGATATAAACCATTCTTAAGGGCAAAACTCATGTCCAGTCTTAGATAGCAATACAAAACAAGCTCAATTGCATCTTTGGAGGCTCTTTGTATCACAATGTTTTGACATGTCTTTTTGATTAATTAATTGATTGATTGATTTTTTTTACCTTACATGTCCTTTGTGTGTATATTGTGGCTTCTGGCTTTGTATTTTTATGGTATCCCTATGTGTATGAACATAGGTATATGACTATGTGTGTCTTTTTGTTTATATATGTCTCTGAATCCACATGGTTTTTCTTTGGCTCTTTTATCTTCTCTTTGTTTTTCTTTTATCTTATTTATTGTTATTATTTAGATGCCTGTTTGTTTTGTAAGAAGGAATAGAAAGTGAGCAGATATGGAGGGAGGAGAAGTAAGGAAGGTCTTATAGTTGAAGGAGGGAAAATTATAATCAAAATATCTTGTATAAAAAATCTTTTTACAATAAATGAAAAATATAAATAAACATTTGGTATTTGTCTTTGTAAAGATTTCCATTGCTGGGAAGGGATACTATGACCAAGGCAACTTTTATAAAGTACAGCATTTAGCTGAGAATGGCTAACAGTTTCAGAGGTTCAGTCCATCATCATCATGGCAGGAAGCATGGCAGCATCCAGGCAGACATGGTGCTTGAGAAAAAGCTGAGAATTCTACATATTGAACCACAGGTAGCAGAAGGGGACTACCTTCTCTAGGTTGCCAGGAGGGTCTCTTCTGCACTGGGCAGCGCCAGAGCATTAGACCTAAAAGTCCACCCCCACAGTGACGACTTCCTTCAACAAGGCCACACCTACTCCAATAAGGCCACATTTCCTAATAGTAGCACTTCCCATGGGCCAAACATATTCAAACCACCACAGTACTCAAAATTAAACACAGTGCCTTCATTATGTATGCTAATATGTGTTTTATGACTGAGCTATATCCTTAGTCCTAAGTTAAGATCTTTAATAATAGTTTTTACATAATATATAATAAAGACAAAACAAAACAAAGTGATATGGCTGGGGTTTGAATTCAAGAATGTTTCTAAATAGAGATATCAAAAGACCAAAAAGCACTTATAAAAATGCTATTCAGGATCTGGAAAGATGGCTCATTGCTTAAGAGTACTTGCAACTTTTACAGAGAACCTTGGTTTGGTTCCTAGAACCTACATGTTAACACACAACAATCTGTAATCCCAACTCCAGAGAATTTCAGTTCTTCTGGCCTTTACAGGTACCACACATGTCCATAGTAAATATAGAAATAGGGAAAACACTGATATTAAATCAATAAATAATAAAATAATGCTATTTAGTTATCTGTTTAACTGCCCTTCCTCTATTCCTCTGAGCTGAAATACTATCCTTTCCCCATAACTTTCCTTTTAAAATAATTTCTACTTATATCTTTATGAAATTCACATTAGCCACAGAGCCCTCACATTTGTGCTTTAAAAATTATACTTACATGTACTTGCCTTATCTTCTATAAGAATTTTCACTTGGGCTAGAAGAATGGTTCAGCTGTTAAAAGAGTATGCACTGCTCTTCCAAAGGACTCCTGTTCAATTCCCAGCTTACATGTTCAATTACAGCTTACAACGTCCTGTAACTCCAGTTCCAAGGGTCTAATACCTTTTCTGGCTTCTACCTATACCCACACATACATGGCTCTCTCTCTCTCTCTCTCTCTCTCTCTCTCTCTCTCTCTCTCTCTCTCTCTCTCCCTCTCTCTCTCTCTCAGCCCTAGCATAATACTATGTACAAACCTTACTGTGTACAAATAGAGAGAATACTGTTTTTGAAACAGGCTTGTAACACTCGGCACAATTCTCTAGAGAATATCCCTTGTTGTATATATTGTTAACATATTTCTTTCTTTCTTTCTTTCTTTCTTTCTTTCTTTCTTTCTTTCTTTCTTTCTTTCTTTCTTTCTTTTGAATTGCCTTAGTACACATTAGTCCATTTAGTTTGCTACACTCTCAAATGGTAATGGGTCCCTGGGTACATCACATAGTGTTAAACGTTATCACATAGTAGGAGTACATACTACAGAGAGATCATCCATCAAGAACAGAGCACAGTGTGAAGCCAGAAAATTTAATTTACCTTCTGATAATCCATTCTTCTAGATCCTAATCCAGCCCCTCAAAACCTGACCCATTCTTAGAATACTGACTGGCATTAATCAATTCTAACAGTAGTAACTACAACAACATGGTCCTTTCTAGGCATCATCACTTCAAGAGTTTCCCACTATTCAAGATCTACTCTGGGATCAAACTCCACTTTGAGTATTGCTGCTGAACATACCATATTGAAACCATCATACCATAACATTAATACCAAATTTTTGTTTAAGTTTTCATTCTCTAAAAGGCATTCAGGCATTTTCCAGTTCTTGACTGCTACAAATACAACTATGAATGTTTCTGTATATATTTTGCCTAGATGTAAATATTAATCTTCTAAGAGTACAGAGTTATAAGGTTCTTGTTTTTAATACAAACTGTTAAACAGATTTCTGTAATATCAAAAATACATTGAATTTTATTTTGAAGAAGGACTAAAACTTTTCCCTCACTGAGTTTTCTGTGTACTGTGTGTGAGCCTGGGGATGAGGTTTGAAGTAAAAGAGGATGTGTAGAGGGATTTAAATCCAGTAAAATGGTTGTTCTGTTCAAGAGAACACATATGGGGCTGAAATGCAGACATACAACATGCCTTTAATCCCAAACAATGATGTCTAATGGAGGGGCAAACAAAGTGACCAGTCAGAGATACAATAGGTCCAACTCTCACAAGAACAGGCAAAAAAAAAAAAAAAAAAAAAAAAAAAAAAAAAAAAAAAAAAGTTACTTAGAGAAGTGAGGAAAGAGAGTTCCATTCCATTCAATTCAATTCAATTCAATTCAATTCAATTCAATTCAATTCAATTCAATTCAATTCAATTCAATTCAATTCAGTTAGTTTGGATCAGTTCAATTAGTGAAGTTTAGAGGCAGTCTTTCCAAACAGATCAATTCAGTCAGAAGCTAACTAAATCCAATTTGATTCAGTCAGCTTGGAGAGGAGTTTGAGACAGAACAGCTGAGTTGAACCAGCCAGCCAGAGTTCAGTAAGAGCTAGAGTGAGTTTATTCAGTGGTAAGTCTCAGAGGCTGAAACATTCTAGGTCTAGATTAGCAGACAAAGGCTGGTAGCTGAAGCCTTCAAGGTCCAGATTTGCAGAAGTTTATATTGTATGGTGACTAGACACTTCCAGGTCTAGGCCTAAGGATAGTTAGCCAGATACTCTCTGAGCTCAGCCCAATGTATTTGTAAAGCTTGTGTACAGCTCTCATCTCATCCCCTCATCTGAGGAAATAAAAATGACATTTACATTTACAAGAAAAGATGTCAGAGGAAGTTGGCATTAGTTCAGCAGGATAAACAGATCTGCCTAAGAGTTTATATTCATTCCTTATACATGTTATCCATCTATCCAGTTAATTACTCAGTCATTCAAGAAATAATAATAGCCCTAAGAAGTAAGATGCAGGGAATTGGACAAGTTCACCCCAGTCAACTTTGGGCTGTGTTGCTGACTTATCTGGGCCACTTTCTAGTGAAACAGTTAACTATGAGTCAATACGTTTGGGTCTGGGATATCAGAGCTACACAATGACAGATTCTCATCTTACTCATGAGAAACCTGAGAAAATCCCTTCCTTGTACAAAGACTGATGGCAGTGGGTTTTAGCCCAATTTGTAAATGATAAAGAATAAAAGCTAGCCTTTTCAGTTTGAGAGACTTTAGAATTCAGACTTTTTCAAGGGTTTCAGATAGATAACAGCATCATTCAAAACCTCTTTGAATGTACAATTTCCCTAAATAACTGATGGGAAACTACTGACCATGTATTAAAAGTGAAGATGAAAATATGTTGCCGAATAACAAGAAAGCATCAGAAAGATACAGATTTGCACAAAGAAGCAGTTAAGGGTTGTTTGTTATAGGATATTTGTCTTTGCACAATTGTAAAATTTATTCAAGTAGGTAATTATATACTATGAACTACAGACTAAGAAAAGAATAACCATGTAATTGGAACATCACCATATATTTCTCACTACATAATTACATGACAACAGTATTGAGGAAAAATTTGAATTTTACAATAAAACTTTTTAAATTGTACCTTGGGCATTACTAAAACACTGTGGTTTTATTTTTTTTTCAAGTTTCACATGGCTGATACATGAGTGTGAATACTTCTTATGATTTTTAAAATGATTTTTTGCAACATTAACTTTTATAATGTGAAACATAATTAAAACAATGAAAATAAAAACCACGAGGAATCCTGTCAGATTACTCTGAACATAGTCCTTGTTTGTCTCTCTATCCTATGCATTCTTTTTTCTTTTGGGGCTGGCTTTTGCTGTTACAGCTTTTCAATATTATAAAACTCTAAGTTTATTACACACACACATACACATACACACACACACACACACACATTGGGATAGAGATAATATAAATAGGTAGAGATAGAGATTGATAGATATAGATAGATATCATATATAAATATTCCTTTCTTTCTCCCTTCTTCTCTCCCATAGTGATGCATGTCCATGCCTGCAGCACTTCTGGATGCCGAGGTCAACATAAAGATGCTGTCTTAGTCAATGTTCTATTGCTGTGAAGAGATAACATGACCAAAACAACTTTTATAGAGATAACATTTAATTGGGGCTGGCTTGCAGGTTCAGAGGTTCAGTTCATTATCATCAAGGCCGGAACATGGCAGTGTCCAGGCAGGTATGGAACAGGAAGAGCTGAGAGTTCTACATCTCTGTCTCAAGGCCAATAGGAAAATGCTAACTTCAGGTAGCTAGGATAAGGGTCTTAATGCCATGCCCACAGAGACACACCTACTCCAACAAGGCCACACCTCCTAATAGTGCCACTCCCTGGGCCAAGCATACACAAACCATAACAGATACATTCCTCAATCTTTCTCCACCCTATTCTTTGAGACAGTGTCTCACTGAAACCAGAGCTTTCTGTTGTGGCTAGTCTAGTTAACCAGCAGGTCCCAAAGATCCTTTTTTCTCCACTTCTCTGAGCTTTAGTTACAGATGTTCGTTGCCGGGTTCCGATTTCTATGTGAGTACTGAAAATACCAACTCAGATCCTTACATTTCTGACCAACCATTGTACCCAGTGAGCCCCTTCTTCCCTTCTCTATACACTGAAGTTTTTAAAATATATTCTCTATAAACCTCACAATGAATTATTCACAAAAAATAAATTCAAAATATTAACAAGATATTAACAGTAAGTTTTTGGAAAAAAGGATACATTTTCTCCTCTCAATTACTCTTTAAATACCTGGCACATTGCTTGTGACATTATTAGTAAGATAGTTTTATTTTAATTTATTTTCAGCATTCCAAAACAGATTTTCTATGTTCCCCATTTGCCTTGTTGCCTTGTTTTGAAAGATGTATGACTCAATATAGAATTATTGGACTCAATATAGATTTGTATTTTCTTAGCAATCCATCACTTCTTTGGATGGATTTTCACAAGATTTTGAGAGTATGGGTTATGAACTGGATGTACTCTCTACACATCCACAGGGGAATCCTAATCTTAATGCCTATGTTGGGAGACAGGAATTTGGTAAAGTGATCAAGTCAAAGGAGTGGGAAAGCATAGCCCAATATGATTAGCAGTTGTTTACAGGAGCAGGAAAGAGAGGAGTCTGTGTTTTTCCAACCTCAGTACCAAAGAGAAGTCACATGATTACACAGACTGGGAGCCCTGGGTAGCATCCAAATCCACCGGACAATTGACATGAGACTTCAAGCTCTGAGACAGTGTGAAAACAGGCCTCTTCCATCCAAACCATTGAGTTTATAGTATTTGGGTGATGCTCACAGATGAGGGGAGCAGAATTTACAGAACTAGCACACCACATGTGCAGGAAGTGACCACTGTGGCTTCATATCTGCTACCTGAAAACTTGTAGACATACACAAAGCATACACATGCTTCAAGGGTCAATCTCTTTCTCTGTGAAGTGGGCATGCTAATGTGGGTGGAAATCTAACTGCTGATTGGGACATTACAACCAAATATAGACTTTAAAACTTAAAAAATAATGTGTAAAAACAAAGTATCTCTTTAAACCTCAAAATTAGCCTTGGATTAGTTAAATTTATTCATTTAAGGGAGCTGTTTCTTTCTAAATTCTAAATTTAAATTTGGCATAAATACATATGCATTATATTCCTTACAGATATATTTTTCTCCAATAGTGAGTATGCTAGATTATGAGAAAATTTCAAGTAGGCTCATCATTTTATGGAAGATTGTGAATGAATAGTTATATAAAATACATTATTGTGAAATATGAAAAATATACCACGTACTCAAGTATTTCCAAATAATTCATTTAAAAATTATAATATATTCTATCATAATAATTATTTATAATATTTAATAAAACAGAAGTTGGCCAATCCAGAGAAAAATATTTTTATGAGCATGGGTATGAAAAATATAGTCAAATATTTGATTAATAAAAATGTACTTCATCTCAGTTTAATTAGGCCCAGTATCCAAACAAAACAAATTAAAAATAGAAAAATAAGCACCTGTATACAAAAAACTCATTTTCTAAAGCAAACATATAAAGTATCTATAGTTGAAAAATGTTAAAAATCATAATAAAATTTCTTTTCCAACATAATTACTTAAAAAAACGTAACAGAATAATTAGCTGAGACAAGCTATGAAGAAGTTAAATGAAAAAGCTTATCATAGTGTCAGACAAAACAAATCTGAAAGTCAATATGATATAAATATAAAGTGTTACACATTGATAAAATAAGCCATTGATTCCTAGATAGATTTTACAATATGTAAAGAATTTTTTTTTCTGTAAAAATAGTGTAAAGCATTAGAAATGTCAAACAATAGAACATAAACATTGGTATGTAATATTATTACTCTCATTCTAGTACAATTCAAGAAGATAATAAGCAAGCAAAGTAATATGCCAAGGTATCAGAAAGAACTATAAAGATGACCAGCACTACAAGATATTCTTAAAGGGGCAATGACAGCACTCATATCTCAGGGGTAGCCAAGAGCTATCTAATTGGACTTAAGACCCATTCAATAAAAATGAAATCACACTTGGTACTAGAATCCTAGAGAACTACCAGAAGCTAGTGAGGTTATGGGTGGAGAGCCTACTCCCATCTTACTAGATCAGCATACTTATATAACTGCACTCTCTAATTTACTTTTATATCCACAGACAAGCAAAGCTCTCACCTATTGTAAAAGAAGTGTCTCTGCACAACAAACCAAGACTTTTACAGAAAACAACAATAGGTCATAATGCAGATATCAATAAATTTTCTGGAGCCCAGCTTTAGTGGCTACATCTACAACTTAACTACTGCACTTAAGGTTCAGGGAACATTGGGAAAGAGAAGGCTTGGAAAGGCCATAAAAGCAACAGGATCAGACATCTGCTGTGAGACTGTGCCTCCTGAAAATGACAAGGAAGCTCCATCAATTCCACCTTAACAATATGGCTGCCTTAGCAAGACCTGAACAATGATAATTTCAGTAGACATACTAACTTAGAAGAGGGAAATCTCAAGGGGTTTCACTCCTAGAAGAAGAACCAGTCAGGGAACTAAAGACAGCTAATGACTAAAAAATAGAGAGAATTAGCCTCTCTCAGGGATGAGCTCCTAATTGTTTATCCAATATAAAGTGGCTAGCCTGAAATTATATATACTTGAGACACACTAAACAAACTTATCAGGTTTTATTTACAAAGTTATATATGTGTATTTGTGTGTGTTTGTGTGTGTGTGGTGTAACAATAATAATATAAAAAAGGGCATCAAATTTGAGGAGCTGGTGCATTAAAAGATGTCAAGTTCATTATGAGGGTGTTATTTTTCACAGGCAAGGGAAATGAATTAATGTTTTAGTCTATCTAACAAAAAGAAAGAGAAGAAATAATTGTGTCTTAGACATGAATTTAGCATTGAGAGGTTCAAAGCATATGGTTTTCAGGTTACCCATGCCCCCAATAACATTTGAAATGTAGGATATTTCAACATGAAGCCAGAAGTGTAGCTTAAAGTTGTTTTACAGAGTAATTATGAAATGGCAGCATAAGCCTACAGTATGACTCAGCTAGTAGAGACTTTTAACAAGCCTGAACATTCGTATTCAATCCCCAAGACCTACACAGTGGAGGGTGAGAACCTATTCCCATGGGTTGTTCTCTAACTACTCAAACACACACACACACACACACACACACACACACACACACACACACACACGAGAATGCAAGAGAGGGAGAGAGAGTCAGACAAAGCACAGAAAGAGACAGAGACAGTGAGACACGGAAAGAAACAGAGAATCTAAACAAATAAATGTAATCACAATAATTTTAAACTGAGCAGGAGAGATGGCTGAGTACTAAGGAGTATTTGTCAATTTCAGAGGACCAGAGTTTGGTTTCAGGTCCAGCTGCTCACAACTGCCTGTAACTCCAGTTCCAGGAATCCAACACCCTCTTCTGGCCTCCAAATACAACCACATACAAGTGCGGATGCACACAGAGAGACCAAAAAAATATGAATAAAAACAAATTCAATTTTTTATAAAAATAAAAAGTGGCGGATTGCAACTAGTTCATTTTCCTAAGCAACAAACATCTGTTTCAGATGAGAATCAATGATAGCAGACCAGCCAAGATTGGTTATTTGTTGCCAAGTGACAAAAAGCTGCAAATTACCGCAGATAAAGTTCATGGTTGCTAACAGGCCTGTACGAGATACATAAAGTATTTCTAAACATTAATACCTACTTCAAAATAAGCATGTATCTGGCCAATGAAAACCTAAATGTGTTAATCTGTTTTTTTTAAATCTTCTATTTATTCTAAAATTGAATATAACTTCTTTTGCCTTTTCCAGATGTGAAGGGGAGGATCATAAAAATTCTGATATTTGGGGAAATATATTTCATACTATTATTTTCAGATTTAAGGACAAATAGAATAGGAGAAACGGCAAGAATATTTTATTAAACATATATTTTAGTGGTCAGTGGAGTTAAAAGCACTACTACTACATTCTGGGTGTGACTAAGTCCTTCTGCCTAAATGTACTGATAGATTTCAAAAGTGTTGGGATACTAATGAGAAAGTAGGGAGAGCGAGAGGAAAATAATTCTATTTTTATTTTTAACTCTTTTAAACAATTAAAATAGAGGTAACATTTTTCTTAGTTATTATCCTCAAGGCCTGATTCTTCTTTCACCTTCTCCCACTTTCTGAGAAGTTATGGCTTACAAGACCTGTGCCTTCTCTATGCCATGGTGTGGGTACATGTGAACCCTACAGAAACAAAACATATAGGACCATATGAGAAACTTATAGCAAAGATGCCAATACAGTAAACAGAAACTCTGTGACACAGCAGGCATTTGGAGCCTAGGAATCTGAAAAGAACACATCTGTAAATACATGGGGCGTTGTCCTTGTTCTGGGCTTCAGTTACTCTCATCTGGATCTGCAGAAACAGAACTGAGTTCTATCCAGTTGGATACTAGTGACTGAAAATTTGTATGGTTCAACTAAAAGATAACAGAATGTCAGCTGCCTACAGCCTTTGGGTATCAGCTATCAACCCCAGAGGCTTCTCTTCTTTCTCTGATTCTGGAGTTCTTCAGCTTCACCATACAGTAAAATCCTGGAGCCTTTAAAACATACCTATTTGAAAACCATCCAGTATCAACTGATCAAGAACTCTCTATGTAGTAAAATTTGACAGGAACTAGTGGGTGCTATGTAATGGAAAAAAATAGTTTGTAATGTCTAGTTTAACTATCAGTCAGAACACAGTGAAAACAACACAAGTAAATTTTAAAAAATATGGACACTATGTGGATCAGACTTATAAAGAATGGTTTGTGAAGGATATTGATGTAGGATGGAATTTTTCTTAACAATTACAATGGAAGTGAAGAAACTAGATATGTACAATGGAGAACAGCCATCATTCCTGCCCTCCTTTGAATTTAACTGTTGAAATAACAACATACTGTTATTTAGTAATTATGTCAATAAACAGAGAGAATGGTAGACAAGTACTTCAGATGGATAAGGTTTAGTCCAAATGAGTTTCAATACCATTTTTAATCTAATAGCATTTTTATTTAAGCAATGTCTTAAATTATCTAAGAGTTGTTATATGCCAGTATTCATAATGAAAAACTTCAAGCTACAAAATCTGTCCTTTCAAAAATTTTGTTGTTAAATAAATAATATAAAATTAATTTATTGCCATATATATTGTCATTACTTGTTTTAGTGATTAAAGAAAAATAATCCGTTCATATAAATGTCAACAATTACTGGTTCATGTACTTCCCTCCCTTGCATTTGAGTCCAGTGTATAAAATTACAGATACACAGTGACTCTGTGCCATGGTTCCAGAGCCAGATCAGTCTATTTGAATCTTGAATCTTCTGATTCCTTTGTGACTTTTGACAACTAACTTAAACTCCACTTATTTTGTTGTGTCTTTCATATATAAAGATAAGATAACAATGCTTTTTTTTAAAACATTATCCAGGGTCTTACATAAAACTAAATAAAATGTGGGAAAAAAAGCCAAAATAGCACATCATATAGTATATTCTCAATCATGTGAACTACTATAAGTAATTTTCTTAGAAAACTTACATTATGGTAAATACCACTCTCATTGATGAGAAGCAGTAACTGATACTTTCAGGAATATCCACTGAAACAGGTAAGGTTTCCTGGTGATTTGAATAGGATTGGTCCCCTTACACTGATTCTTGTGTTTGAATGTGCTTGGCCCATAGGGAGTGTCACTATTAGGAGGTGTGGCTTTGTTGGAGTAGGTGTGGTCTTGCTGGAGGAAGTGTGTCACTGTGGGTGTGAACTTTGAGGTCTCAAAACTTCAAGTCAGTTCTCTCCGTGCTGCCTGAAGACTGAGTTGTAGGACTCTCAGCTCCTTCTCCAGCACTCTGTCTGCCTGCATGCTGCCATGCTTCCTGCCGTGATGGCAATGCTCTAAACCTCTGAACTGTAAGCCAGCCCCAATTAAATATTTTCCCTTTCAAGAGTTGCTATGATCATGGTGTCTCTTCACAGCAATAGAAACCCTAAAACAGGTTACTTTAATTAAATATTATCGATAACGATAAAGGCCTTTAGTTTTTGATCTCTGCTGAACTGTTTACCATACTATGAGTTTTGACAAACTAGTCCTTCCTCCTGTGCCTCTCAGTGACACCTGTACAATGGGATTGTTACTATTTAAAAAGATAGTTGGTAGATGAGTTAATGCCAAGCATTAAGCACGAAGGGTGGCACAAATTGAATGCTGTGTGTTAGCTATGAGTTTTATGGTTGTCGTTATTTTTACGATTGTGTTCCATGCATGATCTCGCACTCCGATATTCCCATTGTTCCTCAGCTCCCCGAGGGGTCCTTCAGTGGATCCCCTCCACCCATGTTAATTTCCCTGGTTGCTTGCGAGCTTAAGGCAGCAGAAAATGACTACTAGCTTGTTAATAGCATTTTGACGGAAACTCATTTTTCTAGAATGTCCTGGGAATTTACATTTTAAGCCTTTCATCACTAATCCTGCTGAAGGATATTCTCTAAGTGTAGGTAATGAAGAGCCCAAAGTCATCCTCACTGCCTTCAAGTGGTGCGGGTCAGAACAGATTGCCACTGGCAGGGGCGACTTTGCTCAAGTTTGGCTCCATCCACATCTGAGGTCAGTGCAAGGGGGAGGTGGGTTACTCCTTAAGGACAGAGAAGAGCATTTGGCTCTTCAACACTTCTGAAAGCAAGTAACTGACAGTGACAGAAACTGAAGTAGAGCGACCCTACTCTTGTACGTGAGGGTAGTGCTAACGGCATTCCTCCACTTTACAAAATAGGAGAGTTGCTGTCATCATTCCTACCTTGTCCGTGACAGGGGTTTTCAGAAATTATACCATCAGAATATGGTTGCAGAGACGGAAAAAAAAACAAACAAACAAAAAAAAAAAAAAAAACAAATTAAACCTCCTTTAGCATTTTAGTATCAAGGATCTTCTGATAACACCAAACAGATAAACTGTGTCATTTTGCTCTCAAAATAATCAACTTAGGCTGATTTCTACAGCCATTTGAATTTAATATGTATTGTGAAACACTAAACGGGCAGCGCTCCGTGTAGCTTTACCTGCTTTTGGGAACAGGCCCCTTTCATCTAATGGAAAAGAACAAAAAAGAAAAAAAAAAGCCACAGATGGGATATTTAAAAAAAAACAGCACCCCAAGGATTCTTAAGAACCAGAAAATTGGAATAACTTTGTAAAGGTGGCATTATATCGTTTTTAGAATTTTAAAAAAGCTTCTTTCATTAAAAATTATCCCCAAACTGCATTTCTTATGAAAAGAAATTACTCTACTCATTTTATTAGTTTAGCTTTAATGTCAGCACTCAGGTTTATAAGTGCAGTATTAGAAAAACAATGGATTAATAATAGATGTCATATGATGCTTTTATATCTCATATTATGTTTGATTCCGCGTTGCTTTTCTTGGTTGCTTTAATTCCTAATCACTCTCTCCCAAACAGTGAGCATCTGCCAATTTCATTATATGGGAGCTTAATAATACTTAATTAAAATACAAAGCTCTAGTTGCCATCTACCATTTAATTGAACATGATTTAAATAAAACAATAATGGAGAGTATCAGATAGTTCATATATATTTCTGCTTGAAAAGGATAATATCTTGACTATTTCTTCAGAGCAACCATGGTCTTACCATTTTAGGGATTTTGTGAAAATGAACTTTACATAACATTACTTGGTTTTTTTCCTTGAGCACTTAAATCTTCATCTCACTGTAGACTTTTTAACATTAACTTTTCTTTTCGACACTGAGAGCAGAGCTATATCATTTTGGTATCTAAAATTTGTATTCTTAATTTGTGTTTGCAATGCTTTAAAAATGATGCATAAATTAAAATTTGCTTATAATAAGGATCCTTAAACTATTCCTGTGAAGTATACATGGTATATAAATGGCAGTACATGGGGTCTTCTCTGCAGTGGTCCTCTGGCCTCCACATATATTCTGTGAAACACAACATACACACACATACACATTATACACACACACATACACAGACATGCACACGGACATGCATATGGACGTGCACACAAGTAAATATAATAAAAAATTAATTATATATTTATTTTACATATACAACTTGTTGAGGGTAGATATAAGTCTATATCCATGAAACCATCACCACAATTCATGCCATAAAACCATATCCACTATCTCTTGTTTCTTCCTGCTTTCTTAATTATGATTATTAGATAAGAAAATTTAACAAAAGTTCTATCTACTCAGTCAATTTTTCAACTTATAACACAGTATTTTAAGCTGTAGTTTCAACAATAGTTTCTACGCTATATAGCACATCTCTAGGAATTGTCTAATTTTTTCCAACTGAAACCTTGTAACATTTGGTTAATATTATCTTGATACAATATCCTTCAATTCCTGGCAACCACCCTTTACTTTCTGGTTCTGAGTTTGCATAGTTTAGATTCCTCATCTGTCCTAACTACTATTTATTGTTATGATAAACACCAAGATCAAAAGCAACTTGGGAAGGAAAGGGCTTTTTGGCTTATGCTTCTAGGTTGTGGCCAGTCATTTAGGGAGGTCAGGTCAGGAACTATAGCAGAAATTAAAAGCCAAGGAAGATTACTGCTTATTGGCTTGCTCGGCCAGCTTTCCTATGTAGCTCAGGCTTGCTTGCTTAGGACTGGCACCCCCCTGTGAGTTGAACGACTCCACATTAATCATCAAGTAAGGCATTTCCTACAGACATGTCCATAGACCAATCTGTTGGAGGTAATTCATCAGCTAAGGCCCATTCTTCCCAGGTAACTTTAGTTTGTGTCATGTTGATGCTACAATCCATCCAGTATACCACTTAAATGATGTCTTGCATTTATTGATGCCTTTAGATATATTTTACATTGGGTAAAGTCTTCCAAGTCCGCACAGGCTATTGATGATCAAATGATTTTCCTATCATTTTAAGTCTGAAAAAAGTACTCAGTTGAACATATACGCTGTATTTTTAAAGATTTGTCTTATGTGTACCATTGTTTTGTCTGCATGTATGTCTATGTACTATGTGCACACAGTGGCTGTGAAGACCAGAAGGCATTGCATCTCCTACAACTGGAGTGATAGACTTTTGTTAGCCATGGCAGGGGAGGGGACAGCAGTCAAACCTGGACCCTCTGGAATAGTAACTGTTAGGCATACTAAGAACCACCAGAAGTCCTTTGCCCACCTTCTGGAACCAGTTCCTCTGAGCTCCTCACTTCCTCCCCAGCCCAATCTTGACTTCAGTGACTCAGAGCCAACAGCCCTGCCATCATTAATGGCCTATGTGACACTTTTCCACCTTAGCCATATTTTTTCTATGTGCATGCTCCATACCCTGTAACACCCATCATCATGGCCTGGCTTGTCACTACTTTCTCCATCCCAACTCAGAGGCAGGCATTTTGTGTCACTGCCCCCTCCCCCCCGACACACACACAACAAATCTCTGGGTGAAGTTTGTTTCATGGTGTGAATTTGGTGGTATTCCTTGGCCCGTGATCACCAAGATGTTCTTTTGCTGCAAAATACTTTCAGTAATGAGTATTCTTAGTTGCTGAGCCAAATTGTTTACACTGATATACATCCTATTATTGTTATTCATTCATGTCATATATATATATATATATATATATATATATATATATATATTCACATACTCACATATATATGTATAATGGTATATATATGGTATGTATCAAGTGTAGTAATACGTGATGAGTGTGTGTGTGTGTGTTATACTTCTTGCATCAGGCTACAAGCATTGCAATCTCAGAACAATAGCGTAAGTTTCTCCTCTCCTGTAACAATTACATTTAGACACTTTCTACTTAAGTGTGTTCCCAACACATATAGGAACAAAGAACAGAAGGAGCAATCAAGTCTGATGTACATTTGGGTACATGCAGAGTAAAACAAAATTGTACTCTAGTAAACATTTAGAGAAAATTTTCTATTTACTATCTTATGCTTATCTACAATTGGGAATGCACATGATTAAACCAGATACATTATAGAATAGGAGATGCACAGTAGGAAAAGAAAATACATGGTCTAATCTATCAATTAAAACAAAGAACCACCTAAATTATATCCTTTGTTAACCAGTCTCTCTTTTCTTTAGACTTGATAAAACTAACCCAGAGGTATAATGTGGGACCCTTGAGCCCTCATATTGTCTGCTGTCTACCTTTGACAGTTCATCTTTCTTTAGTCAGTATAATTTTGATTCAAGTATTAGCTTGCTTCCTTTCAAATCTGTGCGAACCTTAATTTTTTTATTTTTTAAATAAGGAGCCAAGAACCCAGGATCACTCTAACTCACACCTCGTCCTCCAGTATTACAATTATGATGTCTTTAGACTAAAACAAATCGTATCTTAAATTTCCAATCTTTCACTTCTTATTTTGCCTACCATGTTCTCTTGGCTAAGACTGACAGTAGAATGTAAAGTCACTGTGTCTAAAAGGAATGCTCTTATTTCTCCTTCAGAAGCATCGTGTTTGCCACCGGCTTTGACTAATGATTCCAACTGCTAAAGTTGCTACAGCCTAAAGTTTTGCTTTGTTTGCTTTGCACTGGGTTATTCCCAACCTGGTAACTGAGCAGTACAAAGTTAGGGTACAAAGTTAGACCCATGCCTAGGGCCTAGGGCCCATGGAGCTCCACTGACAGCTCTGGCTGTATAGCCTTTTCTGAATTTCTTTGCAGCTGTTCAAGAGCCTAACATCCCCACCATCTCAGCTTCAAGTAGGATTTCATTTGCCTCCTGGTCTGACACTTCTTTGAACTCTCTGCCTCCTTTTCTAAGCAGACACTTAATGAAATACTTGTGCATTCTCCTGTGTTGGCATGTTTTCTTCTCTGAGAAGCTCCATTAACATAACCTTTATCTACTGAAGGAAAGAATCCTTTCATTCCCACCTCTGTAGGAGGTTTTAATGCTCACTTCCTTCTCGTAAGGGAGCTCTGTGTTTTGGCTCACGTCACCATCTCCTCTCTTTGGAGGAGGGAGATGTCAAGCAATGCTTTCTTTGATGTTCCCCACACTTTATTTGCCCTCGCGGAGGTACTCTCGTGTTTCTCCCAATTTTCATAATTGCTTTCCCTATTAAAAGTGGAGGATTTAATTAGTGCTGATGAGTTATCCATGGTTTTCTCTCCACCTTCTTTCCATCAAGGAAGAATGGTGAGGCGGCTTTGCTGATTTCCCTGGTTTCCTTGTTTTGCATGTCAATGGCAAGCTCTTTCTCCCAGACCCTCACCTTTGCTCTTGCTGTCTGCTTCCTTTTAATTGTACTTTGCCAACACAAACTTTCAAGATAATGCTTTAAGCAGTAGCCCTGAAATGAAGTCCACTTTCTCTGTATCTCTAGAGTGCACATGTCACAGTTTATATAAATGATTCCATTTTATTATGAATGCCATTTCTCATTCATTTTCCAACTACTTTATTACTTTTCTTAAGATTCACCGAAACTTTTGCAATCGTCTGTCTACTGATTTCATTCTCCAAAGTTATTTTGAAGCCATCTTAGCGTGAAATAAAAATGAAGTTATATGGACTGAAATGGCTGTTGAGCCTTTAAATAGATGTTCTGTTTGTTTTGTCTGTTTTGGGGGCGTTTTAAGACAAGGCTTCTCTGTGTAGTTCTGGCTCGTCTAGAACTCCCTCTGTAGACCAGACTGACTTCAACCTCAGAAATCCACCTGCCTCTGTCTGCTGAGTGCTGAGGTTAGAGGTGTGTGCCACCACTCCTGGCCCAGATGTTACGTTCTTATAGGAGGACACTAACTTCTCCTATCAGAAATATTACTTTTGTCTGAACCTTCAATTAAAAAAAAAACTTACAAATGACACAGGTTGATTCCAAAAATAGAATTTAAAATGTACAATTTTTAATAAATATTTTGTTACAAAAGTATGTTTTCCAAATATTACATCTTAATGTGTTAAAGAATGTGGAATGGTTGGAAGCCTCTGGAAGTCTGTATTTGAGTAATTACACAGAAGACTGAGTCAAATTCAGGACCTAAGAAATAGAGCTTCAAATAATGTTTAATGGTCAGAATTAAACCTAATGGTTATTAGGGCAGCATGTCAAAGGTCTATTAGTTCAGAATAACGGGCTCTCCACTCTGGCACTCAACATGGGGCAAGAATAGAGAGTAAATTCCCATTTTAGGCAATACATAGTTTATATTGCCTAAGATGGGAATTAGGGATGCAGGAAAACAAACAAAACAAAAACACCCCAAGAAATTTGTGATAAATTCAACCTCAATTGGGTTGTGAAACACCAGGCTGGAAATTAGTGAGAATAGATCCCTCTCAAAAGAGTTTTGCATCTCTTTCTCTGCAATTGGGGAGGCCAAGGAATACCACAAAAATCACACTATGCAACAAACCTCAAGCAAGAAATTTGTTTGGGGGGGGGGGGGAAGCAAAATGGCTGTATCTGAGAGGAGATAGAGACATAAGGCCAGGATGGTGGGCTTTATAGGGGTACCAAACATGTGCATAGGGAAAACATGAATGGAAACTGTTAGAAATAAGAGGCAGGTCCTAGGCAAATCACACCATGCAACAGGACTCACTTGAGAGGGGGAGGCAGCTTCTGGGAGAGGAAGGAGGGGAGAGAGAGGGGCAGGGAGACAGGTCTTTTATCAGGCCTGTGACTCCTGCAAAAAGGGACATGCAACAGGGACTGTGGCCCATTTGTGAAGGGACATAGCACAGCTATGCTGTGGCCTCTTGGCTGCGGGAGATGGCATGTCTTGTTGCCGGCTCCCTGAGGAGCTGTAAGGATGCCTGATTGTCGTGAAGTCACTTCTAGCTGTCCATGGATGTACCTAATTGCCAGCAGAAACTTGTTGCATTGTCCATTAATGATGGAGAGGCCTTTGTCACTGAGTCACTGAAGGCAGCTTGGGGTATGGGGGAGCTCTAAGGAACCCTGTTTTTGAATGTGGGCAACGGACTTCGGGCGGTTCTCGGTATGTCCAAAAACTTGGTCACTGTCAAGTTTTAGATCTTACCTCATTCCCCCGTTAATGCTAGAAAGAAAAACATCGCAAGTGCCTCGTATGATTTAAAGTACAATGTGAAAGGTAAAGATGTCAGGGTTTTACTCTATCTATCTAGCTTACCCCTGGTCAAAAGAACAGAATGTGAATTGTACTTCTAGCCCTGGGTGAAAACAGGACATTCTGAAGTTCTCCAAGGATTAGAACAGTACATGCTACTTTCAGGTCTCCTTCTTAAAAAAAAAAAAAAAAAATCAGTGCAACTGAGCCCATCAATCACCAGGAGTCCACTCTTAGAGAAGTCAGATCTCCTGAAGATATGTTAATGGATGGAAGAACTAATTATTGATTAAGTGATATAAGATTCTAATTCCTCCAGAAGCCCCTGCCCCAATATAGTTTCTTTCAGAACTTGATTAGAAAATGTTGCTAAACTTGCCAGTTCTTCTGAGTTTTACCTCAAAACATGTAACTTTTGTTTTTCATTTTTTTTCATGTTTTTCCAGCTAAGTCCCAAAGCATAAAGATAAAGGTGAATGGCCAAATCATTGAAGTTCAGACTCCATTTTAGAGAAACTGATTTAAGTTTGAACTCAGGGAAACTAACAGGCTGGTACCTAACATTAGTTTCCAAGTTGCCCCCCAACAAAACCCAAGCCTAGCTCCAGTCTCTAGGCTAATTCCCAAGAAGACCAGTGTCTCCAGGTTATTTCCTCAACAAGACTGCACCCCCAGGTTACAAGCCCACCCACTGCCTTATGACCACCAATGCAGAGGGGAACAGGAATTAAGTTTACAATATGACTCCCAGTAGCAGCTAATTATATTAAATGCCACAGTAGCTTTCCAATTAGATACTTGCACCCCCCCCCCGCTCACTGCTTTACGAGAAGCCTTGCCCCATAGACATTCGGGGTTCCTCCATACCAAAACTGTCCTGCGTGATGGCAATGTATTAGAAGGGCCAAGCTAGCTCAAATAGATGCTTAAATAGAATAAAGGCCCTACTGTGAGTTGCATCAGATCGATTCCAGTCTTTTTTTTTTTTGGGGGGGGGGGATCACATTACTCCCTGGTACTTACTCTGACACTCTGAGTCTTCTTACTCTCTCTCTCTCTCTCTCTCTCTCTCTCTCTCTCTCTCTCTCTCTCTTTCTGAAATTCTCCTCCATTTCTGCTAAGCTGCCAATCTTCATTGTTGAGCTCACCTGCTTTCTTGAACCCCAATTGCCATTGCCTGGCTCCTTTTTTCCATCTCCCTCCACTCAACAGCTACAGAGATTTATAATGTTCTTATTTTTTTGTTTTCCGTTTAAATTCTAATAAGATTGTTCTCAAGCTTCCTTTGAGTCCATTTCTAAATTTGTTTAAGAATGAGGCTAATAACTGAAGCAAGACTCCAATCCTCCTTGTAACAATAGCCATATTTAAGATATAATAACTTAGCATTTACTTAAAAGATGGTAAACATGTGAAAGGAGAATTCTTTTTTTTTCTTCATTTTTTTTTATTAGATATTTTATTTACACTTCAGATGGCATCCCCTATCCCCATTCCCCCCCCCTCCCCCTTAGGAAACGCATATCCCATGCCCCCTTTTCCTTTTTGCATGTATACATTTTTTTAAAAAGAATGTTAATCATAGGCTTTATAAGTTTGGAATTGCTCAATCAGAGGTGTAACCCACTGACCGACTTAGATAAAACAACTATCTTTGACTGGTGGAAATACATGAATATCTGCCTCCCTGTCTCCCCCCTCTTTCTCTCTTTCATCACCTAGCTTCTCCTCTCCTTCTTCTTCTCCTCTTCTTACTCCTTTTCTTCCTCTCAGTACTCCTCCTACCTTATCTCCTACTACACATCACCCTTCCTGTTAAAATGAAACTTTTCTCTCAAAATACAATTAGAGCATAATTATGCCAATTTGTACCAGTGAGGTACAGGATAGTCCTAATACCCAGTCCGTCCTTTTGTTGACTAACCAGCTCCTCTGTCATCTATTCTAACTAGAACATTTAGTTCTGAACCTGGCTTTAGGATGAATGTCAGCTGACGACCATCCACTCAAATCTTTTCTCTTAAGGTCAATAGCTATATGTTTTCAACCCCATCAGAAATCCAGAATGACTGAGTTAACTATAATTGTGGGAAGCACAAATCGTAGTTTCTAAAAGTTAGCCAATTTATAGAGACCTCTGACCACCTGGACACTCGCTCTACTTCAAAACGTTGGAGCATCTGTTCTTCTGCCTTCTGGTCCAGGATCTTCTGACAGACCTTAGTGCTGCAAAATTATTAAGTGCTGATTACTCTGTCTAGGCAGATATAATCAGTCGACTATTCTGCAAGTGTGTCCTTTTCTGGACAGTAATTTGTCTGTAGAAGGAAAGTGGCAATTCTTGCCTAGTGGCTGTCTCACCACAACTGGAGTAACTCCAAGGATGCTCAATTTCTTCTTAGAATTTAACATAGGAAGCTGTCCGGAGCAGACAGGTCTCTAATGAAAATGAACATTAATACTGAAATGTTTGTCATGTCAATTCTAAGGATTTCTGATGTTTTGAAAGCCAGCTATCCATGTAAGGTAATCTGGACTGTTGCCTGTTAACTCCACTCAGCTATTTCTACATAAAACATAGAGAATACCCTTATAATAAACTCCAAGTCATGAATTTGCTATAGTCCCTTAACTCACAGGCTGACCATTTCAAATCAGTTAAAAAGAGTTAAAGAAGGACTGGGTCTAAGCTTTGTATTCCTAAATGTGTTACTGGTACAATGCCTATGAGAGTAACAATATTTGTCTCACTCTTATATCATTAAGAAGCTCATGCCAATGAAAACCTTAAAATTTGTAAACAAAGTAAATTGGTGCCATTTAAGAATTTATATCTTCATCTTGATATTAATTATACAGATTTCTACTAATAGGTTATGGCTATGCAATAAACCCTAGCTAATTCTCTCTATTCTGACAAAACCACTACTTTTCCCTAGAGAGACAGCCCAACATTTACCACCTTAGTCCCCTAGCCCAGGGAATAGGGGCGCTGACTCTTCATTAGCTTCTTCAAGCTGATTATGGGCGTTGAGATATTAGAAGAGGAGTTGGGGGGAGAGCAAGTTGATAATCCTCTGATGCTGTGTCTTTGCTGTCTCCAGATGGAATTTCCGGACCTCAGAGGTTTGAGCAGGTCTACCCAGCTTGCTTGTTGAGTAGATACACCAAGGCTGATCATTCTGCAATATACAATTCTCAAAACAAATTTTAGTATCAAGATAGTTTTTTTTTTTTAAAGAGGGCTGACATTTTATTAAGATTGTTGGTTCTACTCGCTTTTCTATTTTTTCCCTCTTTTATTGGATATAATATTTACATTTCAAATTTTATCCCCTTACCATATTTTCCCCACCACCCAGGAACCCCTTATCCCATCCCCCCTCCTCCTGCTTCTATGAAGGTGTTTATCCACCTACCCCCAGCCCCCTCCCCACCCTCAGATTCCCCCCCCTCAGTGCTCAGCCTTCAGGGTACCATTGACCTTGTCTCCCACCTATGTCCAACAAGGCCATCCTCCCCTACATATACTGCTGGAGTCATGTGTCTCTCTATATGTGCTCCTAGGCTGGTGGTTTAGACCCTGGGGAGCTCTGGCTGGTTGGTATTATTGCTCTCCTCACTGGGCCACCAGCCCTTAAGGTTCCTTCAATTTACTCTCTAGCTCCTCAATTGGGAACCTTTGATCGGATTAATGGATAGCTGTGGGTATCTGTCTCTGGGTATGTCCGACTCTGGGAGACCTCTAAGGAGACAGCCTTATCAGGCTGCTGTCAGCTTTCCCATCCTGACATCCCTATCAGTGTCTATTTTTGGTGACTGCCCATGGAATGAATACCCAGACGGAATGGTCTCCCTACAACCCCCCCTTCAGATTCTGACCCACACTTTGTCCCCATATTTGCTCCCTTGGGTATTTAGTTACTCCTTCTAAGAAAGACCTAGGCATCCTCACTTGTTCTTTCTTCTTCATGAGCTTCATGTGGTCTGTTAGTTGAACCTTTGTTGTTTCAAATTTTTGGGCTAATCTCCACTTATCAGTGAATAAATACTATGTGTGTTCTTTTGTGATTGGGTTACCTCACTCAGGATGATATTTTCTAGTTCCATCCATTTACCTAAGAATTTCTCAAATTCATTATTTTTAATAGCTGAGTAATATTCCATTGTGTAAATGTACCACATTTTTTTGTATCCATTCCTCTGTTGAAGGGCATCTGGGTTCTTTCCAGCTTCTGGCTATTATAAATAGGGCTGCTATGAACATAGTGGAGCATATGTCTTTGTTATTTGTTGGGGCATTTTCTGGGTATATGCCCAGAAGTGGTATAGCTGGGTCCTCAGGTAGTGCTATGTCCAATTTTCTGAGGAACCGCCAGACTGACTTCCAAAGTGGTTGTACCAGCTTGCAACCCCACCAACAATGCAGGAGTGTTCCTCTTTCTTCACATCCTCGCCAGCATCTACTATCACCTGAGTTTTTGATCTTAGCCATTCTGACTGGTGTGAGGTGGTATCTCAGTGTTGTTTTGATTTGCATTTCCCTGATGACTAAGGATGTTGAGCATTTCTTAAGGTGCTTCTCGGCCATTCGAGTTTCCTCAGTTGAGAATTCTTTGTTTAGCTCTGTACCCCATTTTTAATGGGGTTATTTTGTTGTTTGGCATCTAATTTCTTGAGTTCTTTGTAAATATTCGATATTAGCCCCCTATCGGATGTAGGATTGGTAATGATCTTTTCCCAATCTGTTGGTTTCTGTTTTGGCTTGTTGACAGTGTCCTTTGCCTTGCAGAAGCTTTGCAATTTGATGAGGTCCCATTTGTCGATTCTTGATCTTAGAGCATAAGCCATTGGTGTTCTGTTCAGGAACTTTTCCCCTGTGCCTAGGTATTCGAGGGTCTTCCCCAACTTCTCTTCTAATAGTTTCAGTGTACCTGGCTTTATGTGAAGGTCTTTTATCCACTTGGAGTTGAGCTTTGTGCAAGGGGATAAGATTGGATTAATTTGCATTCTTCTACATGTTGACCTCCAGTTGAGCCAGCACCACTTGTTGAAAATGCTGTCCTTTTTCCACTGGATGAATTTAGCTCCCTTGTCAAAGATCAAGTGACCATAGGTATGCGGGTTCATTTCTGGGTCTTCAATTCTATTCCATTGATTGTCCTGTCTGTCTCTGTACCAATACCAAGCAGTTTTTATCACTACTGCTCTGTAGTACAGTTTGAGGTCTGGAATGGTGATTCCCTCAGAGGTTCTTTTATTGTTGAGAATAGTTCTCGCTATCCTAGGTTTTTTTTATTCCAAATGAATTTGTAAATTGCTCTTTCTATCTCTATGAAGAATTGATTTGGAATTTTGATGGAGATTGCATTGAATCTGTAGATTGCTTTTGGCAGGAAGCCATTTTTACTAAATTAATCCTGCCAATCCAGGAGCATGGGAGATCTTTCCATCTTCTGAGATCTTCTTTAATTTCTTTCTTCAGAGACTTGAAGTTCTTGTCATACAAATCTTTCACTTGGTTTGTTAGATTCACTCCAAGATAATTTATTTTATTCGTGGCTATTGTGAAGGGTGTCATTTCCCTGATTTCTTTCTCTGCCTGTTTATCTTTTGAATAGAGGAAGGCTACTGATTTGTTTGAGTTGATTTTATATCCAGCCACATTGCTAAAGTTGTTTATCAGGTTTAGGAGTTCTCTGGTGGAAGTTTTAGGTTCACTTAAGTATACTATCATATCATCTGCAAATAGTGAAATTTTGAATTCTTCCTTTCCTATCTGTATCCCTTTGACTTCCTTTTGTTGTCTAATTGCTCTAGCTAAGACTTCCAGTACTATATTGAATAGGTAAGGTGAGAGTGGGCAGCCTTGCCTAGTCCCTGATCTTAGTGGGATTGCTTCAAGTTTCTCTCCATTTAGTTTGATGTTGGCTACTGGCTTGCTGTATATTGCTTTTACTATGTTTAGATATGGGCCTTGAATTCCTGATCTTTCCAAGACTTTTAACATGAAGGGATGTTGAATTTTGTCAAATGCTTTCTCAGCGTCTAGTGAGATGACCATGTGGTTTTTCTCTTTGAGTTTATTTATGTAGTGGATTACATTGATGGATTTCCGAATATTGAACCATCCCTGCATTCCTGGGATAAAGCCTACTTGATCTTGATGGATAATTGTTTTGATATGTTGTTGGATTCGGTTTGTGAGAATTTTATTGAGTATTTTTGCATCAATATTCATAAGAGAGATTGGTCTGTAGTTCTCTTTCTTTGTTGGGTCTTTCTGTGGTTTAGGTATGAGTGAAATGGTAGCTTCATAGAATGAATTGGGTAGTATTCCTTCTGTTTCTATTCGATGGAATAGCTTGAAGAGGATTGGTATTAGGTCTTCCTTGAAGGTCTGAAAGAATTCTGCACTGAAACCATCTGGCCCCGGACATTTTTTGGTGGGAAGATTTTTAATGACTGTGTCTATTTCTTTAGGCGTTATGGGACTGTTTAGATGGTTTATCTGCTCCTCGTTTAACTTTGGTACCTGGTATCTATCTAGAAAATTGTCCATTTCCTCCAGATTTTCTAATTTTGTTGAGTATAGGCCTTTGTAGTAGGATCTGATAATTTTTTTAATTTCCTCTATTTCTGTTGTTATGTCTCCCTTTTCAGTTCTGATTTTATTAATTTGAATGCTGTCTCTGCGCCCTTTGGTTAGTCTGGCTAAGGGTTTGTCTATCTTGTTGATTTTCTCAAAGAACCAGCTCCTGGTTTTGTTGATGTTTTGTATAGTTCTTTTTGTTTCGACTTGGTTGATTTCAGCCCTGAGTTTGATTATTTCCTGCCGTCTACTCCTCTTGGGTATACTAGCTTCTTTTTGTTCTAATGCTTTCAGGTTTGCTGTCAAGTTGTTGATGTATGCTCTTTCCACTTTCTTTTTGTGAGCACTTAGAGCTATGATTTTTCCTCTTAGTACTGCTTTCAATGAGTCCCACATGTTTTGATATGATGTGTCCTCATTTTCATTTAAATCTAAAAAGTCTTTAATTTCTTTCTTAATTTCTTCCTTGACCAAGTCATCATTGAGTAGAGCATTGTTCAGTTGCCAAGTGTATGTCGGTTTTCTGTTGTTTTTGCCCATGTCAAAGACAAGTCTTAATCCATGGAGGTCTGATAAGGTACTAGGGATTATTTCAATCTTTTTGTATCTGTTGAGGCCTGTTTTGTGACCAATTATATGGTCTATTTTCGAGAAGGTACCATGAGGTGCTGAGAAGAAGGTATATTCTTTTGTTTTAGGATGAAATGTTCTATAGATGTCAGTTAAGTCCAATTGGTTCATAACTTCTGTTAGTTTCATTGTGTCTCGATTTAGTTTCTGTTTCCATGATCTGTCCATAGCTGAGAGTGGGGTGTTGAAATCTCCCACTATTATTGTGTAGGGTGCAATGTATGCTTTAAGTTTTAGTAAAGTGTCTTTTATGTATGTGGGTGCCCTTACATTTGGGGCATAGATGTTGAGAATTGCAAGTTCCTCTTGGTACATTTTTCCTTTCATGAATATGAAGTGTCCTTCTTTATCTTTTTTGATTACTTCTGGTTGAAAACTGATTTTATTTGATATTAGAATCGCTACTCCAGCTTGTTTCTTGGGACCATTTGCTTGGAAGATTGTTTTCCAACCTTTTACTCTGAGGTAGTGTCTGTCCTTTCCACAGAGGTGCATTTCCTGAATGCAGCAAAATGTTGGGTCCTGTTTACGTATCCAGTCTGATAGTCTATGTCTTTTTACTGGAGAATTGAGTCCATTGATATTAAGAGATATTAAGGAAAAATGAGTGTTGTTTCCTGTTATTTTTGTTATTGGCAGTGGAGATATGTTTGTGTAGCTACCTTCTTTTACGGTTTTTGGAAGATTACTTTCCTGCTTTTTCTAGGTTGTAGTTTCCCTCCTTGTGATGGAGTTTTCCACCAATTATCCTTTGAAGTGCTGGATTTGTGTTGAGATACTGTGTAAATTTGGATTTGTCATGGAATATTTTGGTTTCTCCATCAATAATGATTGACAGTTTTGCTGAGTATAGTAGTCTGGGCTGACATTTATGTTCTTTTAGGGTCTGTATGATATCAGTCCAGGATCTTCTGGCTTTTATGGTCTCTGGTGAGAAGTCTGGTGTAATTCTTATAGGTCTGCCTTTATATGTTACTTTGCCTTTTTCCCTTACTGCTTTTAGTACTTTTTCTTTGTTTTGTACATTTGATGTTTTGACTATTATGTGGTGGGAAGTATTTCTTTTCTGGTCTAAACTATTTGGAGTTCTGTAGGCTTCTTGTATATTTATGGACAGCTCTTTCTTTAGGTTAGGGAAGTTTTCCTCTATAATTTTGTTGAGAATATTTACTGGTCCTTTAAGTTGGGGGTCTTCCCCCTCATCTATTCCTATTATCCTTAGGTTTGGCCTTCTCATTGTGTCTTGGATTTCTTGTATATTTTGGGTTAGTAGCTTTTTGTATTTTGCATTTTCTTTGACAGTTGTGTCAATGTTTTCCATGGTATCTTCTGCACATGAGATTCTCTCTTCCATCTCTTGTATTCTGTTGGTAATACATGTGTCTATGACTCCTGATCGTTTTTTTAAGTTTTCTATCTCCAGGGTGTTCTCCCTTTGTGATTTCTTTATTGTTTCTACTTCCATTTTTAGATCCTGCATGGTTTTGTTTAATTCCTTCTCCTGTTTGGTTGCATTTTCTTGCAATTCCTTAAGGAATTTTTGTGTTTCCTCTCTAAGGGTTTCTATCTGTTCTTTGAGAATGTTATTTATGTCTTTCTTAAAGTCCTCTATCATCATCATGAGAAGTGATTTTAACTCTGAATCCTGCTTTTCTGGCGTGATGGGGTGTTCAGGGCTTGCTATGATGGGGGAACTGGGTTCTGATGATGCCATGTAACTTTGGTTTCTGTTGCTTATGTTCTTGTGCCTGCCTTTTGCCATCTGGTTAATTCTAGTGCTACCTGTACTTCTGTCTCTGATTGAAGCCTATCTTTCTAGTTGTCTTGCTTGTGTTTGGTCTTCTAGGAGTCCAGATGTCTCTGTGATTTTTTTCCAGCTGCCCTGATTACAGTGGTATCTCTAGGATGCCTCAGGATATGGTGCCTCCAAGGTAGCAGTCCAGCTAGATGTCTGCTGTTCTGGGTGCAGTGTCTCCTCTTGGATATCTCAGGATATGTTGTCTGACACTCTGAGTTCAGTTGTTCCTCTGTGGCTCTGGGTTGAGTGGACCTTCCAGTATGTCTCAGGCGGGATCCAGGGTCCACACAACTGCAGACCTGGTAGAGGTCTGGTCCGGGCCTCAGACCCGGGAGATGGGCAAAAGGGGGGTGCTAGCCAGGCAGGGGCGTGGGGGGGGAGGGGTATCTGCTGGATTCTGAGCACGCAGGGCACCCAGCTATGAGCTCAGGGTAGTATGTGGGTTTTCCTACCTAAAGCTGGTTGCTGGATCTGTGGATCCCCAGAATGTTTCTGGCGGAATCCGGGGTGCACTCACCCGCAGGCCTCAGACCAGAGGAGGGGCGAGCAGCAGAAGGGGGTGCTAGCGCTGGCTATGGGTTCTATGGATCCCCCAGAATGTGTCTGGCGGAATCCGGGGTGCACTCACCCACAGGCCTCAGACCGGAGGAGGGGTGAGCGGCAGAAGGGGTGTGCTAGCGCTGGCTATGGGTTCTATGGATCCCCCAGAATGTGTCTGGCAGAATCCGGGGTGCACTCACCCACAGGCCTCAGACCAGAGGAGGGGTGAGCGGCAGAAGGGAAAGGAGAATTCTTGATTGGTAAAAATGCAAGGAACTTCAAAGTCAGGTTGATGTGAAAAGTCAGTGGTCTGCTAAAGACATCGGAACTGAACACAATCTGTTATACTAGGAGATAATTTCAGAGAAGAACTTTTAATCTTAAAATAGCCTAATGCCATCATGCATGATTGAAAAATTTTGACCTTTGTTTGTACACTATAATTAGCTTATACTATAAAAAGAAAATATGAATTTTAAAGAAGTTGGTTTTATAATTAAAATTTTAGTGAATAGTTTTATTAAAGAGTTTGTTAAGAAAAAGAAAAAGAATTTAGATCATTGAAGAAATAAAATTTACTAATAAACACAAGACAAAACAGAAAATAAAAGTGTTAATAAACTCTAAACAGCAAATGGTATGAAATTTAAATTGATGTTCCAGAAGGAATGAAGAAAGGACCAAAGAAACAGTAGCTGTCAAAAGAGTGGCTTAGAGTGTCTCAAAAATAAATGAAAAAAAAAGGCCTTATCTGATTGAAAAATGCATACTGAGTTTACAGTAGGAAAATTAAAGTGTGTTTAGTAATATACTGGTAGACATAAGCACTATAGTGATTGTATTTGTGGTTCTCTACTATTAGAAATATGCAAATGCTAGATGTTTTCTGTGTGTCAAGTTTTTTTCTGTATCTTTGTGTGTGTCAGTGTTCTTTTGATAGAAAAAGAAATTGCTCAAGCAGTAGAGGGGAAGTACTTTGGAACGAACACACTGAAACAAGCCCACAGCTGAGTAGAAGAACAAGATAGTAGGTTTAGCATGAAACAAGAAAGAGAAAAAAAAATTAACTTTACCCCCAAAAGCCAAGGAGCCTTGCTGTGACATGGGGAATTAAGGTTAATATTGCTGAAAGACAAAGAACTAACATAATAGAGGTTATTACTTCATCAAAATGAGAAGAGTAATTGTAGTCAGTTATATACATGTATGGACATCAAAGAATCACATTATTCTCTAAGATCTACAATGAGACTGAGAAAGCATAGAGTGGAATGTAAGAAGGAATGCAAGGCACAGTCCAGCACCCTATCTAGGCTTCCGTTGAAAGGAACTCTACAGAGAAGACTTTTACTTAGAGTATAGTGGATGGATGTACTAAATCCAGCCTACATCCTGTGACTGACCCTCAAAGAGAAAAGGAAAAAGTGAGCATAGCATTTGGAAACCTTTAGAGCCCATTGGCATTGAAGCCAGGGAGGAAGCCTAAAAGTATGATCCTGTACTCCATAAAACAGCACTCCGAAAGAAATGGATGGTAACATCAAAAACTGGTTCTTCTCCTTAGAGGCTTTGAGAAAGTTTCTGGAAAATTCTACTTCAGGAAGGACCTTTACAATAAGCTACAACTTCAAGAACATATATGAGAAAAATACTCAGAGTATTAAGGTAACTCATTTAAGTTTAAGAGTCAAGTTTTCTTTGACAACAGTGACATCAAAACTTTTGTAGTTTACTATGAATTTAAATCATTGAATGTTCTGCAAGGAAAAACTTAAAACTAAAAGGATTTTGCTTAAAGGAATTTGAAGCATAAATGTATAAGTAACTTTTATTCTCCTGATGCAATTGTTGTCTCGGAGGCTTACTGCCTCAGTCTGCTAACCTAAGCCCAGTCCTAAAGCTTCTAGCCTCTGCATAATCTTTCTAGGCCTAGAATATTTTCACCCTCTGAGACTTACTACTGAATAAGCTTACCTCATCTTTCTGATATTTTCTTACCTGTTTCTAGTTTGTTTTCTCTTCAATTTGTCTTTATGAAATGCTTCCAGTAAAACTGCCTCTTTTTTTCTCCTCTGTTCTCTCTTAAGTAGTTGTATTATACGCTTAGACTTTTCTACACCTGACATTATTTAGGGTTCTAGAATGCTTTAACCTCCCGTTTAGCCCACCAATCAGAGGTAGGAAAGAAAGATGGTTAATAGGTCAAGGAATTTGTGGATCTGATTAGAAGTAGTTCTTTGGGGGCAATTTACAATCTTTCTTATCAGGATATCAGCAGTCCAGTCTGAGTAGCTGAGGTATGATCCAGCAGAAACTCCAAGGATCTGCTTAATCAGCACAAGTCAGTGAAAGTGGCCAGAATCAGTCAAAGTACCATGAGAAGTTCTTTGGCACATTTCTTTCTATGAAGTAAAGACAAGCAAAGACAAGTGAAGACTAGTGAACTGTTGTAAGGCACAACAATGAAAGTGCATCCTTTCGCTGTCTGTGGGGTTCTACTTATACTTTTTCCAAGCATGATGAGCTCCTTCAAGAGTCTCTACCCCAGCAAAACATCACATGCCCTCTCATGTGTCTGTTTCAGCAAAACAGCCCCTCTCAAGACAGCATCCAGAAAAACATCATGTGACCTCTCATAACACAGCTTCCAGAAAAACATAACATGCCACAACTGAGTTTCCAAAGAAACTAGAAATTTCTACTTTAGAGTTGGGCATATCCTATTCTGTTAAATCTTTCTCCGATTCATCATTTTGTCAAAATTAGACATCTATCACTTTCAAAAATGGGTGTTTCATTCTCCAAACTAAGTTTACCTTTATTGTTTGGGATTAAATGTGTGTACTAAGGGTATGTCTGTATTCCAGCCAGAAGGATTAAAGGTGTGTGGTAAGGTTATGTTGCTGGGCCACACCATAACTAGAAACAGTTTTTCTTTTCTGCGAATAATACAATTTCAGGATTCACAGTATATTCAAATATCCTGCAACACATAAATACTAGATATACTGAGAAAAGTATGATAGACATCATTTTCAAGGAAATACATGAAATATACTCTTTAGCCCACCTCATCTCCTCAATTCCATGTATACTAGAAGAAAAATATACTTCTAAAAAACATGACATACTTTGTTATTAAGGCAAATATGATAGACTGTATAATTGTCTATCTTAAATGGTTTGAAAGCAGATGGTATCAAATTAGAATAGAAAACCCCATGAAAAACACTACTATCCCAAACCTGGGAGCAGCATGCTCATAACTGTAATGGAGAATAGAATAGACACATGACCTGTTTACTAGTCATATGCAGAGTAGCCAGAAACCTCTTGCTTATTCTTGAGGTAGCAACAACATTAGAGTGTCTTGATATTCTCTGTGTGAGAACAGTTAAAGTACGGCCTTGATTTAGAGGATGGAAATCTTCTTCTAGACAGTGAGTTCCTTTGAGAGGTACACAGAACATCTATTGACCACAAGGCTTGCTAGAGGTGACAGATATGTCCAGAGTTATTCTCACTAAAAATATAGCAAAGGACTAGCCCCAGGTTAGCTCTTCCTCTATCTTATGTAAGCTGCGTTGACAGGGCACACAAATGTATCTCAATTCTAAACAGTTACTTAGTGCAAAATGATAAAATCAGCAAAACTAAAAGAAGCAATAACTGATGATGAATTGTAATAATAATCCTTCAAAACAACACACAAACAACGTTAGGAGTTGAACGCATAAGCAGAGATCATTGAAATACACAATTGAATTATTGGTGTACAAAAATGTTCATACAAAAATCTTCAGCAGATGGCTAGAGACATAGAAGAAATTTTGGTGAGGGAAACCTTGTTTTCTAGTTGAATCAGGCAAGAGGTGATAATATATCAGAGAGCAGTATAAAAATACAATAACAAATACACGACACTGAAAGCGAATCTCCTAAGTGGTGGTTTCAAGATTCCCCAAATCAGGAGGTATTTTGAGAATGAGTAGAAACAGGAAGCATGCTACTAAAATTTTGTAACATGGAAGGACACATGTTTTGAAATTAAGTATTCAGTAAAAAAAAAAAACATAAAATAAAGGACTGAAAAAATGAATGCAAGAAAGTTAGACTAACAGAAAATAATAAAAAAAATTAAAAGAAAAACCTAACCTAAAATTTCTACAATGTAAAAGACAAAAATATGCATATTATTCACAAATGTATAAAAATAAAATTTCAGTAAGTCTTATCAACAACATAGTTCACAAAGACTTGGCAGAGCTGGATGCAGACAAAACTTCAGCTACTGTAATAAAATTAGGAGACTATTTAATTGAGATTGAAATACAGACATTTTCAGACATAGACAGTTTCCACTACTGATTCTCCTAAGAGATTACACTAGAAAATAAAATACAGATGCAGAGACTGGAATGTGAAACTTGGAGATATATATATATATATATATATATATATATATATATGTGTGTGTGTGTGTGTGTGTGTGTGTGTGTGTGTGTGTGTGTGTATACATATATATATTTTTTTTTTCTTCTGTGTTGTTGATATGAACACAGCCATGCCCAGGACATCATCACCCCAGACTGTAGGAATAGCAAAGCCTTTCTTTAGTCCAAGAATGGATGTTATGATAGTTGACAACTAAAATCAGTATATCCTCTGAAAATATCTCAACCTTGCTTTGCACATGTTTTTAATAGGGAAATAATTTTTGTTCCTGTTATAATTTTTTTTGTTTTCTGATTTTTAATTTTAATTCATGATGGCCGAATCTCAGTATCCCATTTACTTCTTACATGAATTAATTTGTTAGTCCAATTTATCCAAAGTAATTTTCTGTATAATAAATAAAGCATTTCTTTTAATGCTAATAATTATGTCATGTAGAATTTTTCTTAAATATAGAGAGTTGAAATTATTTAGCCATTCTGTTTTTGGAAACAAACCATATTTAAGAGAGAAAGAAAAAGTGCTACACTCAGAAATCACATGTGATAAGAAATTCATTCCACAAGTGGAGTTAGACCTTTAAAAGACCTTTATCTATCTCATAGAATAAATTTGATGTGCCTTACAGACCATTATGTGAACTCACCCTCACTGTGCATGCATATAAAACCATCTTTGGAAAGCACTAACACTGTAATTTCCATTCAGATGATGAAATTGTAATAAAAACAGTTTATTATCATACATCTGTATATGATCCCATATACATACTGATTTGAAAATCAGTGTTTATTTTTTTCAATAATATTCATTTTCAGGATCTAATAAACCCAAGAACTTTAAAAGTGATGTTTTAGCCAGAAGAGCAGTGGCTAAGGTATATATATCTGCAGGTGCTGCTGTTTGGAGTGTTCAGGAGCTCTAGAATACCTTTAAAATTCTTAGGCTGGACATATAGGCTTCCATGTGTTGTCCTTAATGTAAAAACATTTTATTACCTTACTACTTGTTTTGTTTCATTGAAACTTGCTTGTTTCACTTTATCCATGTTCTTTTCTGGCTGTATAATGAGATACTATTATTAAAATTTAGCTTTATTTCAAAAAATCAACTATAAAATAAGCACAGTGTTAATGCCAGCAGAATTCATATTCTCAACCTACTATCAATTTGTTAAGAGCTATGGAGTACTCAGAACTGCTCAAATTAGTTTTCTGAATAAACAGTAGAGCCTTACCTATGATGGAGTGTACAAAGACAACTTGTTAAACCATTATATTTTAAAATTAAAGTAGAATAGGGACCATCTTACTTAATGCTTCTGGTTTTTATATATCACATCTAAGCTATTTGACATGGTCACAGGAAGTCTTGAAATGGAGAGCTTAGATGGGCTTGATATGCTCTTCTGTTGATCAAATATTCTCATCTTTCATTAGAAGAACATTTAACTTTACAGGCCAAACAGAAATCTCAGCATCCAGAAAAAAAAGAAAATGTGTTAAACTATGAAAAGTACTGTAAGTTCACAGTCAGAGGAACATGTTCTCTTATATCATGTATACATTAATATCAGTGATAACTCAATATTGAGATCAAATGTACAGTATACTGTCAAATATTTACTAATCCTTCAGTGTCTAATTAAGTCCAAGAAAGTTGCAGTTAAGTGTGAGTCATTGTAATTTCACATTAAGTACAATCTAATGATCTGGTATAAATAGGATAACACTGAAAAGCCTATGAGTCAGTGATAGCCTATTGATAGTGATAGCGGGAAAGTGATACAGCTTCTAGTATCAGTTCAGAATTTCAAAGAAGGAAGAATGGAAGAGAGAAAAGCTACACTTGGTGTGGCATCATGTGGACCTTTATAAAGGTTGCAGGGAAGTACAAGTAAGGAACAAATCACTGGACCAGATGAACCACACTCTAGCTTCAGAAGTGGATAGTTTCACTGGAGGCTACTTACTAGGGAACATTGAGAAGAGGATGAGAAGCCGTGCATGGATTGAGTGCTGACAGACACTTGGGCTTAAACCTTCCAAGGACACTTTGCATGATGCTTAACCTCTCTATGCATCAGTTTTCTTGCCTGCAAGAGAGCTTAAAAATAAGTTGTAAATATAATGTTGAAAAATAGTCCACCTCCAAAAGTTGCTTAATATTAACTCTTTCCCAGAAAGGTAGAATACTCTATAACTATTCTATTCAGTGGGGTGAATTCTTCCCAGCATGACTCCTGGGAAAGTGTTGGTCCTGCTAATCAGCCCAAACATACAGTACCAAGACTCTAAGTGCTAGACATGCTTCTAAGTTTTCTTCGTCATGTGTACACTTTACTTTTAGATTCAGGCAAAGTAATAGACAAATGTTAATGATTCACACTAATGTAATTCCATTTTCTAAGAATTTAATCAAGGAAATTTCTCTTTAAACTATGCAAAAATCAGTACATTTATGTCAGAGGGGAGCTGCACAGGAATTTTCAGGGACTGTCATTTATATAAATTCTTGAGATATCAATATAAGTAGAAATAGACAAAAAGTGGAGGTGAGGGGCACAAAACAGTTGAAATACAAATGTAAAATCCTTTCTGAGGTTTAAAATGCTTGTCACTCTCCATCAATGGTATTATCATTATCGTAGAATGACAGTTCTCAACCTGTGGCTTGCATATCATATGTCATAAATATCAGATATTTACATTATGATTCATAAGAGTCGCAAAATTGTATTTATGAAATAGCAACAAAGTAATTTTATGGTTGGGGGTCACCACAACATGAGGAACAGTAGTAAAATGTCACAGCATTAAGAAGGTTGAGAAACCACTACCACAGTAGATGTGTGTAGCTTATAATTAATTTATCATCAATGATGCTAGAACAAAACCCAAATCGTTAAAACACAGAGATAAACAGTAAGAATGTACAATGCAAAACAAGGTTGAAGGAAACACTGAAGTGCAATAAAGCAGGCACACAGGCCATGTCTGGGGAACACTGCCATCATTTCTCAGTGATAAAGAACTCACAGGAATCAGCCTACGTATGTATTTTCCCATACATTATTTATATAGACATGAATTACTAAAAACATTTCATTTGCTTTACAGTAAAGTAAAATCTTCATAGCTCATTGTATATGAAATACAAGTTGACAGACCTTTTTGGATGTACAAATGAATACTTTTCTAATACTTCCTCTTACAAAAAGGCAGTTGCTCTACTGAAATTCCCAGAGTAGATTCTAAGAGTCACAAGCATAGAGTGATAGAGTGATGCCTGGATAATGTTCACTTTCAATGTGTTTTCTGAATAGCTTTTATTGGAATTTGTTCTTAGTATTTTTTTTTGATACACACACACACACACACACACACACACACACACACACACACACACACAGACACACACTACCTGAATCACAAAGTATAGACTACAGGAGTGTTGTGGCCTGAGCTGCCCCACACTTGAGGGCTAAAATGTCACGGGCGGCTCTGTCAGTTTTGAAACCCGAACTACCAAAGCCTTTGGGGCTAAATCCTTAGAGCCTGCACTCCCCCAAGCAGCTCTGGTCCACGAGTTGGGGTTCAGCAAGAGAGAGAGTGAGGATGGACTGGAAGAATGGAGACCAGACAGAGTGTGATTCAATCCTGTTTATTCTTCAGTCTCTCTTCTTCTCTCCAAGTCCTAAGTCTTGAGTTCCTAGTCCCTGGTTCCTAGTTCCTAGTCCCTAGTGCCTCCAAGTTCTAAGTTCTTTCTCCAAGTGCTAAGTGCCTACTACCTAATAATAATTCTTCTTCTGAGTTCTCTAGAAGTGCCTTCTTCCTCAATGCCTAATTCCTACTCTAAGTTGTACTCCAAGTTGTACTGTCTAACCTAATTCCTAGTTCTAAGTTGTACCTCCAAGTGCCTAATAATCTGTTACTCTCTTCTGTCTGCCTCTTGCCTTTTATATGTCTCACTTCTAAGCCACGCCTCTAAGTCACACCTTTAATCATGCCCTTAGGTCTTGTCTCTAAATCTGATCTCTAAGTCACACCCTTAAGTCACACACCTTTAAGTCTCACACACCCAAGAGAAGATCCTGGGTATCTAAGACAAGATGTTATCAGAGTGTGCTCAGCTGTTGCAGGCTATTGTAATCAAATCTCTTATCAGGGTATATGGCTCAAGATGGCTGCAAGGATGATAGCCGCCTTTTGTTGGCTCCCCACACAGGAGCATTTTCTTAAACATTTTCTTATGCTTGCAAAATGGACCTAAGTCCATAGTGATAAAAAAAATAAGTAATCTGAATGGGAGCACTGAGTTTTTCCTAAAAGTTTCTAGTTGCAATATTTAAGCTGATAATATGTCTTTCAAACAGGTAAGAATTTTCATCATAATACATAGTGTGAGACCTTCAGTAGAGTATGTTTCTATGCACATGTGTTTATGCATATTCTTATGTGTGTGGGTATACATCTCTGGAGATGCACTTGCATTTATATGCATGCATATGTAGAGTCCAGAAGTCAGTCTTGAATAACACTCTCAGAAAGACAGCCTACTTTTACTGAGACAGGGCCTCTTAATGGCATGGCTAACCAATAAAGCTATACTGATGACCAAAACAGGTCACAAGATCTTCCACATTATGCTTCACCAACTTTAGGATTATATAAACATATTATATCAGTATTTTTCATTGGAATCCTAGAGAAAAAAATTTAAGTAATTATGCTCTTAGGGATATATTTTATGGCTGAATTATCCCTTTATTCATAAACTAGTATCATCTCTTGAATATTGTGTCTTTCCAAATCCAGACTCAGGGCACACATTAGACTCTTTTCCCACTTTGTTATAACTTCATGAGGGCATTGAGATACTGGTAAGTCAATGAAAACACATTAATGTTTGTATATTTTAATGATCAATTCTGGTGTTAATAAAATAATCTGTTTTCTAAAATTAAATATGAGAACATGCTTATATAAAAAGATGTCTACTCCCCTCATAGCAAAGTTCACGTTTAATCTCAATAGCTCTAAATGAGGAATCAAACTGATACAATTTGATTTCTTTCTTATGGGCATCCCACTCAGAAATGTTGCTCATAAAAGTCATAGAGAAGGAGTACTTTTAGTTGAATGCTGTTTCCACAATCAAGACACATGTTAGTACAGATAAATGTTAAGAGTTTTCTTTCCTGTGGACTAGAAATAAACAAAGCTCACTGAAGAAGTTGTTTCCCAATGCTTATGCATCCAAGACTGAAGTATTTCAACTAAATTTCTATGGGAGAATCTCCTCCTTTTAAGTACAGTCACATATCATAGTGACATTCAGTAAGTTCTTTAAGTAACTTAGAACTTGGTGGAGCAATCAGGAGACAACATAGCAAACAAGACTTAGTAGACTCTGAAATAAAATTGGTGCACAATTACTGCATAATAAATTATGTATTTATGTATGCATATATAGGTATACAACCACACACATACACAAACAAAGGAAATGATAAACTGATTTATCTTTCAAATTCACCTAATTTTTTACTATGCTCTCTTCTCCCTCTCCTCCTCCCCCTCCCTCTACACTTTCCCCTCCCCTCTCTCCTCCTTCCCTCCCCCTACCTCTCTCCCCCTCTCCATTATTTAATAACAGTCCTTATTGCTTGTAAGCTTTTTAATTTGAATTTCACCCCCATGCACAGGAGACATCCAAGGTGCTTTCTTGTATCATCTGATCGTTTTGGAAGCTTACATTCTCCCACATATGCTACAGTATATGCTTTATTAATTTACCATTTTAGGAGTGCTAGTGTTTTTTCTCCTCAGTGTCCAGTCTTGTGTCTGTGTTCTGTTTCTCCTATACAGAGTTCTGTCTTCTGCAGTGAGGCTTGAGAGGATTAGTTTTATACTCTCTGAAGCTGCAGTGTAACTCTCTTTCTGAGACAGATGTTAGAAACCAATTTGTCCTTGAAGAAGCACCATGACACTCTTGTGTAATGTTATCCAACTGTCTCCTGGGTTGCCCCAGCTCAGTGGACCTCATTTTGAGCATTTTGTTCCAACTATAAAATGGAACAGATGTTTTCAGACACCACCCTATTTTATCCCTACAAAATGTTCCTACGTCAAGAAACACATTGAGCTGGATTAAATCAATTGTCCCAGGTCACATAGCTAGCAAATTGCAGAATCAGAACTCAAGCAAGTATTCCCTTTGTCTTTTTATTTCACTGTGTTTCTCTCTATTGAGTTGGTAATTTATCATGATACACATATGATAGTAGAAATAAAATTAAGCATAATAAGTATTTATTTGTGATATTTGTTCTGAGGCTGATTACAAATCAACACATTTTACAGTTTAGACACATTTAGCTGATCATCATTTTCTAATCAATCTTCCAATACAGTAGAATGGAATGGTTTATAATTTAAATGTCTCTTTCCTAAACAAACAGAATAATTCTAATTTTGGTCTTGGCAAGGCAACAGAGTTAATTTGGGGTAGAGAAAATATTTTAGATGTTCTTCCATAAATTTCTAAACATTTACTCAAAGGCATATATAGTATCACAAAATTTATAGCTGATAATTCATTAAACAATTCATTCTCTTGAACTTAGATTCTCTTATAACCTAACATTGTAAATAAAGTACATGAATTGTACATTGGGTAATCATTCCACATCAGGAGAATGAGTGGTTAATTAAACCAATACTACTGAAAGAGTTTGATGAACTCCTACTTCAAATAATGTCTTTTAATTTTATGTTCCAAATAATATTTGTATTGAAATAGTACATATGATCAAGTTGGAGACATCCAAAAGATAGGAGATTTTAGCTCCTTTAAAGACTGATTATAATGAGCCTAAAAAGGAAAAGATTCCCATAATTCCTTCCACTATCTATTTATTTCTTTTCTTCCCTTTCTGTTTCTACTTCCTCCTCTTTCACCTTCTCACCTTTTCTACTCTTCCCTCTCTCTTTTCTTTTAACCTGTTTTGCCTTCTCTCTATACTCTCCCAATAAAACTAAGATCTGCCTACAACATAGCTATTTGTTCTATGAAAATCTCAGTACACTTTTCTCCAACAGCGAGGACCACTGCTTCTAAGGAGCAGAGGTTTCCTGTCACCTTAGTTAGCCACACTACTGCTAACATACTGAGAAGTGAGAAGTGATCCTTTACTTCTGCTGAGTATGGCAGTTGAACTGGACGTTTATTATGATCTTGACCACACAGGTAGAACCAAAGCTTCCTTTAGAGTTTCTATCTGTGAAAGCCCATAGCATGATGATTTATCGGGAACATGCTACCAGAGAAAATTCTGATTTGAAAATAACATGATGTAGGATTGGTTTGGTTTTTTTCTTTTTAATGCTTTCAATTACTAACAACATGAGGAAATTTGGGAATCCAATTCAAATGGCTGCTTGTGTTATTTTATTTCTTTGTAATATCATATTACCATCAATAGCAAAAGTATTTCTATTGATCAGGACATCCTGTATTATATTCTCTAAATTATGCTCAGAATTTCAAGTCCGGATGCGGATTAGAGAGAAAGATGTCTGCTTCCCTCTCTTTATGCTATGCACTTCCTCTTCTGGCATTCTTTTTATTTCCAGTTTGTGACTGAAGATAATGCCTTTTAAATAGTTTGATTCTTTTTCTGCTGCTTGTAAATACCTAATTGTGCCTGATGTGCTTACATAAGCCTTCTAACTCGAAAGTCAAACTGATAGAGTAATTTTCACTCTTTTTACTTCTTTTATGATGAAAATTATTTCCTCCTTTCTGTTTTCTCCAAGGAGCTATTTTTAAAACACAGTCACTGTGAGCTGTTCCTTAGTTCGCCACTGCTTGGTAACATCTCATGGGTCAGTGTTTACACAATACATTTGCTTCTTATGCTCAAATTTCTATATTATGGTAAATTTCTAAAACTCTGACAAGTTGCAAAGACTTCCATAGTTCAAATTCGGCATTGCTCTGAAACCTAGAACATCCTGATAAGGAGGAAGTACTTCTAGCTTTTAGCTGAACATCTTACATATGGTTTTCTTGGCAATTAGCTACCATGAAATTCTGCACAAATGGATTAAGATACATTGATTTGAGACATGCCAGTGGTTTTGTATAATGGGCCACACTGAAATTTTTCAGGATAGATTCATATGTATTAACATTTGCTGGTCATTAATTAAAACAAAAACAAAATTATTTTTTATTTACTTTACTTTTTTTACTTATATTGCAGAGATAGAGTTCCCTTCATTTGGGCTCTCATTATTTTAGTCAAATACTATATTGTGCATTCTTGTAATGTTTTCTACATTTCAAGGGCAGCCATTGTCAACTTGAAGTTATAAGTAAAACATACTTGGCCAAGGGAAGGTCTAAGAAAATGAAAGAAGATTATGCCAGGTCTGCTGAAAACCTGGCTGAGTCTGTGTCTATGTATGATATTATTCTGTCACAGAACTTTCCATCAGAAGCCTATGTAGATTCTAATGATGTTCATGAATGCAGTGAGGACTTCACTATCACTAAACAAACATAGATTGTTGTCAGTTATGTGCTAGACTCTTTAGTGAGTCATGTTATGAACATGTTACTTCCAAGTATGGACAAGCTAGCATTTTCCTTTCTTGATTTGGAAGTTAAATGTGTTTTGTATATGTCTTTATTCAAAATATGATACACAGTTGATGATTTTCTTCTAGTTTGTCTCACTGATAACATTCCATTTAAATTTAACAAATAAAAATTTTACTTAAAAGAAAATATTGTACCTTTTCATACATTCACAGAGCGATTAGGATATTTTAGAGTTTATTTTTCACCTATAAACTGAAAATAAAAAACAATTATTTGGATCAAGAAAAACATGATCCATGTAATAATATGTTCCTACACGTATTTCTTAGAGTATTTTACTTTAGTTAATTTTAGATTTAAAAAAAGATTTAAAAATAGAGCTGAGAAATTCCATATACCCTTCAGCATTTTCTTTAATGTTAATACCTAATATACTCATACCATATAACCAATTAACATATTTGCTACATTACAGACTGTATTTGAATTTCACTAGTTTTTTTTTTTTCTATCCTGGATCAAATACAGATATAATATCACATGATAATGTCTCCTGCTCTTCTCCCACATTAGATCCTTCCTTGTTGGTAAACTGTCTAAAAGGACATTGTTCCATTTGGCATGTTTTAAGAGGAGTGTCTCTAAGGGCATTTTTCATCCCACATGACAAATTTAGTGTCTCAAGGCTTAATTCAATATGGATAATTTGCTTTACAAGATTTACTTGAGTTCAGTAGGTCCTACTCTTCCACTTATGAGTATATACCATGTTAAATGAGTAAATTCACTTCGTATTCAAATAACTAGATTTTGACATATCATAATCGATATTTCCTATGTCAAAAAATAATTTTCTACATGAAAAATTATTTTATTTTAGTTTTTTTCAGATTTAGAAATGGGATTTCAGTGATTATCCCATTAAATCAACCATCCTAAATCAAAAAGACATCCAGTCAGCCCTCCATGTTTCTACACCCCTTTTAATTACTCCATTTTGAGGCAGGCTTTGCTGAGATTCATTTAGTTGATTTGACTATTGTAACAATGATCATGTATTCCTCCATTTCAATGAAGAGAAAAGAAGGACAGATAGAGATTCTTAAGTAACAGAACAAGCAGAGTAAACAGGAATATAGACTAAAACATTTTAGCCAGATGATAGGAGTGCATTTTAATTCCAGCATTCAGGAGGCAGAGGCAGGAGGATCTTCTGAGTTTCAGGACAGTTTGTTCTACAGAGAAATTTCCGGGACAACCAGGGCTATACAAAGAAACTCTACTTTGAAAATACAAAATAAATAAGACATTTTGATAATCAGCAAATAGGGCTGAAGTCTTCTTTTTTCATTTATTTATTTATTTATTTATTCATTCATTTTACATCTGATTGCACACCTCCTTTTTTCCCCTCTTCCCAGTTCCACCCCTAAAAATCCCACCTCATTACCCTCTTCTCCTTTCCTTAGAGAAGGGGAAGTTCCCCTTGGGTACAACTGAATCTTAGGACATCCTGTCATCATAGGCCTAGTGTAACATCTCCCACTGAGCCCAAACTAGGTAATCCAGTTAGGGGACATGAATCCAATGGCAGGCCTCTGAGTCAGAGACAGCCTCCACTCCAATTGTTAGGGGACCCACATGAAGACCAAGCTGCATATCTGCTACAATGTATAGTGGGTGCTATATCAAGCCTGTGAATGCTCTTTGGTTAGTGGTTCAGTCTCTGTGTGCCCCATAGGTCCAGGTTAATTGACTCTGTAGTGAATTTTTTTTTCTAGTGTCCTTTTTTCCAGCTCACTCAATCCTATCTCCAACTTTTCCTCAAGACTCCCTGAGTCTCTTGATGTTTGGCTATGGGTCTCTGCATCTGTTTCCATCTGCTGCTAGATGAGGCCTCTCAGGAGAGAGTTATGCTAGGTTCCTGTCTGCAAGCACAGGGTATCATTAATACTGTCAGGTATTGAGAGTCTTGCACGGGATATGTTTCAAGTTGGACCAGTCATTGATTGGTCATTTCCTCAGTCTCTGCTTCATCTTTATTTCTGCACATCTTCTAGAAAGAGCAAATTTCGGGTTGAAGGTTTTGTGGGTATGTTGATGTGCCCCTAGAATGTAACAAAACTGAAAAGCTTTTGCAAGGTAACGATACCATCATTAGGACAAAAGGACAGCCTACAGAATGGAAAAAATCTGGCGGAGGACAAATATCCAAAATATAAAGAACTTAAGAAATTAGACACAAACAAACCAACTAACCCAGTTATAAAAGGGATCAGGTACATAGTACAACAGAGAATTCTCAACAGAGGAATCTCAAATGGCAAAGAAGCACTTAAAGATATGTTCAACATCCTTAATCATCAGGGAAATGCAAATCCAAAAGACTCTGAGATTCCATCTTATACCCTTCAGAATGGCTAAGATAAAACAAAACAAAACAAAAATAAACCATCAAGGAACAGCAATACTGGCTTGAATTTGGAGGAAGGGGGACACTTTTCCATTGCGAGTGAGAGGGCGAACTTGTACAACCACTTTGGACATCAATTTGGGAGTTTCTTAGAAAACAGAATAGTTCTACCCCCAAATCCAGCTATACCACTCCTGGGCACATAGCAAAAGATGATCCACTATAACACGGACAATTGCTCAACTATACTCATAGCAGCTTTATTCATATTAGTCACAATCTGAAAATAAAATAGACATTTCTCAACTAAAGAATGGAAAAGACATCATAAAGTTTGCAGGCAAATGGATGTAACTAGAAAGGTTGAACTCTTATCCAGACTCAGATATCATAAAGTATTTATCAAAAAAACTTGACTATAACTTAGAATTATTTTTAAAGGAACTAATAAGAAGTTTTGGAATAAAATTGTTTTTAACCATGACTAAGAGTGAAGTAATTATTGATTGTGAATGAAGACAAATTAATATAGTATCAGAGGTACACATTGCTGAAATACATACATGTACAACTATTCATCACCAAATTGTTCTCTTAGTCAAATGATAGGTGTATTAGATATAATATTTAAGTATAAAGAATAATAAATATAATATGAAAATATAATAAATAAGGCTCAGTTAAATCATTCTACAATTGAGTTGCTTTATGTTGTATGAACATACTGGATATTCTTCTATTAATTTTGTGTTCCATGGATCTTACTCATAGATATCATGGAAAGTTATCTAATTACAAAGACAAATAAGGAAGGCATATGTATGGCTGGTAATCATACACACACACACAAACATATTTTATCACTATAATGAGGTAAATGATAGAATAAAATATACATAACAATGTGGTGATGAATATTTATTGTCTACAGAATTAATATTCATTGAGTTGACAAACCCCTAAGGATGCTTGAGAAGAAATTTCTTTGTGTGATAAGAAGATACAACTTAACCGTGAGCCACATCCTTGAATGGGGGCAGGTCCTGAGCTGAATGAAAAGTAGAAAGTGAGGAGAGTGCAAACATTCACTAGTCTCTGCTTCCTGATTGTGGTTGTTATAAGATATGCCACCTTAAGCCTTTGCAACCATGATGGACAGCATCCTTGAACTATGAGTCAAAATAAATGCATTCCTCTTTAAATTGAATTTTGTCAGTGTATTTTATTACACCACAAGACAAAAATAACCAATATGGAAAATTAATAGAAATGACTTCACTCTTTGCTCTAAAAGCCCTAACCATGTTGTTCATTGGCCTTGGGACTAGTTTATGGGAGGAATTCATAAGAGTTTATGTAGAGGAATTTAAATCCAGCAACTTGGCTTCTCTGGCAAGGGATCACATTCAAAGATCTTCTAGGTCTGTGTGATCCAGTTGGAACAACACACATTTAATTCCAAATAATGAATGCAAAGTTAGTTTGTAGAAGCAAGCAGCATGTTTGAAATAATATCTGAGGGGAAGACAAAGAAAGTGACTAATCAGACAAAGATTTGACGGAATTGGTCAGAGATAAGAAAATTGGTCACACAGGGACAGGACAGGAAAAAAGACATCAGAGAAGCATGGAGGAGGGGGCAGAGGTTTGATGGCATAAGTTTGCAGAGATAGATTTCAGGTGAAGACAGAATGAACCAAAAGAACAAGAAGAAGCCAGAAGATTAGAACAGATTGCCAGAGTCAAGGAGAACAAGGTCAGAAGCCTAGAAAAGCCAGCTTGAATCAGTCAGCTTGGAGAGGAAATTAGGCCAAAGCAGCTTAGTTATCTAGCCAGCCAGAGTTTAGAAGGAGCGAGGAAGGGTGAGGTTCAGCAGTTAGCCTCTGAGATGACTGACGTCTGTCAAAAAGTTATTTTTACAAGTTACAGCAGTGAGCTACAAAAGTCTTAGAGTCTTGCAAGCCTGGTTTAATGGGGACCTACTGGTAGGAGATTGGAAGACTAATATGCAGAGGAAAGTGTAGACAGTAAGGCCAGTTCATGAGGTTTCAGAGAAATCAAGGATTATATTAGGACTTGAACTAGTAAACACTCATGTAATAGGATAGCAAAGAATATGACTGAATTCTGGTCATGACCAGGAACCTGTGAAACGCTGAATTTAAAAGTAAAGGATTAATTTCTATAGGTAAGAAAAATCTCAACACAGCATAGAATTGAGGCTATTGCTTACTATTTCTATTCAGATAGATAATGAGGGAGATTACATGTGTGTGTGTGTATCTCCCCCTCTCTATCTCTCTATCTCTCTATCTCTCTATCTCTCTATATCTATCTATCTATCTTTCTATCTATCTATCTATCTATCTATCTATCTATCTATCTATCTACCTACCTACCTACCTATCTATATATCTGGAAGCTTCTAGCCTCTATACATCTTGAAGGCTTTAGCTTCCAGCCTCCATCTCCTAACCTAGGCCTAGAAGAAAGAATTCCGCTTCTGAGACTTATGGTTGAATAAACTCATCCTTTCTAGATCTTTCTGAACTATGGTTGACTGACTCAACTCAGCTGTTCTGGCTGAAATTCCTGAGCCAGAACAATTAAAATCAGTCTCTTACTGACTGATTCTAATTGTCCTCTCTCAGCATCTCACTTAATTGTTCTGCTTGGAAAAAAACTGCCTCTGTGAACTCAACTGCACTGACTGTGAAAGGGTTAAAAATTTTCAAAATCTCCTAGCAGGCTGGGCAGAACTAAGAGTACAGGTCAGCTTGGTCGTGAGCTCTGTGTTTCAGGAACTTGGCTGACCACAAGATAGATGGCTGATTACATACAGGCTCTTAGAGAATAGTCTATACAAAATGTTCCCCATGACTCTTCCTTGTACCCTGTCACAAACTGAATAATGGGCTGAGACTTTCCACAGGTATTCTCCAATAACTCTCCTTTACTCCCCCCGGGTTGTGGTTTTCTCCCTGAGTTGTGGTTTTTGGCTTTAAATTCTGTCTTCAAAGCCCCGGGGTCAGATCCGTCTGACCCTGTGTGGGTCATGGGTCTTGACCTCAGTATACTGATTGAAATATACCTCTTGCTGATTGCATCAAGTTCGGTGTCTTGTGAGTTGATGTGTGGCTGTGAATTCCTGAGGATTGAGTGAGGTCCTCCCTTCATGGGGGCCTTACAACTGCAAGAACCAAACTGCTCTAATTTGAACTGAGCGCAACTGCACTATTTCTCTCTGTTTGTACTGTTCTTAAGCAGTCTCCTTTCCTTTGCTGTTCTTCTGAGAGTTTGGCTTATCTCTGACTCAGTCTGTCAAACTTTTCTCTGATTCATCACTTTTCCTGCACCTGAATTAAAAGTAATTGTTTGGACTAAAGGTGTGTACTAAGGGTGTGTCTGTATTTTATTTAGAGCAAGGTTTGTATTACAGCTGGAGAGATTAAAGGTGTGTGGTATGTGTGCATTCCAGACAGATCACACAGACCTAGAAGGTCTTTGGATATGATCCCTTGCCAAAGCAGTGCTGTTGCTGGATTAAAATTCCTCTACAATAAGAAAGGTACCCTGAAGGTAAGACCCACTCATCAAGTTCCAACTTATAAAAATGAATATTTATCTGAATACAGAAAACCTGAATGGAGAATGCTGCAGAAGTCACTCCTTGATCAAAAATAGATGCCTAGAAAAGTGATTTTGTAGATATAGTCACCAAAGCACACAAAGGTCAATAGATCTGCAATCTAAGGGGATATGTGTAGATTGCATCTCAAGCTTGTCAGCAGAACTTGGAGGCATCAACCATATGTTATACAGACAGGAAAGTTTCAAGAGTCACTTCTCTTTTCCAAGCTTGTAACAAAGAGGCTACAGGGTACCTATTTCTACTATGAAAGATGTAACCCACCCCCACCCCCAGAAGTTTGTTAGTGCTATGGACTGTTTCCTCAAAACATCCAAGAAATTGAGAGTTCCAAAATGATTGCCCATAGTCAAACTGGTTAAATATACCCAGCTTACTTCATATGATAAGAACTCCTTCTATATGTGAACTCCTTCCACCACAAAACATCTAGTCTTCTGAAATAGTAAAAGGGTTGGCTCAATGGCCAAGATTTATGGAGGACACCAGGACAAAGTATCAGGCTTAGATAGTTGGGTAGAGGCTCCTATTGGATGCTCCAAACCCTGGAGAAGCTAAAAAGAGTCCAAAGGACCAAAGTAGTGACTATAACTTGATAACTCAGAATGGATCAATTTGGTCAGACTCAGATGGCAGCTACCTTCGAGAATATGAGATTAATAAATTTTCTTGTGTGTGTCTGTGTTTGTGTGTATGTGTGTGTGTGTGTGTGTGTGTGAGAGAGAGAGAGAGAGAGAGAGAGAGAGAGAGAGAGAGAGAGAGAATAAAAGAAGATATATAAAAAAAAATGTGAAGGAGTCCTGAGGATAGACAATGTGTGACAGGGTCATAAATTCTACAAAGAAGATATGAGAGGCCATTGTTTGAAGATGGCCAGTTGAATCTAAGTTGCCATGGAGACTCTAGGATGGTAAAGATATGAGGATCATAGGAAGTCAACTGAGAAAATCTATAGGCAGAGTATGGAGCCATCACAAGAGAGGCTATGTGTAACTCTGGCAGCAGATAGAGGGTCGGTATGTTTATAAAGGCATATGGGAACCTGGATGATTTCATGATGAGCTCCATATGCCAGATATAGTTTCAGCATTTAGAGTTTTTCCTGCTAGGCTTTGTTCTTACTTTTATTTCTTGCTATGCTTTTCTCTCTCTCTTGGAATGAAAATACTTATTATGTGCTTTCGTGTGTTGGGTGCATACAGCTTGTGATTTTTCAGGGTCTCACAGTTTAGAATTTGTCAGAGACACAAAAGAGATTAACCACTTACACATTAAACAGTATAGGAATTGTTAGTGACTACTGGGATGTGTGTGTGTGTGTGTGTGTGTGTGTGTGTGTGTGTGTCAAGTTGACAGTGCTGGGCTTATGATTTTTAGTATTGATTATCAAACTGATAGAATGTAGAAACACTTAGGACACAATTCTGGTCATTCCTAGATAGTATCCTTGATAGTGTTAGGGATTATATAGATTAAGTTAGCTTCTATGCATGATTATGAAAGAATGTCTTGAATGGGTTAATTGAAGTTGAATGACCTAACTTACCTGTGGGATGTGCTATCTTCTAGGATGGAGGCCTGAAATGAATGGAAAAGAAAAAGTAGGATAAGCAAGAGTCTTGATCACCTTTTGTTTCTTGACCTTCGATGAAATGTGATCATTTCCCTCATGACTTTTCCACCATGATGATTAAATAGGACCCCAAAAAAACTCTTTCTCCTTTAACTTGCATTTGTCAGAATATTTTATCACAGCCACAGGAAAATCAATCAATTCCAGCAGGAAGTACTCTTTGGAGTTATAGGTTGTAGAACATACATCTCGGTGACATGCTTTCAGTGCTATTTCAGACTCTAGGCCATTTGCTTCCTCTTTGTTTTTTTTTAAGTTCCTTATAGCTGAGTCCACTTTGCTGTTTTCAGATTCAGTTATCTCTGAATTATTGATTTCACATTACTAAGCTTAAGCGTAATTTAAACTACTTCAGATTTTCTGATGGCATGTATTTTAAGACTAAAGTTGAATTTTAACAAAATCTTACATTATGTCTTTCTCCATACAGAGTACAAGGGGCCTCCAGCTCAGGATCCTGAGTTGTTTTATTGAAATGTCTTGATATGGGTAATTACAAGTCAGAACTCTTTGCTTGACTTTTAACATCCTTAAAACTGAATTGTTGACAAATGGTATGTTGTTACTTTAGAAAAGAATTAAATTTACACTTTGAAAAATATGCATCTGGCTTACTAACTGCTATTCTTTCATCCAGACATAACTTGTTGACAACTCAGCAAGTAATTGCTAGGTTACTAATCATATTGGGAATAATATTGGAATGAAGACAAATACTTTACTTTTTATGACTAGAAAAAAAGTCTAGAAGTGATGCACTAGAAAATTAGTCATTGGCAATTGATGGCAAATTATTAGTCGCCTAACACTTGTTATAGTTTGCTTTTCTGTTGCAGTGATAAACACCATAACCAAAACAATTTTGGAATGAAAGACATATTTAAGCTTACACTTCCAAAAAATAATTCATAAATGGGTCTATAGAGGCAGGAACTCAAGGCAGGAATCGGGAGCCAAGATGATGGAGGAAGTCTCCCACTGGCTTATTTTCTCTGGTTCATGAGCAGAGCAGGTAGGTTTTGTTAGTTTGTTTTTGTTCTTTCTTTCTTTCTTTCTTTCTTTCTTTCTTTCTTTCTTTCTTTCTATCTCCCTTTCTTCTTTTGTTTTTGAGACTGAATTTCTCTATCCCTGACTATGTCTAAAAGACTGGTGTAAAACTCATAGGGATCCTCTGGCCTCTGTATCCTGAGTGCTGGGATTAAAAAGCATGTGTCACCCTGCCCAGTTTTCTTATAAAACCTGGGACTATGTGCCTAAGGATGGCACTGTCACAATATATTGTGTTCTCCTGTATCAATTAGCAGTCAAGAAAAAAAACCCTACAGGTATGAGCACAGGTTGTTCTGATGAGGGCAATTCTTTTATTAAGACTCCTTCTTCCCAAATGTATCTGTGAAACTGACAAGTGAGATTAGTGATCACAATTATCATAGAAAAGTATCAGAATCTGGATAACTTGAATAAAACTATTTTTCTTCATAGTTCTGGATGATAAGAGTCTAAAATCAAGATGTCAGCATGGTTGTTTCTTTTCTTTGTGAGTGTTCTTTGCTTTGTAGATGCCTATCTGTGTCTCATGTCTTTGAATAGTCTTTTCTCTATGTATGTTTGCATTCTTTTGTTATAAAGAGTCTAGTCATCTTGTGATACAGGGCAGCTACCCATCTTTAATTCTACCGTAGTTGTCTCTTAAAGAACTTATCTGCAAATACAGTTACACATGAAAGTATGGAGGAAGAGTACAAGAAAGAATTCTGGGCAGAAGAGTAGAGCACAGACTTCAGCCCCCAACAGAGACTATGCTAGTTACAAACCAATATTCCTTGTGATATTAAGCAGAAGCAAAGTGAGACAGTGAACTCATTCAAAAATCAGATCTAAAGCTTCTACTCAGGTGGTGAAAATGATGGAGAAAGAGAGAGAGAAAGAGAGAGAGAGAAACAGAGAGACAGAGATAGATAGAGAGAGAGAGACAGAGAGAGAGAGAGAGAGAGAGAGAGAGAGAGAGAGAGAGAGAGAGAGACAGATGGGAGACAGACAGGGAGACAGAGAGACAGAGAGACAGAGAGCACTAACAGCACAGAATGAGCCCAGTACACTAGTGGGTGGTATAAGCAGAAACCTTTGAGAGCACTTGAGGTATTTAGGTAGCTGGAAGTGGTGGATGGGAGGTTTATAGCACACAAATAAGGAGGAGAGCCTTCTGAGTCACAGATCTGTTACTAAAAAAATTTGTAAAAATTTTTATTGCCATTTCCAGTTGCTAGGTAGAGATAGTGGAAGAAATTCTTGAAAGAGTTAACTTGCACAGTAACAGACACTTCTAGCATCTAAAGAGGCTCCATTTTTAAAATGACTTCTAAAGAGAGGTAACATTTTCTTTCTTTCTTTCTTTTTCACACATCATCCATTACATTTGAAATTGCACTCCAGGACATTCATTACTGTGACTAATTTCAACCTCACTCCAGTGAAAGGAAGGTGGCGTATTCACACGTTTTCTATCACCTGACTAGCCTCAATCACTTTACAGCTACCATCAAAATATGTCAGGTCCATGATCACTGGATATCTAAAATATCTTCATTAAAAATATCCTTATCAAATGTACTGTCATAAATCACAGTTCGATTTCCTGTGGAGTTAACCTCCAATTAGTTTTTGGAAGAGAAAATATATATAATTACTTTTCAACTATTAAAACAATTTCAAATTTGGTAAATTTCTGCTCATAATTATATAAAACAATGGCAAGTGTCTTTTTTAGATAATTATACCTAATCAATTATAATATAATCTATTTTAAATCCACAATGAGATATTTCCAAATACCAAATATATGTTCGTCACTCTCTTATAGCACATGTGCTAGAAACTAAAATACAAGGTATAAAATCCTAGCAAATTGAAACTTTATTAACAGGGTGATAAATTAATGATGTTTTAGAAGATGTAATTTTTGTTTCAAAAGAGAGGGTAGACAGGTTAAACTAGATTCGGATGTATATTTTCTCTCGAAGTATGATATCTTAAATTACCCTTCATTTTACTCAATTAGGCCTACTTTTTTATTCCCTGAAACATTCCACACCAGTCTCAATTGTCAGCGCTGTAAAGTTGCTTAGAGAGGAGTGAGATGCAGGGCTGTGCTCTGCACCCTCCTGCAGACATACATTTCTGCAGGATTATGCAGGTGGCCTTATAACCCCCTGAAAAACATTTCAGCTTGGAGACTTAGCATTTTGAAGCCACCATTTTCTTTCATTCTCCTAAGTGATATATCATTTTCCAAAATAGTTACTTCCAAGAATGATGTTGAAGCGGTCTTTATATGAATTAAATGCTGTTGGTGAAGAGGTCCATAGTAATTATATGTGGTTCTTATTTATTTTCTAGTAAATGCATAGGGAACATCCTCAATTCACGAATTTCTTTAAGGTTGTAGCCACTAAAATATCAGAATCTAATATAATATAGTATAGTATAATATAATATAATATAGTATAATATAATATAATATAATCATAAGTCTTAGTACCAGAGGAATCACAGGGACCATTCCAGTCAGCATTCTCATCTGTATACTTTTCTTAGATGAGTTGATAGGACACTGACTTTCCCCAGTGAAGAGAAATGAGGCTACTGCTAGATTCCCTTTGTAACCACAGTATAATTTCCTGAGCACATGTTCAGTAATGCACGAAAGGAATCATGGGATCATGAAGAAGATCAGCCTATATTTAAAATATACTATGAACCTAAAAAAGGAAATGGAGGAAAAAATTAATAATTACATGGGTGAAAATATGTAATAAACATATCAACAAATGGTAAAGTGATCTTCAAGTATTCATCTGCTGAAATTATCACTCTTTCTTATGTAAGACTTTATTACTTATTTCCTAAACAAGTCATATTAATAATTTCAAGAAAAAAAACCCAAAAGATTAGAACCTCTCTTCACTTCAGAGATTTCTTGACAATGCCTAGAAAATATCCCAACTGTCTCCAAGATTACTGCAATGGAGTTTAAGAATGTTGGCTGCACTTTAGAGAAACAATCACAAAGAAAGACAGGGAAAGATGACCTTTAACAACAGCAAGGTTCAAGAGAGACAAAAGCAACCAGTTTGGATACATTCTCTGATGGTGCTTAGAGACTATGCTGACACTTAAACCATGAATGTGGGGTTGTGGTTTTGTGTGGATGAAACAACATCCACTTCCTAATGACACATGATGACATCTGAGAGAATCTAATTCCTAGGTTTCTAATGTAATGATCAAATGGACATTCACATTAATACACAATAATAAAGGCCAAATCACAAAACCATTCTTTTATTATTCTAAAGAACATAACACCAATAACAAACATTCACAAAAAAGAACCAAAACTGTAACAGCACTAATGCAGCTATAGACTAACTGTGAGTTATACAATTGAAAATAACCAGTTCTATCATTAGACTTAAATCCTGATTTAATGAAGCTATATATCGAATAACTCTATTTCATTCAACCTCATATCCTCTGTATTAAACTTACCATTCATAGGAAATGAGTGTTGATGGAACTGTATGTGTGTGTGTGTGTGTGTGTGTGTGTGTGTGTGTGTGTGAGAGAGAGAGAGAGAGAGAGAGAGAGAGACAGAGAGAGAGACAGAGAGAGACAGAGAGAGACAGAGGGAGAGAGGGAGAGAGGGAAGGAAGGAGGGAGAGGGAGAGAGGGAGAGAGGGAGAGAGGGAAGGAAGGAGGGAGAGAGGGAGAGAGGGAAGGAAGGAGGGAGAGGGAGAGAGAGAGAGAGGGAGAGAAGGAGAGAGGGAGAGAGGGAGGAGAGGGAGAGGGAGGGGAGGGGGAGGGGGAGGGGGAGAGGGAGGGCGAGAGGGGGAGAGGGGGAGAGGGAGGGAGAGGGGGGGAGAGGGGGCGAGGGAGGGAGAGAGGGGGAGAGGGGGAGGGGGAGAGAGGGAGAGAGGGAGAGAGGGAGAGAGGGAGAGAGGGAGAGAGGGAGAGAGGGAGAGAGGGAGAGAGGGAGAGAGGGAGAGAGGGAGAGAGGGAGAGGGAGAGGAAGAGAGGGAGAGAGACCTGTTGGGCTAGTGGGGTGTGGAGTGTTTGTCCTGATTTGAGCATTTAGAGTACATCTGTCTTTGGTCAGGGGAAACTGAACCAATCATGGAATCTAAGTTCTCAGACTTATAGTTAGAAACAGTAAATAATGTGAAAACCTTCATTTCTGACTCAGTCATACAATCAGCATTTTTCTCTTGGAGATAACAAAAAGTCACTTGTAGTTTTAGCTCTGAACTATAAATCTTAAGAGGTGAAGTGTCAAGTTGGTGAGAAAGATGTTGTTTCAAGTGGAAAATTCTGATATTAGGTTAATGTTCAGTGATATTTAGCTCCTTGTTTTGGTTAGTCCATTGAGGCTAAGGAATCAAGAGTTAAGTGAAGAGAATACATTGGGTTGTTCTTTAAAGTGAAACATGTTTTATGATAGCTTGCAGAGACTAGTAACAGTCGACAGAGACCCTGGTGTTATGATTTCTCAATTGTTCAGTATTTAATGCATTCCAAAGCATGTGTATAAACTTGCAAGTAGATAAACTTCCAAAAGAAGACAGATCATTCAGAAATCAAAGCATCTTGTTTTTTCTATTACTTCATTAATTTCATCTTCAAAAAGGCAAAGAATTTACTTTCCCTTATTTTACAAGTCACTACATTTTTTCTTCCTCGAAACAATAGATAGTTAGTGTCTGAAAATTCATGTCATTTTTAAATTACAGATTTACTGGTAAAATATACTCATGTCGTGAGAATCTCATCTGGTGACAATAACATCAGGTGACTTCACATGGCGTCTTCATAAGTTTAACATTACTCAACAAAAATCTTTTCGTTTTGGGCCGTTGAATTTGTCAAATATTTGTTAGCAGCAAATTACAGAGAACAGAGCAGAAAGGCATTCAATAACCTAGCAAAGGCATTCTTAAGCCTGACTGGTGTACTGGTTTTCTAATGCTATTTCTTTCTTTGAATAATGAAAAGGTTTACTGCTAAGTGCAGACGGCTGTAGGCTGTTGGCTCTTGATTCTAATTTAATATTTTGATGCTTAGTAATGAAGAAGTCCTATTGGCAGCCATTCAGTGGCATATTTAAAAGATGCAAAGAAATGTTTCTGTCTTTTCTTCCTTAAAAAAAAAAAGATTGAAGACCTTCTTTCTTTCTTGGGATTCTGTATTTCTCAAATGTCTTGGATACACAATGGGATAATGGCCTCAGTTCATTTTAGAGACAATGCATCCTGCGTTCTTTGCCATAATTAATATGGATTTTCTTTCTTAGCTGTATCCTCATTTGCTGTTCATTTATCATAGCAAACCAAGAACTCATACAGAGACACTAAACCTTTCTAAGTTCTTAGTGTGAACGTCTAACAGCAAGCAGCAGAGCTTTTCTTAGGGAAGTTTGGGACATGATTAAAATGTGAGGAAGCCGTATTTGGTATTTTCTTAGCTGTTAGGCAGAGAAATCCTGTAGCTCTCACAAGTGATGTCAGAAAGATATTTCTGTGACCAGGAGCACAGCAGGGTTTCCTGGCAGGTTGTCAAGGGCAGGGATGGTTGACTCTTCCCTGTGGTATGCATTTAATTCTCCAGTGCCTTTACGATTATTTGCTTCAGCCAACATGATCTGAAATGCATACAGAAAAGCATACTCGTATTCAATTTTTCAATGAAAATCTCAATCCTAATTAGCGATAAATCAGTAAAGCTGGGTAGCCCGAGGTAGGTTAAAATGAGAACTTTGTACATGAAAGGCTACCTCTGCCCCTAAATCTAAGAATTTTCCTAGTTGCAAACCTTCGAATCACTACATGCAACTTCCTTGACTTCAATTATTCTCCTAAGGAAAGTGAGAGCAGGTTAACCAAGCTGAGTAAGAGTCTGTATCAGCAGAGAATAAGTCATTTTTTTCTTCATACAGCAAAAGTCATAGATCTCAATGGGAGTAGACTTCTGGCCCTGTCATCTGACAGTGAGGAATGGAACAAAGTTAGAATTTATGCCCTCCTGATTAGCTGAATTACACCCCTGGGGCCTTAGCCCTAGAAGGAGTGGAGTTCTGTTAGCACTTTCTTTGCTCCACTCTTAAGAGCATTGCTTTACCACGTTATTATTATGCTTATATTATCCTCCCTTGTGAGACTGCAAGTTCTGTAAGGACAGCACAGGGCCCTTATGCACGTTGTGGGCAAGCTGACAGCAGTACCAATTACCTTAAAAACAATAAATGCTTACAAGCCTACACATACTTAGGGAAAGAAAACGGGGGAGGATACCAAGTAAGAGACAGAGAAGAAGAGCTCTCAAACACATAACTGCAATGGACTGTTTTAGACAACTGTAGAAATTGCAGTTCTGTTCTTCAAATATAAGTATGTTTACTATCTGAGTAATGAGTTTTACTCATTTCAAGACAGGTTAGCCATCATGACAAATTAACAACAAACGAATATTATGTGTATATACACAAATACATGCATATATGTAAATATACACACATGTAATATATATGTATGCATTCCTACCTACATACATATAAATGGATAATATACATACATTTCAATTACCAAACATTTCACCTGAAATTCAAGGATACAGTTGCTTTTTTTTCAAATCAGTAAAAGTCATCAAGACCATACTATGCCATACAGCTTCTTATGCCAATATTGTATACTACTGAAGAAGTCAAATTCCACAAACTCTCAGACACGTGTGCTATCACAATCCAAAATTTTGACTGAGCCACATGATATTGGTGAATGTGTTTTAAATTTGTTTAATTTTAGAGAAAAATTTTCATTTCTCTAAATAGTGAATTGGGTGGAACTTGATTAACACTAGAAGTGGTGATCATCTGTCCTTTGAAAACCAGCCTTTTGAGATAAGTTTAATTATTTAAGAGCGTCCCATTGTTTATGGTGGTCTCCTATACATGTACTGTCTACGTTGAATATGATCCCAAACAGATTACAGATAAATACTTTGGAAATCTCTAATTCTTACCATGTGATATCGTTTGAAACAAAAATATGATCATATCTTGCCTGATTTTTGCCTGATTTTAGCATATGGTGTTCTTAGCAGTTGTTGTTTAATCAGTAACTAGAGTCTAACTTTCTTTTTTAAAGCATATTACCTTCATGGATAACTTTTCTTGAAAGTATATTGGAATGCTAAATTTAGTCTATTTAGTTAATAATAATGTCCATTTATCAATCATACCTTGAATAAAAAAGTAAATAGCAAATTAGAATATATTTATATTTAGCCTGGTGTAAGCATATTTTTAAGTTTGTTTAGTACTTATACTATTATTATTATTATTATTATTATTATTATTATTATTATTAAATTTAGCCTGTAGAACAAGCTGGCTTGCAACTCCACATATACACTCGACTATCCTTAAACTATTAGTGGTGCTATGTCTCAGCCTCTTAGGTATTGAGATTATATGAGTAAGCCCCTATACCTGTCTGTTTAGTGCCTTTGCTAAAACAATAGTCAGAAAACGATTGCAGCATGCATGATGAAATATGAAGAATCATATTATACACTCAAGGGATTTAGAATCACTCATCATAGAAACCTCTTAGTATGAATATGAGGGAGTCTCTAGAATGCATTCATTTTGGTAGAAAGACAACTTCTACATGTGGATAACATCATTCCATGGGCAGGGCTCACGGACTCAGTAAGAAGGAAACAGACAAAAATACCTACATTCATGTCTCTGCTTCCAATGTGACAGCAGCCTCACCATCCTCCATCAATCCATCTCTGTCATGGTGGACTCTACTACCTTGAACTGTAAGACAAAATAAACCCTTCCTCATCTAAATTGCTTCTCACCAGATAGTTGGACACAGAGATAAGAATGTATTACATTTGTAATTCCATAATTTAGGACACTAAGGCAGGAGGATCACTTTGAGTTATGGGAAAGTTTGGAATACATAGTGAAGCCATGTATCAAAAAATAAAATGAGAAAATGAAACTTATTATGCTGGTAAAGTATTACTTTTTAGATATTAGTTGTCTTAATTGTCCTATAGTTTTGAATTTCATGACTGGCATTTGTCTCAGTTTCTTGAAGCTAAGCTTTACCTTTTTTATTTTTAACAAACTATTTTGATAAATTAATTTATATTTTCCTTCTAGCTCTTCTATTCATGAAGTGATTTCTGGAAAATTTATACTATCAATAGGCATTATCAAGACACCAATGGTAAAACTTGTGTCAGGCTGCTCTGCCTGCCATAATTCAATGCTTCTCATTCAGTGTATTGGAATGTATTCGGTGGCCATCTGAGATGGAGCTACCAGCCTGCCAGAGATCTGCTGTGATATCCTTGGGGGTTTGCATGTAGCTCCCCTCTCTTGTATTCTCATTTGGCTTTTGCTTGATGCATACATCTAGGAGGAGAGAAACCTCTCTCTTTTCTTTTAAGGCTACCAGTTCTATCAACTTCTAACCAGATGTTATTAAACTTGCTTCATTTTATCTCCAAACACAACCTCATGAAGGGTTAGATTTCCCCTATGGTTGAATGAATTTAACATAAATTCATATGTTAAAACTTAGATCTCAAGATGATGGTGTTAAGATATGGACCATGTAAGAGGTAATTAAGTCTCAAGGGAAGAGACCTCATGAATGGGGTGACCTCAAGAACAGTTGGAAGATCATAGCCTAGACCCTTTTGCACTTGTAGTCTGTGTTTAAAAAAAAAAAATAGGCAGAGGAAGTCTCAGAGGAAGAGGGCTGAAGAGACAAAACGTTTGGAGTCATAGCACCTTAAAACGTCTTCAAATCCAAAGAGATTTAAAAGCCAGGACTTTACACAGTCCCTAGAAAAGAAGACATTCCATAATAAAATTGCTAAAAAACAGTATTAAAAAAAACTTCTGAATGCAGCCGGACAAAACAGACACCACATAGAGACGGAGACAATAAGGATGCTTACACACCTTTCAGAAACTATGTAAACTAGTCAATAAGGGTGGAAGTGCCATACTGTTGACCTAGAATTTAATAGCCAGTGAAAATCTTTAGAACTAACTGTGCTGACTTTTGCTTTTTAGTGAGGAACAAAAGGAATTTGGAAGGTAGTGTTTCATTCTAATAGTAACGAGAATGGTGGAAAACTGAAAAATTAACAACTAAAAGGCATTATTGTAATGAAGACCTGAGCAAAACTCTCAATGTTGGAGCGACAGTTAGGCACATACAAAGAAGTGTAGCTTTCCTGAACTGAACTGATGAATAGAAACCAGCAATGGGTGGGAAAGTCTAAGCTGCAGTTATTAGTTGCAGGAGGCTAAGTGTTGACAAGTCTGGCAGTTATAGGCCAGATGTCCGGGTGCAGGGTTCTCAGGCTTGAGAGATTTACCCTTAGGTGCTTGTCTACTAAGTGGGGAAAATTCTCATGCTTCCAGCAGGGGGAGACAAAAAGTAGCCATCGGGGAAACAAGCTGGAGCATCTTCTTAACTGTCTTCCCTTAAGAGAAACTTTCCATTTTTTAAAAAATTTATTTTTAAAATGAGATTTACTATTTGGGGATGATGGTGTTGGTGTGAATGTGTGTTGGTGTGTGTGTGTGTTTGTGTTTGTGTGCCATTTCTTGCCAACCCAAGGGAAAGGGAAACCACAACTCCAGCCTGCTCCAGCCATCAGTCTCTAGGAGGAGGAGAGGGATGAGATAGAAGTACATGGGAAGTTCACAGTCCAGCGTCACAGGCTTACTAAAGGACTCCGATGGACTGCAAGACAAATTGCTTTGACAAGCTGGAGTTGGAGACTTACATGCCACTGCTTTAGTACCCAGATCGTCTATTATCCTGGCAAGATATGAAGAAGCACAATACACAGCAAATGGAAACACACACACACACACACACACACACACACACACCATGAACTTTGACTTTGAAAGGACAGAACAACCATCAGATTCAGACTCAGATAGTGTGGCATGTTGAGAATTATTGAATATGAAACTTAAAGCCTCTACAGTTGCTACACTAAGGGGTATAATTGATAAAACATACAACAGAAAGCAACATGTCAATGATGGAAGTGGCAGAGAGATAGAAAGGCCAGCAAGAACCCTCAAGGTCAAAATACCTTAACAGACTTGAGGAAGGTTTTGATTGGCTTACTTGTAGACTATATGCTAATGAGAGAATCTCTGAACTCTTCTGATCACAAGAGAAGTTGTCAAAACATAAAAGCCAAGAGAAAAAAGACTAAGACAATAGCTACAAAGTCAGAGTCGAGTATTCCACAACTACAGAAGAGTTTGCAAAGCTGAATACATGTATCATGCGGATATACACCGCCATGATAAGAAAGAGGGAGGGGCAGGACAAATGAATGATTGATGCCAGAGAATCTTCACATTAGTGGTAGACACTAAACAGCAGACTCAGATGCCCAGAGAACACCATAAAAAAGCAACAAAAACTAGAAGGTGAAAACAGGACACAACAGAGTCACACCTAGGTTTATGATAACAGGACTACAGAAAACCAAGGAAAAGGACAAGAAATTTATCAAGAGCCCACTAAGGAAAATGAACTGCAAAACTTTTCCAATAAAGATAAGAATTGCAGCTGATACATCCTCACTAGCCAGCCATACAATCAATCAATCAAATCAATCAATCAGTCAATCAATAAAAATAAAAAATAAATAAGGTATTAGATAACAGTCTGAAGGAGGAAAATACCAGCCATGTAGAACTTTGTATCTTTCATAACTATACTTTAAAAGTGAAGATGAAATTCAGACTTTTGTAGTCAAAGGACAATTGAAGAAATTCTATGTTAACATGCCTGTCTTGAAGGAAGGGATAACCCTACCCTATATACACCAAGCTAGCATTAAATTCACAGAGATCCAACTGACTCTCTGTGCCTCCTAAGTGCTGTGATTAATACTCAGAGATTCTGTTTTTTTTCTTAATTGATCTTGAAGTGGCAGTTTTTTCAAAACAATATTAGCAATAAAATATTTTTTTGTAAATGAGGATATGTTTTTATCTTATTTGGAGACAAAAATGAATAATAATAGTCACAACTGAATATTTTTCAACATATAAGGCTTACTCATTCTTTGTACAGACACACACACACACATTAACTGGGAGGGGCATATTTTAATGTATGTTCATAAGTTAAAGGGCTACTATGTAGAAATATAAATGTGTTGCTATCTTTATTTTATATTGTCAATTTAGGGAATTAATATGAATTTGCCATTTTCTAGATTTTTTTGTATTGTTTATGCAGATATTCACGTTACTTTCAAATATAGTAAGTTTACTTCTTCACCCAAACTTCATACTTTACTGAAATAGCTAGGACTTCAAAGACTGTCTTGATAGCAATGATAAAGGGGGATACCCTTTTCAGGTTGAAGATTTCACAGAGAAACAACTGCTTTTCACCTTGAAATATCACAATAACTGTATGTTATCTATTGCAATTGAAAAATAAAATGTTATACAAGTATTTATGGGATGAACATACCTTAATATATGCATACTATTGAACTACTAAACAAAACCCCTTTGCACATTCTACAAAGGAGAATGTATATCTGCTGGTGGGTTTATCATTTTGCATCCTTGCTGGCTTTTAATCTTGCATATGCATTGTAGGAAATGTGAAGGCACAGACTCACAAGTTATTGGCTCATTCACAAACACAAAATATATGAATCAAACAACCCTGTGATTCTACTGTTTGGAGCTATGGGGAATGGACTGAGAATGGTCTACCCAGGCTCTAATATTTAAATGTTTGGTTCTCTGTTGGTAGATGATTTAGAAAGAATTAGGAGGTGTGGTCTTATTGGGGGATTTTTGTCCTTTAGAAGTGAGCTTTGAAGTTTTAAAAGCAGGCCCAGTCTCTGCTCTACACTGCCCCCACAATTGCTGCCTATGGATTAGGATGTAGCCCTCAGTTAATGCTCCAGTGCTATGTCTATCTGCTGCCATGCTTCCCACCTTGCAGATCAGGGATTAACCCTCTGAAGCTGTCCGTAAGCCCCCATTTAAATGCTTTCTTTAATACATTGTGTTGGGTAGAGTGCCTCTTCACTGAAACAGAACAGTAACAACGACCTGGACTATAGAGAAAGATATTAATAAAGGAGGTTTCATGAGATACATTAGGAGGTCACAAACCTTCTGCTTCCTAGTGATGGAGACTCTCTGCATGAGAGCTACATCCTAGAAATCAAGATCCCAATAAATTTGAAGTTCAAAATAGATACTTTAAGGTAAAAAGACAAATAATTACCTTAAAATATACATATGCTATAACAACACCTCAATAAAGCAATGTAAATTATTCTAAATGAAAAACAAACTAGCAGTAGCAGTTTACAAAGGAACAGATGATCAATAATGCAGATAGAGAATAGTTTAGGAGCTGGACATTCAGGAGCGTTTACTGCTCTTTCAGGAGACCTAGTTTTTTTGTTTTTGTTTTTTTGTTTTTGGTTTTTTTTTGTTTTTTGTTTTTTGTTTTTTTGTTTTTGTTTTTGTTTTTCCAGTAGTCATGTCAGGTTCTAGAACTCTAGTTCCAGTAAATTTGGCACTTTTCAGGCCTCTAGGCCACACATACTCACATACATGCACACACCTACACAGATTTACACTTAAATACAACTACAAATAAAATATTTAAAATAATAAATACAACTAAAAATAAAATAAATATTTAAGAAATAAAAGATAATACATTAAAAATAAAAATAGTAGAAACAGTGATTTTTAAAATGAACTTGAAAAAGAAGTCACAGAAAAGAAACACAACTGTCAACATTGTTTTCTTTTCTATAGAAGTTAACAAAGTGGACTCTTAATAAGAATCAAGAATGCGAAGACTGTGTATCTACTATAGCATTGTTTGTGGGGACATATGATAATATATACCAAAATGTAAGCCTAGACTTTCATAGTCTACATATTGCTAGAAAGTCATCAAAAAGAGAAAAATAGATGAGTTTATAAAGTTATATCTAGAAGAATGTTGAGTGTAGTATTATTGTAACAAAAAACAATAAGGACTATTTAAAGATATTCCAGTAAAAGATATTAAATAACATATATATAATATATATATATGCAAAATATTGGTATGTGGTCATTAAAGTAAGACTAATAGAAGGTGGCTTCTTCACATACACAGAAACCTTTACCAAATAATCTGTATTTGCTGGTATGTACACAAAATGTATATGCTACATATATAATATGTATTATATGTGTGTATATGCCTACATATTTTTAAGATCCCCATTGGATCTCAAACTTTCTGTGATTTTTTTTTAAAACCACTATGAAATCTGCTAGCACCCTCTTTGTCTCTCTCTGTCTTATTCTTTTCATCCGGCAATCTATCCATTAAAAGTCTGGAAGGTTCAGAGTTAGAGAGAAGTTGAGCACCATCCTCAATCTAGTAAGAGGAATAACAAATATTCTATTTATTTAAACACTTATTCATTCATTCATTTTTATTGTGTGTGTATGTTCATGCCACAGTATGAATATGTATGCATTGAGAGCAGAGGACAAGGCATGGAATTCAGTTCTCCTTCCCACATGTGGGACTCAAGGATTGGAGACAGGTAGCCAGTTCTGTAGCCCACTGAGTGATCTCAACAGCCCCTCATTAGAGGCACTTTGATCTATATTTTGAACTAGAAGCAGTATGGAGAAATTGGATGTTTAATGTAAAAGTTTGTGTTATCGGGGACATCTCATCATCCATTCCTGTGTTGAGAAAGCCAAGCTTATTCCATAAAAGGCTTCAAATTGGCAAAGAGACTAGGCTAAATCTTTGTTTCCAAGAACTGGGCAATTTCAGGAAAGTCCAGGCCTCGGAAGCTGCCCTGCCACCTGGTCTGAAGAAAAAACAATGGGTCAGCAGCAGTTTCCAGGTCTCCCCCAGGAAGTTTGCAGCCCCCACACCCTGGTGATGGAATATCCATAGAGATGGACCCAACAGATTAACAGAGAGGTCACCTACCCCAGAACTCCCTAATATGCTTTAAATCACTGTAAACTCTCTTGGGTGTCTCTCTATTCTGGCAATGGGAGACGCCAGCATGCTGGACTTCTGCAGAATAAAACACATTTTGAGTTTACATACTACTTGAGTTCAGGGTGTCATTCTTTGGCAAGACATGGACCCTTGCAGTGTCACGTTGAATGGCATCTGATCCCTAACCAAGCCCCAGGCTTCCATTGATCTTTGTTCTGTGTGTTTACTAGAGTCCTATATAACTGTAGTCATGACAGATATAGTCCTTGGCTTTCTTCACTTACTGTCCTGTTTTAAACCTTCACTCATGCTCTTCCTTCTGTTTTATTTAATTTTACTCCTGCAGTGTGTTCATTTAGCAAGATAGTCACAGATTGTTTGGCTCATTGGACATTTAAATTGCTTTCCATTTAAACCCTTGTGATTAAGGGTTCAATGAAAACTGTTTACAATACTCTAACATAGTTCCAGAGATTTTGGTCTGTGTGCTGGATGTGAAGTTTCCTGATTTTTGTTTGTTTGCCTGTTTGTTTTGTTTTGTTTTCCCAGCCTTGAGCATATTTGAGGAATACAGTAAGATGAAGATTTTCACAAACCATACTAGGAGTTGGCTTTTGTTCAAGGTTTTAAAAATTACATTTACTTATTTACTTTGGTTTTACTGTGCCCTGCATATGTACATGTGTGCATGCCTGCATGTGTGTGTGTGTCTGTTTATATCTGTGTATGTTCACTCACATGCATGTGGTCCACGCTATGAGTGTGGACATAAGTGGACAACTTATAAGAGCTCTGTTGCGGCCCGAGCCGCCCCACACTTGGGAGCCAGAAATGTTGAGAACTGCACTACCCCACGTTTGGGGGCCAAAATGTCTCGGACCGTTCTGTCAATGTTGGACCCACACTGCCCCAAGCTGCTCCGATCTGTGGGTCCAGGTTCAGCAAGAGAGAGAGTGAGGACGGACTGGAAGAATGGAGACCAGACAGAGTGTGATTCAATCCCGTTTATTCTTCAGTCTCTCTTCTCTCCAAGTCCCAAATCTTGAGTTCCTAGTCCCTAGTTCCTAGTCCCTAGTGCCTCCAAGTTCCAAGTTTCTTCTTCCAAGTGCTAAGTGCCTAATGTCTAATAAGTCTTCTTCCTCAATGCCTAATTCCTACTCCAAGTTGTACTCTCTAACCTAATTCCTAGTTCCAAGTTGTACTGTCTAATGTCTAATAGCTAACTCCAAGTTGTACTCAAAATTTTTCTATCTAACCTAATTCCTAATTCCAAGTTGTACTCTCTGAAGTGTCTAATAATCTGTTGCTTTCTTCTGAGTTCTCTGTTACTCCAGTTGTTCTCTCTGAAGTGTCTGATTCTCTGATACTGCAAATTGTTCTGAACTCTCCTGTCTGCCTCTCACCTTTTATATGTCTCACTTCTAAGCCACGCCTCTCTCTCACACACCCAAGGAAAGATCCTGGGTATCTAAACTAAGAGGCTATCAGAGTGTGCTCAGCTGTTGTAGGCTATTGTAATCAAATCTCTTATCAGGGTATATGGCTCAAAATGGCTGCAAGGATGATGGCGCCTTCTGTCGGCTCCCCACAGAGCTCGTTCTCTCCTCCTGCTGTGAGAGTTCTGGGGTGGAAAGGCAAATCATCAGGCTTGGTGGCAAGTACCACTGAAACATGTCAACAAACCCACAGGTGGCTTTATTTTTTAAAAAAGACAAATTTCCCTTAAATTTTAACATGCTTTTTATTAGAATCTCTGTGTTCTTCTGTACTTTTGTGTAGTTTATCAACAGCCAGAAACTTAGTCATTTCATATTTAGATATTAGGAGTCCCAACCTTTCATTACTAAGTTGCTCCAAGGTTTTTTTTTAAATATTCAGTTGGTCCCCCACCTTGTACTTGACCTCCTGCTACCTGGAAAAGTTGCAGGCATGGTTCTCCACTGCTCAGCCAGAGGATGTGGAGTGCTTCATGAAAAACAAATGCAAAGAAAACCACAAACTCACAGTCTTCCCTCAGTACAGCTCAGAAAGAAGAAACAACTTCAGGATTTTGCACAGCTTTTGTAGTGCCCTGTATTCACAAATAATTATTTTTAATAATTTTGTTCAATTTAAAATTGTTACATAGAGGAGAGAAATGATCAGGTGTTATTACTAGAAAGCCCCCTGTTTTTTCTTTTCATTTTTAGAATTTGCAAAGAACTGTTTAGACATGTTATGTAACAGTTATTTTAGAGTGGTAATGCTTTAATTTTTTTATGCTTTGAAACTTTGTTTCCTTTTCTACATAAATATGCTATCTATATAATCAGAGGCCTAACCCACTTATTGTCTTCATCTTGCAACAACTGAAAGAACAAAAGCACAGTTGAGGCACTGGAGTAAATTTACAGATATTTTCGAAGTGTTTTACTGAACATCACAATTATTTTATATAACATTCTGGTTCGGTATCTTATACACACCTCCCTTGTGAAGACACTGGGTTTTTACACCGAAGTCGTCTATCAGTTTTCCTTCTAGGCAGTTCATGTGTACCACTACAGTGCACTTTAAAAAACTACATTATGGGGGCTGGTGATATGGCTCAGCAGTTAAGAACACTGACTGGTCTTCCGGAGGTCATGAGTTCAAATCCCAGCAACCACATGGTGGCTCACAACCATCTGTAATGAGATCTGATGCCCTCTTATGGGTTGTCTGAAGACAGCGACAGTGTACTTACATATAATAAATAAATAAATAAATAAATAAATAAATAAATAAATAAATTGTTTAAAAAACTATATTATGTGGGTTTGTGCAGTTTTCATCAGATCTGACATGATTTATCTGCTTACTTAGCTTCCTATTGATAGTTTCTTATTTAAAGGTACAGTATCTCTTCTACTTGAGGTATTTTTGAGTCAAGGGAAAAACAAAACAGGAGAACCTAATAATAGCTGTTACTCCAAGTTCAATTCCAAGACATTAAAACAGGAACATGAGCTGTAGAAGGACCGGATATTTCTCGAGGATTATGAAGTTTGGGTAAGGGCAGAGTGAGAATTTCTTGGCATTGACCTGAGAAAGTCTACCTCTCCTCTCCCGATGTTCTTGCTTCCAACCTGCTGAGGCAAGAAGGGGATCACATGGCCCCGTGTCAGAGTTAAATGATAACAGTATGGCTGAGAAGAAGCATGAGATTCCTCTTCAGAGACAGAGAAGGCTAAATGGAGCAAACATGTCCCTGGGTGCTTTTGATGCACTCTAAATTAAAAGCAAGGCTGTGTCTGAAATTTCTTCCAGATCTATAATTCAGCAACTTGGTTCACAGCTATTTTGGCCGAAGGGAAAATTTAGAAGTAAATATATCTACTCACACTCTGCTGACCCCCCCACCCTCCAGAAGGCTTTCCCCTCTTTTCAACTTTGGCTCCCGGTTTTCTCTTCTTTATAGTTCCCAAACACTGAAATTGTGGCTGAGCTCAGTGGGTAAAGGTGATTGCCGCCAAACCTAACAACCAGGGTTTGATCTCTAGAGGATCGGTGTAGTGGAAGGAGAAAACATGCTCCTGCGAATTGTCCTCCCCTTCCACTTGCAAAGCTACACTTGCACACACTCACGATAAAAGCATCCATGTAAAACAGAAAAATAAAGTAACCACCCAGGTGCTCATTCTTAAGGCATTCGGTAAAGAGACCGCTGGAACAACATGCAGAGCCTACGCATTTCTCTCTATTATCCATCCTCTTCATGTAAATATTATAGTTTCTGAACTTTATGCACAAACTGAAACATTAAGGCTAAGATTGGGCCCCGAATCATGACAAGAGGTTAAGTTTACAACGGACATGTCCTCAGTGCATTTTTCGACTATAGAATTCAATGGAGCTGATGACAAACACATTCCTGAAAAAAAAAAAAAAAATCGCTTGCCTCTAGCACGGTCTGCTCCTGTGGGCTGTGGTTGGACCTCTAAAGCAACCTATCTTTAAGAATTTTGCTCAAGCAGTATGAGGCTGTGTCAAGGCTACTCTTCAGCCATGTCATTGGCGTGGTCACAGAGAAACTTTTGCAAAAGGCCAAAAGTGAGACTTCTGGGAATAATGGGTAGAGAAATTATTTCCAGGGCCATAGCAAACAGGTGAGCTTATAGAAGTTTACTTAATGTCGTCAGGATTTATAATCAGGGCATGTAGTTGCTTCTTCCTCCCCCGAGTTTAAGCTGCAGTTATATTTCTTCCACTCATCCTTATCTATCATGGACTTTATTTCTTAAGTCCTAGATCTGCAGGTTCTCACAGCATCACTGTACTGGAGAGTCCTGTGCTTCCTCTAGCATGAACATAAAAAATAATCCACGTGACCATATTTCCTTTTAGTGAAGGATGATGAGGTTTTCTGTATATTTCTAGTTGAGTGATCAGAGGGAGGTGCCCTGAAAGTGACTTGATTGCCCTAAACCTGCATTCCACCACACTGTTTTTGATGAAACTGGTATTTCTTGGTAAATCTGCAGTGTTCTGGTAGAGACTGCATTCCCAGCCATCCTTGTTAGAGCATATGATTCAGTTGAGCTATTGGGATAGGAGTAGATGCCATATGTGTAACTTGTGGTCACAGCTGTTAAACAGAAGTTCCCTGCTCTTCCCTGCTCCTGCTTCATCTGTCTGCAGTGTAGGGGATGCTAAGTGAATTTTGAATGAGCAGAGATTCATCACAGGGAGGAACGTTTACAGCAGCATAGCCTGTAGCCTAAACAAGATGAGCCGCAGCTACCTTTGATTCTGTTTCAACTATTCACATGACATCACCAAGTTAGTAACTTTACTTAGCCTTCACTTCTTCATCTCTAAAAGATACATCCCTACTTTCTACTACTTTTTGTAACGATTCTTTTGAGGCACATATATTCTAAGAACACTGAGAGCATGTCGGCATATACACTTTTGCATAGTTTTCAATAAATCACACCTGAAGCACTTTAAAAAACAGTATAGAAACAAAATTGGGGAAACAGATGTTTCTCAGATGAAACTATTCTTTTCCCCAGAGCAATCATATACGTGTTGCGCTATTCCTTATGAATTATTCAAATAAAAAAAAAGACTAGTAAAGCAACATGTTGATAAAACTGCTGCTCATTTATTTTTTAACAGGAGCATTCTCTGTAATAGGAGAGTAATTAGGCAAGGACAAACATGCCAAGTTGATGAAATATAGTACAAACAGGTGCACTTCCACTCTGCTCTGTGCCTGGCCTGCACGGACTTCGTTAGCAAGGGTGCATTCCTTTGCACCTAACAACACGAAACATTGGTATCGCAGAATGAAAGGGAAAGCGAGGTTTGGGTATCCCTCTACATTTTCTCTGTGCAGGATTACGGAAGCCTGCACCAGCTCTTCAGCTCCCAATGAGGACTTCTGTCACTCACACTCTGTAAAGAGCACTTTTCATGCCTGGATTGGCCTTTGCTCTGTTAGCCCTGGGATAGGAGTAGTACCTGTTCCTAGCACTAGGCATCTCTACAACCTTCTGGGTTTCCTTAGTAACTGCGTATGTCTTTATAAATCATCCTTTTCTAAGCTGTTGTCTAAATCTGCTTACTATTAAAAGGAGTTTAACAGAAAAGTCTATACTTTTCTGCATTTTTCAAGTACAACATGATGTTTAGAAGTAGGTAAACTCCGTTGAACAGCTAGTGAAACATGCATTGTCACACATAGCAACTGTTTGGTGATAAGAACACTTTACGTCTATTGTCTTAGCACTTTTCAAGAATAATGTTATCCTTAGCTTTAGTCACCATGCATTATAACTGATCTCTTGTACTTAGTTCTCCTAGTGAATGATAATTTTTAACTTTCCTAATCTCAGTGTGTTGTCTGTTTTCTTCTGAAACCCTGGCTGCTACTCAGATAGAAACATTATTGATATGAACATTATTATTATACAAAATATCTGAGTTTAAAGGCCAAATGGAAAGAACAGAATTTAATGAAATACCATGTTGTTGTAATATGAATGCAATTGAGCATATTTTCTTCCTAAAGTTATCTGCTATTGGGTTAGACTTATTTCATTTCGGAAAAAAAAAAAATGCAAACTAGTTGCTAGGATATTTTGTCAGGTGGATTTTCTTAGTCTTTTATACTAACTAGATAAGAATGACTCATTAACATATTGAATTTATGTAAATCACCCTAATCATCTGCTTTCTCTCTCACTCCTAAACCACAGAGAATTATCAGAGACAAATTTGGACCAGGCTGACGTGATTTTAGGCAGAGATCTTCATTTCAAGTACAGGTTACAGAGTCTGACAAATGTGCCACTAATTAAGTGAGTATCAAGGGCTCCCAGATTTGCTGGGGGAAACAAACCAACCAACAAACAATAAAACAATATTTGAGAGTAAGCCTCCGGGAGCATTCTATTCCTACTATTAAGCTGGACAAGTTTGAAAAAATTTGTCATAAATGTCATCAAATACTTTGTTTTACAACATCTAACTTCACTTCAAACCCAACAGCTGCTCAAGTCCTGCTATGAGAAATTTCCCTGTAGTCTGTAATGGGTGGCAAACCAAGTGGCCCTGCCACCATTTTTTTTGGAACAGTTTTGACTTTAAACTCAAGCACATTCTCCAAAGCTATTCTTATGAGGGTGGAGCCTCATATATGCTACAATATAGTTCAAAGGGGTCACCAGGAAGTTGGTTTTCAAATTCTTTCTTTTCTTTTCTTTTCTTTTCTTTTCTTTTCTTTTCTTTTCTTTTCTTTTCCTTTCCTTTCCTTTCCCTTTCTTTCTTTCTTTCTTTCTTTCTTTCTTTCTTTCTTTCTTTCTTTCTTTCTTTCTTTCTTTCTTTTTGTTGTTGTTACTGTTTTTAGGAAAATGAGGCTTGCCGCTTCATAACGAGTTAAGGCTTCCACTCACCAGAATGTTCTAAGACTATGTGGCTTAAGCACCAGAAACATATTCTCCCATTCGTTAAAACTAGAATTCTAAGATCAGCGTTTTAAGCCCAGTTAGTCTCCTTTGAAGATCTATTTCTCTGACTTATAGATGGCAACCCATTCCCTGTGTCTTTTTTTTTCCTCTTCCCTTTCTCCCTCTTGCTCCAGCCCTGCTCTCTCCGCCCTTGCTAGCTCTCTCTGGGCTCCACACATTCTGGGCCCACTCACTCTGGGCCCCGCCCATTCTGGGCCAGTTTACTCCCTCCGGGCCAGCTTGTTCTGGCCCAAAGTATATTGGAACTGTCTTCAGACACCGATAAGAGGGCATCAGATCTCACTAGGGATGGTTGTGAGCCACCACGTGGTTGCTGGCCACGTGGTTGCTGGGATTTGAACTCATGACTTCCTGAAAAGCAGTTGGTGCTCTTAACCTCTGAGCCATCTCACCAGCCCTCTCTGTGTCTTCTGATTCTCTTTCCTCTGTGTGCATCTGTGTTCCAATGTTCTTGTAAGGAATGATTTAACTACAATATTTCTCTCTCTGTACACACACACACACACACACACACACACTTCTCTTTCTCTCTGTCTCTCTCGATATCTGCCTTCAAACAGTAAGATTCAGAAAAAGTGAAGGTTACAACACCAAATATATAAACTTATTTCTAAATAGTATTTATTATTTTTTTGTGTTGTACCAGCATGTATGTATATGCACAACATACATGTCTGGTGCCTGCACACATCATAAGAGCGCATCAGATACCTTAAAACTGGAGTTTACAACAGTTGTTGATTGGCAGGTGTATTCTGGAACAGAACCTGGGTCCTCTCTAAAAGCAGAAAGTGCTTCTCACTGTGTCACCTCTTCAGGTCCTGCAACATATAAATTTAGCAGGAACATGAATTGGTCCTGCATGAAAGAGTACCTAAAAAGTATGGCAGCTCACGGCCTTGCAGATAGCTGGGTTAAATGTTGAATGAGAACAGAAGTACTGTTAAAACAGCAGGAAGACTGACCACAGTACAGGAATTGGGTGATCATATTTTAACAATATGGAGTTTACTAAATTTGATTATTTTGCAGTATTTTTTTACGAGAAATCTATTACTTTTAGAAGCTACAGAATCAGTAATTTAGAAGTAAACAGTTATGAGACCTTAATGGACTTCAGCTGATTTCCAGGGAAACAAAAGTAAACTAAACTACTATGCTGTTGTAAATTTTCTGAAAGTTCATCTTTTTTAAATACCAGTTCTAAAATTTCAATATCTCAATTGTGAATATGAACCTTTAAAAGGCTTTCAGAAATTATGTGCATATCTGACAAAATAAATACCCCAGTCTTTCCTTGAGTTACTATCACTGACACATACCGTTCTTCCATATTTAAAATCTTCAACAGTGTTTGCCAAGCATCATTCAGCTGTGTGTTGGTGGGCTAGTCTTTATAGGGATGTTCCATGGAGATAGTTCTAAGTATTTATAGGATGTCAGGTCATCATTAAGAAAGACAATAAAACAAAAGCTGGTTGATAGACCTTTATAACTGACATGCTGGATTTCAAAACACAATTAGAAGGTGTACAATCAATGCAACTTGCATTAAATACTGTAGAAGAAACAAAAGTAAGTCTAACTTGACAAATAAAAGAGCCTTAACACATGTGTTAACACCTGTTTAAAATCCAGATCCTGCCCCAACTTTATCTCTTGCTAATACAACATCATAGAGAACTGCAGCTAACTTCCAAATATGTCTCTGAAAATGTCCTGAACCAGACTTCCAAATGAAGACTGTTATTTCCAATATTGGATTGATTTCTAGACCAGTACATGATTGAGTCCGAATAACTGGTCACACTTAAGAACAATACAAGAGTCATTATAACTTCTGTTTTTGATTCTCTGGTGTAAAAGTTGAGGCAAGCCAGCTTGTCCCATCAGGGGTATAGGTAAGCAAAGGTGAGTCGGAAACATATGTCCAATACAGCTTCCCAGTCACCATTGTCAGGGCACTCAGCAAGATCACAGGTCAGCATCATTTGTTGTCCTGGCATCAGCATGTCTCACCCATCGCTCTGGCAGCCACCACGCTCCTTCAGCATTCTGCAGAAAAAAACACAAACATGTCCTCTTCCCCATATTTAATACCTGCTTGCAATCATGCCTTATTCCAGTAAAGGATCCTTCCCTTTCACCTATGCATAAATATGCCCAGTTGTAGATGGGGGAGGGGGGAGTTCTAGGGAAGGGAAATGGGGAAAGGGGATGACATTTGAAATGTAAATAAATAAAATATCTAGTAAAAATAAAAAGCAACCAGCAAAAAAAAAAAGAAAGAAAGAAAGAAAGAAAGAAAGAAAGAAAGAAAGAAAGAAAGAAAGAAAAGGAAGGAAGGAAGGAAGGAAGGAAGGAAGGAAGAAAGAAAGAAAGAAAGAAAGAAAGAAAGAAAGAAAGAAAGAAAGAAAGAAAGAAAGAAAAGATGGTGTTTGATTGTTTTACTGAAGATGTTCTCTACATGGATGTGGGTGATCCTTGAACCAAAGTGGAATAAATTGTTTTAGGTATTAGACAATTTTGAAGCCAGAAAACTCTCCGATGACGGCACATAATTTTTAGAGAAATTTTAGAATACTGAACGAACATGAAGAGGAGACAAAGGATTAGTGTAACATGGGAGCATAAAAATACACAGAGGCATAAATTATCTGTATGTCAATTACTTTCAAAGACAGGAAAATGCCAACAGCATAGTGCCTCTGTATCATGTTGGACACAAGAGAAGATGGAGGTATTCCCTCAGTAGCAGTGTAAAGATCAAGTTTCCTAGAGAAATTGATGGTGAGAAAAGAGGGCTCAGACAGTCTTTTTTACAGATTATTTTTGCTTCAGGGAGAATTTATTTGTTGAAGTTTGACCTGAAGGATCAGAGATTACAAAGACAGTGATAATTTTAATTAGAAAAAAATCTTTATAATGTACCCTCTCTCATTGTTTTCTACAACTAAACAGTGAGATATTTCAATATTATTTTAGTACTTAAGCTGATATTTGGCAGTGTAATTGTAAAATCTCTCATTACTTCCTATAACACCAATAGAAAATATTATAAATGTAATTGTAACTATTATTCAAAATTATAGAATCCAAAGAGTTTCTTCATAAAATTTTAATTCCTCATTTAATAAATTTATCAAAAATGTGAATAAAGAACCTAAACACTAAACATATTTAAAAATATAGGTGGGTTCATTGTCAGTTAATTTTACAATCGCTAAGCAGAGGCCATAAAAAAAAAAGATTTCAAGAAAATCTTGGTATCACCTTTGAGAAATCTACACGCTTTGGTTTCCACGTATGTTCAGTGATCGGAGTGTTCTCTGACTTCACGTGTTTATTCACATCTGTCAGCTAAATCATAGATCCAAATGCAAAATGTAGCACTCAGGAACATTATGTGGATTTGTGATAGTCCCTGGAGGACTTTGGGTCCATAAAGCAATGAATGGATGATAAGGAGACATAAATATGGTATTTTCATCTATGACAGATGCAATCTTGCTCCAATGTTATTTATATTAGATAAAGGAAAACTGAATCTATTTGCCTGTGTGGAGATGAAAGGAGGTACCCTTAGGGATGAATAAATGAATAGCTTCCTATTAATTTCCAATTTCTAGAAATTTGTCTTTGAAATTGTTGTATTTGGGTGATATTTTTAAAGTGACTCGTGTTTATTTATTTATTTTAAATGTGTCTGGAACCCAAAGGGAAAGGTATGTGGTGGAGTTACTACAATATCAGAATAATTTTTTTCTCTTTTCCTTTTTGGCCATGATCCTGAAATCATGCAAATTTAGTCCAGTTTTCTTTACAGACAACTAATTGAACACCTAGACCAATTTCCTCCAAAGACTGCATTGAGTCTATAAGCCTGCTGTACCTCCTCATCCTCAGTTACTCTTATGGAGATAAGATGTGAGCATGCTGGAAAGTCTGAATTTTTGCATTTAGATAAATAGTATATTGGTATCAACCCAGTGTTGTACCTTTGTTTGTAAGCAAGCTTATAGACAAGCCAGTCAACTAGGAGTATCCTTGGGCCTCTCTTTAATATTTTTCACTTTGAGCAAATCAAGATATCTCATGTCTTTTATTATTTTATATCTAAATTTTGTGAAAAGGTAAGATATCTATAGGAGAAGCAGTAGTTTAGTCTTTACATAAATACCATTTCCATTTTGTATTAAGCTTAAGCCAAACAATGAAGAAAATGTTGGCAGTTTGTTTTCTGTCTTGAGATAGTTGTTTGCATGTTCAAAATAAAATACAAGGAACACTATGAATATGATTATATGTGACTATTACTTAAAATAATTAAAAATTAGTTTGCAACTTTTGTTTTGAGGTATTCATTAAGAATTTGCCTTTCATTACTACTGCTACTTTCCTTCTGAAAAACTATACTTTCTAGCTTTCTCTGCAGACTGCTGAAATAATTTCCATCCCTATAAGAGGCTACATTCCATCATCATATGCATCTTGGCCATCTGCACATGTAGGTGACAAAATATTTCCTCATCATAAATAATCATGGTTCAACCTAAGGTCATACCAACCCTCTCTCCTCTCCACTTTCCATCTCTTTGTCAAGAGTTGGTCTTTTAATTATCTAACAGTTACGATTGTGTGTGGCACAATTCTGAACAGGTAAAATCTTAAAATAAAACACATATGTCAAAATTCAGAATTAATAGGGATAAATATTTTCTTATACATTATTTTTTGACTGGTTAATTCTCTAGGAAGAGAATATATCTAGGCTTAGATATATTCTGACCTTTGTAAACATTAGCAAAAATACCAAGTACATTTATTGAACGTGATTATAAAATTAAGCATATTGCTAATTTATTGACCTCAACCCTTGTCTCTAGTCACTTAAAAGCCCCAGTCTGAAAGAACTATTTAAATTTGCCATAAGGAAAAGAAAAAGTGCTCTCCACGGGGTGTGTTGGAAGCCAGCAACTAGCCAAGCCCACCTTGTTGGGGGGGGGGCATGGGGATGTCTGTGGTCTGTGGGGCAAACTGAATTCATCTTCCTATGCTGTGCTGTGGCATGTGCTGTCAGAGAAGTCATGTTGATGTCTGTGGTTCAGGCTGCCTTTGAGGGACTTGTGTGACCCTTCTGAAGTCTGGGGCCATGATTCTGGTCTGTGGTCTGTCCAGAAACCATGTGGAGGTCCATGTTCCATGTTGGCTTTGACTGTGAGGAGTGAGTAGTCTACTTTTGCTGTGATGTTGATGACTGCAGGTGTACAGTTAGGAGGGGTGGTGGGGGCATGAAAGTGTTCTATGACAAACCTTACTCACCCCCCAACCCCCACTCTTTCTACTGGGCAAATCCACAAAAGTAACAGCCCAGATAGGAGCTATCTTTAAAATTCTTTAAGGAGAATTCTTTAAAAGTGTTATGCTGGGGTTGCTGCTGAAGTATAGTGCTCCACAATGAATGGTGTCTGGTGGGGGGTTGGAGTAGGGGACAGGATGCTCAGTTTTATTTAAGGAGCAGGGCACTGAGAGTTGAACCATCCACAAGAGTGTATATCAATAACACAAATTAAACTTTTTTTTCCTATTTTTTATATTTACTTTTACTTCTTTTTGGGGATAGGATATCACAAGGATGGGGTGGTAGACATGGAAGGACTAGGCAGTGAAGGTGCTCTGCCAGGTGTGAAATTCCCAGAGATTCAATAAAAATGTTACGTTGGAAACTAAAGAGCTCTCAATTAAACATAATTTGGCAAATATGACTAGATATCTCTTTAGATTGGATTGTTACAATGTTGCCCTGGAGGGTCTACAAACATACTTGTAAGTTATTTCTAATTTCACTAAAATAAAGGGAGGGGATTTTCAGTAATAAATTTGCTAGGGTCAGTTTCTGAGCAGTGGTTTGACCAATAACCTCTCCAGTGTGAACTGTTTTCTGCTGAGGTAGTGCCAAGATGACAGAAACACTGGATTGTTAAAAAATTTTAGCCTAGTGAAGTGCATTGTTATTTTGTTTCTCTGTAAAGTGATTATAAGTCTATTGTATAACAGCAGTTCTACCAATTCTAGTTTTAATTTTTGGTTTTAGTTTGTTGACTTTTAAGTTGTTTAATTTTTAATTTATCTTCAAATATAGTCATAGATGCCTGGTGTAGACACAATCACACAGTAAATGTCTTGTTCCTTTGGCTCTTATAACCATTCTGTCATTCTTTCTTAATACTGTTCACGTCTTAGGTGCAGGACTTGTGTTGTGATGTACCAGTTGCAATTAGGCCCATCAACTCACTTTGGTAGGTCTATTGCAAGTTGCCTAAATGTGAGCTAGACAAGGATGATAACACACCAACAGGCATCCTAATATAAAAGAGGGAATGTTCATGAGGTCTCAGTCCTAGACAAATAACCATAGGGAACTAAGAACTGAGAGCAAGAGAAGTAATCTTTCTCAGGGAAGGGCACATTAATTACCTATTTAATACCCAATGGTCAGGACTGAAAACATACATACAAGTAACATAATATGTAGTGAGAAGGATGATATATATATATATATATATATATATATATATATATATATCACAGAGAAATATATATATCAGAGAGAGAAACATTCTCTAAATTTAGAAGGGTGGGATAAGAAAAGAAGGAATGGTATAAAGAAAGGGTTGAAAGGAGTAAAGGGAAGTGGAAAGACATAATTATATTATAATCTCAAAAAAATGTAAAAAAAAAATCCTTAAATGTTCTTCCTGTGATATACCAACTTAAAAGAAGTAATCAACATATGATAAAAATGGTTAAAGAGGAAATAATTTAGTCCAAAATTGCTTAATGATTACAATGGTTGGCTGTAAGTGATTAAGAATCATCACTTCTTTGATCTGTGGAGTAGCATGGTAGAAAGATCACCAGTTCATTGGCATATCTGAGCATTAATTTCATTCTTTGTAAAACATGGCTCTAAATGATTAATTACCTCAAGGGGAAGAATAATTTGTGTTGTGTATGAAGCTACTACCATCCATTAAAATGCTGAGTTGTTTTTCTATGATTATTTCATATTTCCTTTCTATTTGATAATTTTTATATTATCCTAAATCCTGCTTGAATTTCTAGTAGGTTCTTAAATAACCTGACATCTGGCTCCATGTAATTCTAGTCTTATTGTCTTTTCTCTGCTTTTCTGCTCACTTAAAATTCAAGCAAATAAACAGAGGGCTTATTTTAGTGCCTCATTGTATTTTAATGGCACATCACATTTTTATTGAAATATAAACCTTAATATTTTAGAGCTTCACTGCTTTTGTTGCACCTCTTTTCTTAGCATTCTCTGTTGTATTATCTTGAGAGTGTTGAATTAATCATGGGCTTAAAAATTGGGGTAACTTAAACTGATAAACTAACAAATACATTTTGAAAATAAGAATGTTTTACTTATTCATTTTTTCTATAGTCAATAATAATGAACATGTCTTCATTGCTTTTGGCATGTTATGTGTTATGAGTTTGTTTTTTTGAAAAATACACACATCTCACAACTCTTCTAGAAGCAGGTAAATGATATTCTTATCTCTGTCATACTTACTAGAATCATAGTCCACAAAAACTATTTGACATAGTAAGTTTTGGCCAACACATGTGTGAATGCTACTCTCAAAAGCACAAAGATCCGTTATTTATCTTTGGAGCAGAGGCTGTTCTTGACCTCATGATGTCTGAAAACAGATTCCATTAGTGTATCTGCTTTGAATAAAGCTTGGTTGCTCCAGAGTGTTTATTTGATGTATTACTACTTGAAATCTTTTATAGGTCCATAAAAACAAAAATTTAATAGGTATTTTTTAAGTTTACATTTGAAAATGCATTTTTTAGGATCCAAGAAAGAAATCGAAGTACTTGTGCTGCATAGATTTCCTGTATACAGACAGAACTGCTCAGATGGAGAGTGCTAAGGACTTTGAACAGGCTATCACAGGACAAGGGGCCTCTGGGGGAAAGAGGCTAATTCTCAGAGGCTCCTTTGCAATGCACATATTCATCTGACAAGAAGCACTGATGCCTGTTTTGCTTTCCACCCATTGAGTTTGGTCTTAGCTTGGGTATCCATTGCTGTGACAAAATACCATAACCAAAAGTAGCTCAGAGAGGAAAAAGTTTATTTCAGCTTACTTGTCCTGATATCAGCCCATCAAGAAGGAACTCAAAGCAGTAAACTAGAGGCAGGAACTGAAGGAGAAGCCATGGAGAAGTCCTGCTTACTGACTTGCCTCCATGAATTGGTCAGCTTAGGTTCTTACACACCCTAGGATCACCTGTCCTGAAATGGTACACCAATAACGGACAGAGCCCTCTCATGTCTATTACTAATGAAGAAAATGTAGCATAAGCTTGCCCACAAGTATTTTCTTGATGGAAGTTCTCTCTTCCCAAATAATTCTAGCCTGTGTCAGGGTGACCTAAAACTAGCCAGAACAAGTTTCTTCTGTTGCAGAATACTGTGGTTAATGAGTTATCCCACATACGGTTTACACATTTGAATATTTGGTCTTCAGCTGGTGACACTTTGGGAAAGATTAGGAAGTATAAGACTTAGGCTTTCAAAACATTTTCCTTAGTTCCTGCGAGTCTCTCCGCTTCAAGTTTATAGATCTGCATATGAGTATCTATCCAATGCTCCATTCTCATGACTGCCTACCAGTTCTCATCCTCTCTGTCATAATGACGATGGACTCCTACACTGCAGAACAATAAGCCCCAAGTAAATGCTTCCATCTATAAGTTGCCTTGGTCATGGTGTTTTATTACCCCATTAGAAAAGTGACTAATTCAACTCTCTCCTTTTCTACCTAGAATGTAGAAGAATGTGTCTGTCTGACATTCTTTTCGGTTGATTCTCAGAAATGCATGCATGTATGGCTAATCCTGGTGCTGTTCTGAACTCATGGAGAAACTAGTCTTGGCCTACTGGTGTTTCTCTCAAAAACTATGAAGCCCCATTACTAAGCCTCAGGATCCTTTAACGGTGTCATGCTTTCAAAGTGTCCTGTGGTTTCCTTGAAACAGAAATAAGATCATGTCAACAAGCTTTCACCTGTGGTAATAACATGAAATGGTGTACATGAGACTCAATTTTTAGCATTTGATCTTTTTTGAGAGGCACTTCTCCAACATCACAGATTTAAGTGTTGCTATTGATTTTTATGTCTAGAATTATTGTGAACATATAACCTCCAGTTAGCCTAAAGCAGACTTTCTGATTTTTTAAGCAAAAAAAAAAAAAAAAAAAAAAAAAAAGAAAAGAAAAGAAAGAAAGAAAAAAGAAAGTAAAAGAAAGAAAGGAAGTAAAGATATAAGGAAGCACAAACTAGTTAGAAACATAACAGTATCACTATAAACCTATTTGAGCAAGCTGTGAAAATAATTATTTTATAGCAAGAATTTTATATAAACATTGTTCTTAACAATACTGCTTTCAGCATATAATAATTTTGCAGGAGGATCATGCAAATTTATATTAACTTAAAATTTCTTCAAATGACCTTATAGATAACAAATACAAACATTTCTTTAGAATGATGTATTTATAGATGTCAAGATTTTTGACAGCTCTGTGACTTCTAGTCCTTCATTGGAGACAATCATGAGATATAGATTTTCTGTTTGTGGTTACTACTTGATGCTACCTCATCTAGGAAAAGATTGATTATGAAATATAGAGGAAAAACATTCATTTGAAATTTGACCCTTCCCTGACATAAAATTTAGATTTTTGGGGAAAGAGAATTAATCATCTTCTCAGGATTTTGTGATCATCTTTTTACTATGAAAAAGTGCCTGGGCTTTATACAGCCTGCTCTGAATCAAACTCAGGCCTGAGCAGGTTTTCACTGGTATGAATGGTTCTTATCTGTTTTTCTTTCCTTCTTATTTATTTGTTTTATTTTATATGTACTATGAATACCTATATGTATGAGAGCTCCATGTGCATGCCAGTGCTTGCTGAAGTCAGGAACTAAAATTACAGATATTATTGTGAGCCACAATATGGGTGTTGGAAATGAATTGAACCCTGGTCCTCCTGAGAAACAGCATGTACTCTTAACTACTGAGCTATCTTCCCAAGCCTGTAATGCATGCTTATGAATAGGGTAATTATCACAGACCCAGCACAAAACAACTAGAATGACTATCATTTATTTTTCTTCTATTTTTAGGCAATGATTGGGAAATTATTAAAAAGTTAAAAATCACACTATTTTATTTATTATAGCATCAGTGTGCACAGTATTGTAGAAAAATCACATAGGTGTTTAAGCATTAATTTTAGTCGAGTAGTATGAATTAATTATATTTAGTAGTTATCTAGTTGGAGACTGGAGATACCAGAAATGATGGCCAATCATTTTTGTCAACTTAATTGGCTTGAGAAAACACCTAAGGCATGCACTTTTGGGCATGTCTGTGAGGGTGTTTCCAGACAGGTTAAATTGAGGTAGGAAAATCCTTCATTAATGTATGTGGTACCATCGTATGGACTAGAAGAGAATGGATGAAAAGGAAAATGATGAAAAGTGTGAGTCCCAGCCTTCATCTCTGTGTTCCTTCTGTCAGCACAATGTGACCAAATTCCTGTCACTATGACTTTCTACTATGATAGACTCTAAACTGTTGACCAGGAGCCAAAACAATCTGCCTTAAGTTACTTCTGTCAAATAGTGTTCATGCTTATGTCAAACATTTTCTCTTAGTGATGAGAAAAACTAATGCAAGTAGAAAATATTTCTACACTTTTTGTTTTTATAACTTTATAACAATTTAGCTGTTAAATCTCCATCTTATCAACAGTATAAATTTAGAAGCTCATCTCTGTTTCCTTATCAATAATGGAAGACTCTCAGAACACTTATCTTCAGTAAATTTGCTAAATAGGAAAAACAGAACTAACAATGACAATGTCTTATTCTTGCTGTAATTAACAATTGAACTAGATTGATCTGACGGGTAAACTTATAAAACTTTTTACTTAGACAATTTATTGTGTATGCTTTTGCTTGCTTACATGGATTGTTTTCTACTTCAAACTTTTGTTTTAATTGTGTTTTTTGTTGATGTTGAGAGTCCTTTCTTCATTTGACCTTCCCATTTATTAGCTTCATCATTTAGTTACTAATTTGTATAATCTGCTCATCTTCATGACTATGACTTAGTTGTTTGATTTAGAAAGTTATGAGCCATATCTCTATATTCACCATAATATACTATTATAAATTCTTGAGAGTGGAAGCAGAAAAACTTTTAAGAGAAGGGACCAGGGAATCTGAGGCAAAATTGTTCTTGCCTAAAACGACAAAGATGTATCACCCAATGACACCTCATTAATATGGCTGCCTAAACAAGACCTCGTGAAATACACCAATAGACACTTGAACATAGAAGGAAGACACCTCATGGGATCCTACCCATGGCAAAAGAACTACAGAATCCTGGGAGTAAGAGAAATGGTATTCCAGAGGTATGAGTGCCTTAATTAGTTTTCCAAGTTGTCAGCCCTGAAATCATATAACATACAAGAAACACTAACAGACCAAGCAGTGTGTAGTTGTAAATGTGTGTGCATGCATGTGCGTGTGTGCATGTGTGTCTGTGTATATCTCTCTCTGTGTATGTGTGTAATCAATAACAATTCAAGAAAAAAAAGATGCCATGATTTAAGGAGGGAGGAAGTAGAAGAGGAAATGATGTAACAACATCTTAATTTAAAAATTCAATGAAAGAGCCTCTCTTTTTAAAAAAATGTTTAGTATTAGTAAAATGGTAGAATTGGAGGAAGCAAATATTCTAAACCTACTGACACAATTTCATGCCACCATGAAACTGGGAAAATAATTGTCTTAAAATACTCTGACAGGATAAAACCAGTAGGCAATATTAACATGTGGTCCAGACTCATTTGGAACTCACTGTGAAGCCCTTGTCAGCCTCAAACCCTTGGTGCTCCTCCTCTTCACCCTGAGAGGTTGCACGATTGTGCATTAACCACCCCATCTGGCAGGAGTTATCTTATGTCGGCAACTTTATGAGTAGTTTGATTTCTTGTTTTGAAAAGGCGAGTGAGGGAGTAAATTTTGCTGTTTCAATTTAAACAGAACGTTTGCTGCTTCCTTCTGATCTCCTTCCCTGACCTACGTTTCTAATGTCTCTACTCCTCCCACTCTTTAGTGCAGCTAGCTTTTGATCTTTCTAATTGCCTTTAGTCCATTTATAATAGCATATGTATATTTTGCACATGTCCATAAATTAGTAGGTGTATGAAGGAGCAAATAATGTATGTAAAGGTTTATCAAGTATATCAATATAAACCAGTATGTATATTGTTTATAAAAAGCTACCGTTATGTGCTAAATATATTACAAGTTGATATTACTATAATAATGCCTTTCTACCTAGCTATTAATCTACACTACAGAAAAGCACATGTATATTTAATCTTTCTTCAGTGGAACTAAGCTTATTTACATGCTCTATACAGAGTATAGTTTTAAGGACATTTTAATATTGGCTACTAATTTTAACCTGTCAGAATGTTTTAATGTAATTACATGGGGATGTTGCTTGAGTCTTGGCTTATTTAATCTATGATTTCTGTGTTTGACCTTTCCTGTAGGTATATATGACAGACACACACACTATCCTACAACATTCCCAGAAAAGGGTTCAGAGCAAATAATAATAATAAATAATAATAATAATAATAATAATAATAATAATAATAATAATGAAAAGGCTCAACAAGAATTATTTTTGTGTAATCACAATTTGTGATCTGAGTCCTGTGGCAATGATGAAGAGCCGAAAATGAAGACAAATAAGTGGCTTTCTTGCTGCTCAATTACTCGGCCCCTTAAAATCAAGTAAACCAGGGACGAAAAAAATGATCGCCAGGAGCACAGCACCCTCTCTGATGAAGGTATTTACTTTCAAGTCATAGTGCTCAGAGATAATACTTACAATAGTGGACACAATTCTCCCCTTTATCTGATGACAGTGCCTTGATCCTAGAGAAAAGACAAAGTGCAGTTGGTTTGTTTTCCAAGTTATTTCTCATCCCATTGGCATGTTGGACAGATCACAGTGTTACTGTTTTAATTTTGATTGCTAACACAAAATTGGGATCCAAAGTAAAGAAAAATGGTGAAAATTAACTTGTTTAACAGTATAGAAGAACAAAGCATGGGCATTATGATAATGTAATCATTGGGGATCTGAAATAAAATCCATTTTAAAGACAAAGTTAATGGTTCCCTTTGAAATCTCCATGTAAAAATTGAAAACACAACTTTAATAGAAGACAGACACAGGTAGTGTATGAAGAATTACAGCTGGGGAAATTAATAAAAATAGTATCTAAAACAGTATTAGTAAGATATGAAGCTCATTCATTAATGGTCTCTAGGATAATATATCACTGAAAATGTTGCATGAAGGACAGTCTTTGATAGGATTATGTACAGTATAATAGCAAGCTCCTGGAATTAAAATTCACTGAGAAGATACATCTTGTGAACTGAAGGGTAAGAAGATAATAATGGTAACATTAATAATAGTAAATAACAAGAATAAAATGACTCACATAAATAGAATTTCCATCAGCCACCATTATTGCAATTATGAGAATGATAAGCTAGTAATCTGGAGAAAATAGCTAATCTTTATTGATTCACTGTTTAATTTCTTTTTATTTTACAGACTTTAGAACTGTCAATAACAATAATGTGTACCAGCAGAAAAAAAAAGTTATGCGAGGAAAGAATAGAGGAAGAATGTACCTCATTGTGCAACCTACAGCATTTCTAAAGGTTCTTTTAAGAAGTGCATTTATATTCTATTGTGGAAGAAAACGAAAAATGCATTCAAAAGATCCCCCACCCCCTTTTAAATGATCCTTGTGGGATTTGCTCTAACGGAGTTTACGGGGTTCCAGAGACAAAGTCAGAAAACGCAATAATGCAAGCTGTGGCTCTCTAATCGCACTGAGTTCAGGATTATTCTTCCTCAGTGACACCTGGGAAAAAAGACAGGCCATCAACCAGCTGACCCTACAGCAGCCCTAGGGGTAGTTCCACCGCCACCAGCAAAGTGAGCAGCTAGGGAACAGAGCAGTTATCCAAGGTCCAGATAATAGCAGGGGCAGCAACTCACTTCCAGACGAGGGAAAATAAGTCCTTTGTTTAGCACATGGTTTCTGGCAGCCAAGTCTCTTCTAGGGAAGGAAGGTTAATTTTCTCTAAATGTAAATGAAAGATGAGAATGGGGAATGATGACTCATGGAGACGCGGCAGCAGTGGTTGTGTGATGGGAGGGGTTGCTAGGAGATGGCTGGAAATTTGCCTACATTTGGTATAGAATACAGGAGAAAATAATTACCTCACTCTTGAAACAAGCTGTAATTATACAGAGGCTGAGGGGTGGGGTTGGGGAGGCAAGGTTAAAACTTTTTATATACATTTCAGTTACTTTTGGATATGTTGTTTAACTACCTAAATTTCTATAGGAGTTTTAAATGATGTGTTATTAATCATTAAGATGTGTAAGTTTCATTTATTTATTTACACTTAATTTCATGTATGATTGAACATGCCCATTATCCCAGTATTGGGGATATTGAGGCAAGTCCAAGTCCAGTTTGATATTCAGAGTGAGAATCAACAGAAAAATTAGAAACAAAAAAAAAAAAACCAATAGAAATATGTAAGAAATATAGAAAACATTTTGCTGAGTTGTTTTATTTTGTTGTTCACACATCTTAAGCATTTCCCAATTTGGAAAACTCTAAGCCCCGTGGTGAAGTCAAGACACCAATACTTTAAAGTTTCAACAGTTTGAATATCTGTCCAAAGCATAAGAACTGCTTACTTGTATGTACACATAGTTTTCAGATAGAGATACTATGGATTCCCTGAGGAAACGGAAGAACTTCTGGTCTACCTCCCACCTCCTGCCCTTGTAGCCCAAGAATATCCCTGCCACAACTTAATGAGTGAACTCTTTCTAGGTTCTACATGTCCCTCACATTCAGCCTCTAAGAAATTTTCTGCTGGCTCCAAGAAAGCATATTTTAACACTAAAATTTTTCATATCATCCAGTTTTTCTTTCAACTATTTAGTTTCATTCGACTTGGAAAAAAAAGAGTAGAAGCACAATTGTCCCACCAAGAAGCCACCATCATCTTTACTCCTTTACAGCAGTAGTAGCACCTCTTCCAGGTTCAGGAAGACAACTTTTGCTTGTAGACTGCCACTGTGATTTCACCGTGGCTGCCATCACTGTGGGTGCCCATTCCTTATTCCTATAAATTTGACCTTTACCATTCATGCCCCTTTCTGTTAGCATAGTGAGACAAGTATGCAAATTTCCCTTCAAGACATTGTTAGTGACACAAGCAGATTCTATGTCTAGCCACAAGTTGATCAGCTATGAATCAATACAACTTTTATGAGACTCATTTCATTGGTTGATTGGTTGATTGGTTGGTTGGTTTTGTTTTGTGATAGGGTCTTTCTACATGGCACTGGCTGTACTGGAAGTAACTATGTCAACTAGGGTGGCCTCAGGCTCACAGGGATCCTCCTGCCACCACCTCTGAGTGCTGGACTTAAAGGTGTGCTCTACCACGCTCCATAGCAAGACTAATCTTTAAACACTGTATAGGTAAAGCTAACGAAGATACAGTGTAGGACATAAGCAAGGTCACAAAAAATTAACCATAGTTACCTGTTTAGCTCTAGAACCAAATCTGTCCAATTACTCATTTGGAGTATTCAGTAAACCAACTTAATTATTCATATATTATGTGCCTATTAGCCACATATGGGTTGTGCACTGGATACAACAGCTGCCTAAAAGAGGGAATTTATTCTTCTGGAGGGGAGTTTAAACGCCTCAGAGAGCCATTTACATAGAAGATGCTAGAAACAAAACAGATTGAGAATAGCAAACAGTGATAAAAGAAATAGACTTTTGAAAACAGGCAAGACTATGTAGCTTAATTTTTATGCGAGTATGTGTGTGCATGTGTATTCATGTGTGTGTGTGTGTGTGTGTGTGTTTGTACATAGACTTTGAGGCCAGAAGTCAACACTGGGTATCTTCTCTCTGGTATACTCTCTGTCACATTTCCTTAGTCACAGTCTTTCACTGAATCTGGAGCTCATGGATTTGGCTAGGTGGCCTAGCCAGTGAGTTCCAGGTATCCCTCTGTCTCTGATCTTCCAGTGCTAGTGTTTCAGATGCAGGCAACCACACCCAGATTTTGTATGGGTGATGGAGATGCCAGCTCAGGTTCAAATGCATGAGTAGCAGGCACTTTCCTAATGGATCCATCATTGTGGCCCTTCAAGTTTTGTAGTTTAAGCTGGAGGCCACTAATAGATTGAAGTGATGTGCTCTTTTCTTGCAAGACCCTGTGACGAGACAGACCTCATCATCTTGTGCTCACATTCAAATACTTCAAGTGTATCCTATCTAAGCAAGGTACATGCTCTGGCAACATAAGGAGTAGGAAAGACTGAACAGAATGGAAGCTATCTCCAGAATTTGAAGTTAAGTCTATTTCCCCTTCTTTATCATCTTATAATATCTGATCCCCGATGGATGAATGGCTTAAGCTGTCTTCCCTTTTACATTGTTATTTCTAATTTCTCTGCCTCTTTCCTGCCCTTTCTCCTCTACCTTATTCATCCCATCACGCTTAAATAAACAAATCTACAAGATGCCCTTACTTAATATTTTTAATGCTGAGCAATTGTTTTTAATGCTGAGCAATTGTAGAATAACGTGGTAAGCTCTCTTCATGGAACTGTCTTGGCACTGGATTTCAGGATCAGCACTCTCTCTCTCTCCCTTTTTTCCCTCCCTCTTTCCCTCTCTCTCTCTCCCCCTCCCTCCCCCCTCCTCTCTGCACTTTAGTTTCAATTCTATTCATCTGGTCCTAATTGCAGGTTCAGGAACTTAGGGCTCTGGCTTAGACATCTGCAACTTTGTCTCCAATTTACTCTTTGCTCCTTTTGGTAATATGAAGGCTACTGTTTTAGTCTTCAAAACCTCAACCAGGTGTCTCTTTTCGAATGGAACTGTCCCTGCTTACTGCTAATGTTTGTAGAATTTATTTATTTATTTATTTATTTAATTTTATTTTTTATAAGTTGGGCAGTGTTTTATTTTCCTTTACACCTTAATAAATACTTCTTGATGACTGCACATGGGGTAAGGCTGCTTGGTAGATCAGAAAAGTCACAGCGATGGTGTTTTCCTGACGGCATGTATATCTTCGGTAGTGAGTGGACTGACTTGTATGACTTCACTGTCAAACCAGGAAGACTGCATTTATGCACCCATCCTTTTCAGGATTGTTGGTAACTTGGGCATACTTTCCCCAAATAACCTTGCCTCCTTGTGTCACAAGGCCCAACTCGCTCACATTCACTTCAGTAACTGTACCTTTGGTGATCACACCCAGGTTGTATGTAATGTGGATGATGGATTCTTTTTCACACCGAGTATAGGCAGGCAAAAAGTCGCTTTCAGCTCAGGGTGTGTGACGTGGGCTTTTTTTTTGAAACATAGACCCATTGGCCTAATGAACCGTTCATATTTAGGTGGTGTTCTTGTAAAACCATCACCAACAAAGCAGACTTTAGTAACCATGGTCTTCCATGCCTTCTTTTTCCTTTTTCCTGTTCGAATAACTTTCAATACTTCTGTTTCTCCTTCGGCATGAGCTTTCTTTCAGTAGAGGGACCTCCCATTTTCCTGCCTTTTCTTTCGTTTCTGCTTAATCATGTTGAAAAGTACTTTTGCTCTTGACTGCCCCTCTCCGTCCAGCAGACAGGCAGGAACTGCTCCTTGTGGAGCTCTCTCATCATCCTTCTGCTTGGTGTTTCTCATTTCATGCACCTTAGTAGTCTTTATATATATATATATTCTCCGCATTATGCTGTTTATGGTAGAGCTTAGCCTTCAGGCCAATCTTTTTTTTTTTTTCTTTTTTTAAACTTCTTTGAACTTTTATGGGCCTCCCGACCTTCTTTCTTTCTCTCTTTCTCATGTGAGTCCAAACGATATCCATATCATTTGCAGTGCAATTCAATATACTCATTTTGTGGCATGATGACAGCTGGGGAGCAGCCATCCGCGACCTCCCAGGATCCAAAAACCTCTTAAATTCTGGGTGTCACGAGCCTGGTTCACTCAGGTTGGAATGGGAAAGTGTTTGTAGAATTTATGACTTAACCAAATTTACCTGCATTCTCAGAGCTATTTCTGTATCTTGTATGTACTCTATGCTGACCTATGGGAAGCATCTACTAACAGAATGAATTGAAACAAATAAAGGAGGTGGTGAGAACTAAGCAAAGTGGTGAAGATATCCCCCCCCCTTTGGATGAAGGTTCCTTAGACACAGCAGCTGGACAGTCACATATTCAGTTAGACAACAGAAAGGACTGAACTCTTATGTACTCTTCATGCATATCTGGAAGCAGAGTAGAAGTAAAATAGTTTTCAAGTGATAGATAAAAAGAACATTAGCAGAAACATCCTCTGAAAGTACACAGTGCTTTTCCTGCTTCCTCCTTGCCAGTACTTAATTCATTTCAGAATAATAATAAATATTTTCCCTAATACATGTAGCATAGCTCTTTCATTTTTGAATCCATGTTCTTTACCTCAAAGTCTTTATGTATATTCGCGATATACATCTCCTCTGCTTCTTTAAATTTCAGAAATGGGTACTGTATTGACATTATTTCCACCCTACCCGATACCACATCAAAGTCTTTCCATGTCTTCTCCTTTCTTCTCAAATTTGTTGCTTATTCTTTAATTATATCCTCATACATACATTCATACCCACACATGAATATATAAATATAACCTGATAATTCCTTTTAGCATTGTTCATGTGTATGAGTTTGGTGCTATCCATCTGGGATTAGGTCACCTGTCAGGGGCTTCATCCCTGGAGACTAGTGATTCTCCCTCTTTTATTGCTACCGAAGGGCTGTTTTAGTGAAATAAATATTATTTCACACATAATGTCAGTTATAGATTACTTCCTTTTTAAAAAAATCACAAAGTATGGATATGATTAGAAATTATGCACAGTGGAGATGGCTGGGGCCCATAAAAGACATTGCCATTTTCTTACAATGACTCCAAATGTTATTACTGTTTTCTCATCTGGAGAGATGAGGCCTGAATGTTTGCAACTGAAGTCTTTAGGAGAAAGTAAAGACCTGAAGACTTACAAGACCCAAGCTGCTCATTCTTTCAGTTCCTGACAGTGTGTGTTTATGAAATTGCCTAATGATTTTGCCCGGAACATAAAGATGTGTGTATTTGGTTAATTTGATATGATCTTTCAATTCATGCTGTTCTACTTATATGCTACTCAATCGTTCATACTGGAGGAGCCCTTAATATTTGTCTTAACTTCTGAATAGCCTGTTTGTCTCTCTGAGTATAATCAAGTATCTTAATACTTCTGTCTGCTTAGTAGCATACACATAAAGGCATATATAGAATAAGGTACAATTTAAAAAAAAAGGAAGGAAGGCACACAGAGAAAGAGTTGTTGCAATATAAAGCCACAAATATCAGACTCTGAATACACAGAAGAGAATGATACCCTGTAAATGGAGCAGGAAATTTTTGAAAGACTAAAGCTTTAAAATATGGTTGTGCAGACTATCATTAACTATATAATTTAAGTAGAAAAAAGTTAACTCCTAAATGTATTCTCTTCCCATTTCTACACTTTGTGTCAGTTGTTGATTTCCTGTAACAGCAAAATGATCTTATGGCTACTTGCTTGTTCTTCACATTTGTCTGGGAGCTTTGTATAAAATACAATACACTACAGATGTCAACTCAGGAACTAAATAGCACATATTTCTAAAGAACCATAAAAAATATTAACAATATAGAAACAATGGCTCAGTAATTACTTTGTGCTGTGGAACGAGCTTAGACATTTATCCTTATGGAGTCCTAATACACTCACAGTCAGATCTGCCCCTGTGGTCTTTTTCCATTTGTTGATAAATGCATAGTGCAGGTGCCTGGTATGGCCACTATGGTATTTGAGGTCATCCTATACTGTTAGCACAAATGGTGTGAACAATAGTTTATATGCCACTTAACTCCTTGGGAGAAGTGGTTAACCTTGCTAGAAAGGACAGATCAGTCATGTATAGTTATTAAGGTCTGGAAGGTTTTGTTATGCTCTAAAATCCTTTCATGCAGCACAGCACACTTCTGTAGAAGGCCCCTTTAAGCAGGAAAGCAAAGGAAGGAGATGCCACCTCTAGAATTTTTGTAAAATGCATAATGCAATAAGTGAAGGAAGTTTCACAGAGATCCATATTGTTAAGACACCTACACTCCAGAGGTGGCAAACATTTTCCCCTTTAGAAAAGGACTTCCTAAAAACATGGATGAAGTAAGAATAACGGCTTTGCCAATGAAAAAGGTTTTTCTTTTTGAAAAAAAAATTTTTCCAGCCTTTTAAAAGAAATTCCATCTGATCACTTGGTTTAAAGGTTTCAGAATGATCTTATTATGTTTTAACTGACTGCTTTTGCTGTGAAATGGAGGGTCCCTATTAAATTTACTCCAGGTCATTGTTAGACTCCATTTAAAATTAACTTCTGACTCATGCCCTAGCAAGTATGTATTTTTAATCTCAAGAGGCAACTGATGATGGTTGTCTCAAAAAGAAACAGCTAAGCATAAGACAACCTCAAGCTTTGTTCCAGTAATCACAGAAGACACGTTTCCTTACTCATGTCCAGGAAAAGGTTCAACGTAAGATTCCCTCTCTCTCTTATTAATGTCAAACTGTACCGTATTGTATTGGGTGATTTTTTTTTTCTGAAAAGAATCTTCTTATAATATTTTACAGGTGCAGTCGACATTGTTAAAACAGATAGAGACAGGTACATAAACATGAGGCAAGCACTATTTTCCCAAAAGACCAAGGTGGAAGAGCAAAACCCTCATTTGTCACAGCCTCAATGAAACAGCTTTGCTACATCTGTTGTTGTTGTGTTTCATTGAAGCTATTAACAAGCAGAAGTGCGTTCACGTGACTTTGTCCTAAGAGCAGTTTTACCTCCACTGCTATTTAAATATCTCCTAACTGGCAAAATTAAACCATGTCTCTTTACTTATTTATTGCACTTGTGAAAAGATTAATGGGGATGTGATTCCTTGAGGCTTTTACATATAACCCCTCCACAAAGAACAAAATTATACGGTTTGGCAAATGAACTAAATTAGCTACATTTATTTAAATAATCACTATAGAGGAAACAATAAATCAACAACATTCTGCACAAAAAAAGTGTTTACAGAGTGTCTTGTAATTTGTTTTATCAAGGACACAGACTTTTTGCTCTTAGCTAATCTTGCCTCTAAGACTCTATTATCGCATCAGCCATTAATGAGTATTTGCTATAGAAATTTAGCTGAGGCTTCAGAACAGAAAAAAAAAAATAGGGACCAGTTTTGCCATAGTTCTGGTGCAGTTACTCTGAGATACATTCTTCTAATAAACATGTTGTCAAAGGTTCCTAATAACTTCAGAGACAGTCAAAAATTAAATGGCAGAGCTTTGTTAAGTCAGGAAAAGAGATGATTTGAATGGTCATAATCGTGCAATTATCTCAGTCTCTCTTTATTTCAAAGGGCTCTGTCCATATCTGAGTCTATATCAGAAGGAAGTGAACAGGGAGCTCTAACGCTGAACCTGTGATATATTCATAAATCAGCTCTTTCAGAGCCCGTCACCAGCACTATAATGAGGGTCATTATTCAGGCAGAGTGTCAAAACTACTATCAAAGGACCTTCTCAGAATTACAATCATTCTGTTTCTTGTTAAATAAGCAATGTAGTACACAAAAATGGCAAACAAGGACCAGGTCAATTTGATACAGTGAGGGCACGGAGATCTCTAGAGTAATTTACCTTCTGGGAATTCTGATGGCTACTGAGATGAATTATACACACCCTCAAAAAAGATTAATGGTAATAAATGCTTTCAACATTTTCCCTACAAAAGCTTTGCAAATTGCTCATAAACAACTTTAGAAACAAATCCAGGAGAGGAATGACTTGTTTCTGCTAGACTTAAAACTCAAGGAAATTAAACTTCTCATCTTAGAAAATACCATCCGTGTACCAAGAAAAGGTTTAATGTGGTTACCATCATTTTGGTCATTACAAAGTGGTGAAATTATGATTCAGTTCATGCTAATTCATTGCCACCTCTGTGAAAAATCTTGTAGTTTCACAGACACAGGAATATGCACCCATATTTGACACAGATACACTAAACTACAGAACATTCAACAGTAATAAAGGGAAGAATTTTATGAAGTCCATATTTCTCCAATAGACATAGTGTTACAGCTAGAAGAAGACATTGAAGGTGGCTTTATAAAAACTTTCATTCTTTGTATGTCAAAAGGCAAGGAGCAGACTTTAGAATTAGATGGCTATTAAATATACAAGTAAATCTTGTAGGTATGTGTAGCTCTTCTCTCTCTCTCTCTCTCTCTCTCTCTCTCTCTCTCTCTCTCTCTGTATCAGTGCTTAACCTAAGATTTTCTACTCAGGAACCCCCATTAATCTGCTTGTTTCCAGCTCCCCAGTGCTTGAATTATTAGTATGTACCACCATATGCTTCTGAAAATTGAACTTGGGCTGCCATTCTTATATGACAAGCACTTCATTAACTAAGCTATCAACTCATCCCCAAGACCACGTCCTTATGCAACCTAACCAGTAAATGCTTCAGCAGGATAGGAAAGTTTGTCAGCAATATATGAACATGAGTTTGGAAAACTTCTGTTTTCTTGCCAAAATCACAAAGAATATTTTTGCAGGAGAGTTTGACAATGTGAATGTAAGCATTTAAGTATATCTGTTCAAACGTGAATTCAAACTTAACACAGGAAATCTTCTGAGCAATACAATTATGTATAAAATAATAATCAAAAGTCTGAATGTCTAATCTGGTGCAGACTATTTGCCAGTTACTAGGGAGGAAGGCCGCAGGTTCAAGAACTGCCTGAACTACAGAATGAGCTAAAATTACTTGGACAACTTAATTAGATCCTGTCTTAAAATTCCACTACTACCGTCACACACACACACACACACACACACACACACACACACAAAAGAGGGAGAGGAGAGACACTAAGCTAAATATCTCAAAACAAAATATACAATCTCTTTGTACATTTCTGTATGTTTCAAATTACGTTCAATAGATTTGTGTTTGCCTTGCAATAAAAATATAAGTATTTTGTAAGCATTTTATAATCATAACATATTTTGAAAGAAAATCTTAAAAGCTAAGAGGTTCAATTCAAAGAATATTCAAGTTCAAAATAATTTTTTATCATAAGTTAAATTGTTCTCTTTATAGTACTTTCCATTTACTGAGGATTTATTATTTTAAAGAGGTTATATTTAATACATGTTTATGAAAGCATTTATTTTGATAGGAAGGAAAAATGAGATTTGAGTACTTGAAAAATAATTTTAAGTATTTTTTTATCCTAGTATATTTTATTTTATTTCATTTATTTTGTGGCAGATCTTACTCTTTACCCTTGATGCCCTGGAACTCACTATAAGCAGGCTGGCCTTGAACACACAGAGATCTTTCTGTCTCTGCCTCTTAAATGCTGAGAAGATAGACATGCTTCACCACACTGGTCCCTGCTATACTTCAGCTATTAAGTTTAGATGCATTGATACCAATTAAACACACAATGATGTAATTAAAGAATCTTTCTGTGAGTTTTAAATCCTAATTTTGAGCATGAGTTTATTGGCTAGAAATAATATTAAACTCTAGTACATTTTATAGATAATTCAGAGCATAATCTCAATAACTAAAAGGTCATTTAAAAGAGATAACATTTGGGGTTGTTTGCTAGTTAAGTAAAGATCAAAAATGAAAACAAAATAATAATAATCAAAGTAAATAAAATCTCTGTATATTGCATGCAAAGGCATTTAACAGCTTTTAAAATGTCTGGGAAATAAAAACGTGGAAAAGGTTATCATTCAAATTGATATTAAGTTACAACCATAATTTCCAATGTACTCTTACATTTTACAGGACAATGAAAAACTTATGTGTGGAATATTTGACAAAGCTAGAAGTCACTTTGAATATGTTTATCATAAAGAAATGATAATTGTCACAGGAAGTTGAAATACTACTCCTGATTTGAACATTGCACATGTTTCTGTGTATTGAAACAAACATCATGTAGTAACCCACTAATATAAATTTAAAATACATTTTGTAATAAAACAAGTGTGTTTTACTGCATTTATTTTTCTGTTTTGGAAAGAACACATCTTGTCAGAGAAGACAATACAGATCTTTTTGGTTTCTCCCTTTCTTACCTATGCATGCTGAACTTGTTCATGTTCTTGACTATTATTGAAAACAGAGACAATGCCATCACTCCTCTGAGACTGTGATCAAATTTACGGTTATGCAGAACTCATGGTACTGCCACTGAGTGCACTGAGTGCACTGAGTGCACTGAGTGCACAGAATACAGAGGGTAACAAGACAAAAGGGCATCTGTTCTCATTTTTCCTTTATGCTTTAATTCATATTCTCCAGTTAATCCAAAGAGCTGAAGAAGATTGATGTCCAGTAACATATCCAAGGAGCTGAAAGGGTTTGCAGCCCCGTAAGGAGAGCAACAATACCAACCAACCAGAGCCAAAACGCCTTCAACAAATATTATATAACCAGAGGTAGATTAAATTTTACCCAGTATTTGTGATGGGCAGCTTAGACAGAAGACATCAAACATTTAATCAGGATTTCCTTTCAACCAAGCTTACATGTGCAGTGGTGGGAAGAACCTTGCTGAATCATTTCACAATTCTCTGTCAAGTTGAAGAGACTCTGTGATGATAAATCCTACCTTGTCCAGACTTACTCTTTAAAGGAAATTGATATCAATGAAATAATCAAAAGCAAACCAATTACATTCTGGTATCTTTTATCCATCTATTTGAATTTAACTATCTATTAAATGGTGTTTGCATATGAAGGGATGCTCTATTTTATGCAAAGGTACTCAATTATTTAGATTATACATTTGAATAAACTGCTCAGTGGAAGGACTGTCCTTGTAATGTAGGACTATTACATTTTTCTTGCATAGTTTACAGATTATTAAACTAATATCAATTCGGCCCACACTACCAGTTACTGGATTCTAACCTTTGCCTTTGAGACTTAGCTACTTTAAGGGTCTAGCTACTACCCTAACAATTAGTAACCCATGTCAATCATTTCAAATTATACCAAATTATGCAAATTGGTTTGGGGAAAAGAATTGTATGAGAAGAGACCACAAAATTTAATTTCAGTAGAGATCACAGGTGAGGTCTGTAGCTGCTCAGTGCTGCTCGAGGACTCCCAGCAATCCATGGTTAATAAGCAGGGAGTCTCTTGTTTCTAAGTAGCTTTTCCTCATATGTACAGGTCAGCACAAGGCTCTGCAGGAGCCTCCCTCTCACAGGAATGGCCCATCCACTTCAACTACACATCCAGAAAAGACTATTTCAGCTTGCTTTGTTAGAATATTGCCTTGAAATATGTCCCTGCAAAAGGCATTAGGTCATGAATGCACATATTTATCATGGTGTGTACTGTTTAACGAAAACAGCAGGCAATTAGATTTACATTCTTCAAGCAAGTCAGTTTCTGTAGATTCTTCAAGATGGTTATCAGGTTTTCTTTCACTTCATTGTACTTTTTAATTATATAAATTATAAATCTTTCCCAGAAAACACTCACAGACACCCACAGACTCTCTCACACAAACACACACTCAAAATATTCTCCTGTCCATCTTACTGCTCTAATTTAGAGAAGAAATTTAATATGAATGATGAATAAAGGCATATTTTAGAAAGGTCTTATAAAAAAGGATTAAAGAACATTTCACTCAGTAATGGCAAACCAGGGACCTTATTCTCCAGTGTGATTTGTTTGGCAAACTGCGTTTGCAACTCTCTATTTACATATTCTCAGTCCACATCAGTTGTTTATATTTTCCACCTGGTCACTAAATGAATTTGTGGTGGCTATTGGAGAATCTTGCTTGTTAAACTGTCTTTGTTTTAACAGATAAATTGAGGGTCAGAGAGGTTAAGTGGATACTCAAGATCCTACAGTGAGTTAATGGTGTATGGGGGAGGAGGACCGGCAATTTCACTTCCTTCTTAGTTCATTTTTTTTCTCAAACCTCAACTGATTCCATGACATGAATAGGCAAATGGGAATTTTTACATCACACTTCTTTGTGTTTCATTTAAAGGATTTAGATTGGCAAATTTTTTCTATTAATCTAAAATGCATTGGGGGCTGGGAGATGGTTCAGTCAACAAAGTGCTGCTTTGCAACACGATAACCAGAGTTTATACATAGCATTCATATAAAAAGCCAGGCATGATAACATGGGACCGCAGAGAGGCAAATCCCTGTGGCATGCTGGCTAGCCAGCCTACCCTACTCAATGACAACCACTCAGCCTAATTGGACACCGTGTCTCAAAAGAAAAGGATAAAGACTTCATGAAGAATAATTTCTAAAGGTGACTTCTAGACTACACATATGTATTATGCACAGCTACACACACACACACACACACACACACACACACAGAGAGAGAGAGAGAGAGAGAGAGAGAGAGAGAGAGAGTAAAATGTGCTCCTACATTTACCTAAGTGTGAGAAGAAAATTACGTTTTGCTCTTATGCTTACTTGTTCTCTAGAAGCCCTGTTTTTTTTGTTTTTTGGTTTTTTTGTTTGTTTGTTTGTTTTTCAGAACCCAGACTACATTTTCTGTTTGGTTATGGTTTTCTTTTGCATATAACAAATAGCAATGGTTGTTCCTATGTGTCAGCTGGGCTGGGCCAAGCAAGAGAGAGTCAATCAAATGATGATTTTTTTTTTTTTAGGTGGTACTGTGAAGATATTTTGTAGATGTGATTACCATTGAAAAAAATCAAATGGTTTATGTAAAGACTATCTTGCATAATCAAATAGAGCTGCCCCCATGGATAGAAAAGTTTTAAGTTCAGTATTGAAGATGGTGTTCCTAAAACAGTATCAGGTCCTAATAGTTTTCAACCTGCTGTTCCTGAACGCTGGCTGTACTGACTACGGACTTACCAGGTCTGGGTTCTACAATCATACAAAAAAAAATCTGTTACTGAAATTAACAACATATACTATATGAGTATATTATACATATTGAATAAATATGAAAAATCTAGCATAAAAATTAGTAAAAAATGTTTTCTAATTTTCTTTACTGAATTATTGACTACCTAAGTCATCTCTTTCATCATTAAAATCTCAATCTTTTAATTTGAAGTATTGCAATATTAATTAAAAACTTTGTCTTTAGAGTACATTTAAATGCATTTATATTGAAAAAGGAGTCCTGTGACTTAGGAATCAGGTGTCTATTTTATCCTTCTTCTTAGAAAATGTACTTCATTGTCTTTTATGAGTAAAGAGGACAGACTTCCTTTGTTACAGAAATATACAAAAAAAATCTACTGAAAAATAATATTTGGAGGAAAGTCTGCACAGTTCTATAATCTGTTTCCAGCTGCTGAAGAAGAACCTGGGTAAGTCTCCCCAGACCATTACGATTCCCTTGTTTTAAATCTCTAGTGCTGTAAATAATGAAAGAGCAATATCCTCCGAGCATTGTATTGACTGTGGTATCTCTTTGAAGTAAGACTTGGCATATGAGTTACTCAGATCTTGTTCTTCCACTAATTAAAATCCCCATGTATTTTTTGATGAGGTGAGAATGTCCAAAATTTTGCTAGCCATGATACACTTATTTGACTTTGTAACTGATCAGACTGTCTCCTAGTAGTTAAGGCAACAGCAACATCATCACTACAAACGAATATTTCTCTTTTATGGCTGAGATAAGAATAAAAACAGATCATGTTCTCAAATAGCTGATCACAGTGACAGTTTCTAAATGCTCCGTTGTCATCTTAGTCTCACCTTTATGATATTTAGGTCCACATCAAACTTTACCCATAGACATGAATGAAAGAACTAATAAAACAAACAAGTGCTGTATAATCAAAGCTTTCCTAAGGCAATGATTCTCAAATCCAACGGATGCTGACTGCAGCTCACAGTCAAGTAACGGCAGCGAGACAGGTGTGCTGCAGATTCCTCCGATACGGGATGCACTCTAGTACACTCAGACCAGACTCTAAGGGCTGTTTATCAGAAATGTTCTGGGATAGCAAAACATTTAGGTAAACAAGGTTTTGTGTAATCGTGGGAGTTGTCTGAGGACATAACCTCCATGTGGATAGGACTTGCTTTTAAGTAGAAGATTTAGAATCTGTGGAGTTTTAGATACATAAACAGATGAGTCCCACATTTCATTAGCAACATTAATGTGCACAGCGTTTGCATTTTAAACACATCAAAGTAAATTATCTGGAATTCTTTAGTTAGCCCCAGAGATGGTGAAAATTTAAAACATAAACATTCACTTGTTTGAATAAATAGTGTTCTTCAAATATAATTGGTATTGGGACTAAATATTAGTCACGGGGAACGAAGGGATTTCCAGGGTGTGGGAGGATGAGAGCAATTTTTTTTCCTGATTCTTGCATTATTCTTCAGATGTTAACACCAGCTCTCCAGCTCTTTGTGTAGAGTTGAGGCCTCATCCTCATGGGCTTCCCCCATGCACTTTAGCGTGTTTACTGCTGTGGTTCTTGTTCAGCTCATCTTTATGTAGGCACTTGGTCAGACTTTACTGGTGTTGCCTTTGAAATCCCAGGAGACACAATTTTACAGCCAGAGCCCAGATTCTCTTGATCTTAAAATCATTCTGCCATCACTTCTGGAATAATCTCCGAGGCTTAGATCTATCCTTTGGACTGGACTTGAACCTTTTAGTTTGATTGGTTAAACACATAGGCAACTAAAGAGTGCTGAGAATTGCAGAAATAGTCTTCACCAGGAAAGAGCATACCAACTGGTTATTCAGTACTTAATGCTTAGCTCTGAGAACTTACAAACTGGTAACAAGACTAAGCAGGTTTCATTTATGTATTAAGGAAAATATATATACATATTTTCATGTTATATACGAATGTAACCACAATTAGTGAAAAAATCATGAATTTGAAAGAGAGCGAGGAAGATTTGGGTGGGGGTTGGAATTGGGGGATGGGAAGGAAAGGAAGGGGAAAATTATATAATTATAATCTAAAAATAATTTATTAAAAATAAAAAGTCTGACGCACACAAAAAATGTTATATACAGAAACTAATTATGTAGAATTATGCACTTTACATCAGTTTCCCCTGGATTTGTTGTTTGTTGCTATGAGTTTCTACTGACAAGAGGGATAAAGAACAGTCCCAGTCTTTTGTACCACATCTCTATTTGCTTAGACAGACTACTCACTTTCAGTATTCTGGAACAGTTAATTGAGGGGGTTTTGCTCAGCTCAGTAGTTCCTTCTTTTGCTCCCACCTTAAGATTCAATTGTTGCCTCATGCCTCCACTGTCAAAGTACCATCCATTATTGCACTGGAATTCTAAATTGCAATTCCTTTTCTAATTTATTCCAGATATTAACAGAGTTCTTTAACTCTGTTTTTGAATCTCGCTCTTTCATTGATTTACGTCTCTCTAGCTCATGGAAAAGTATTTACACAGGTTTTACTCATCCTTCTTCTTCTTCTTCTTCTTCTTCTTCTTCTTCTTCTTCTTCTTCTTCTTCTTCTTCTTCTTCTTCTTTTTTGACAGAGTTTCTCTGTGTAGTCCTGGTTATCCTGGAACTCACCCTGTAGACCAGGCTGGCCTCAAACTCAGGAATCTGCCTGCCTCTGCCTCCCAAGTGCTGGGATTAAAGGCGTGTGCCACCACTGCCCAGCGGTTTTACTCATGTCATTGGTATATTTTGAAGCATGCTTTGTTAGCCAAGAGGATAGGATGCTTTTAATCTCTCATTTGTTCTATGGGATTCCTTTCAGATGGTTCACTTTGACATGAAAATATTTAAGTAATAGAAAAGATAGGTTTTCTGTTTTCATGCCCTAGGTGATTCTGTTTCGGCTGCTGTTGCTATGAAATGAACTACTTTCTGAATGTATTGTTTCCAATTTATTTCCCTTTCCCGTGCAGCCTCTGAGTTCTTTGCATTTATTGTCCCTGTGTTTTGAATTTCCATTTAAGTTGCAGAAGACTGTCTTTTGCAGGTGGCTTTAGCATAGGAGCACAGGTTTTAGTTTTGCTTTGTGTTTTGAGAATTGGCACAGCAAAGCCTGCTTCACATCTCGCGTCTTGTTATGAATCTTACCTTCTCATTGCACATTTGATCCAGGCTTTGAAGACTTGGAGAGATATAATATTGTTGCATTTTTTCCTGCTACTGAACTGCTGGTACCACATTGTTCCTATGGATGCCTTTATCTATAGCAACAAATACTTTTGTAAGTTGTATATTGTTTGGGTTTATTTTAACTTCACTGGAGAGTTATGTAGTTTCTTAGATTTTCATGGGGGAATCCAGATAACTTCAAAGTATGTTAGAGTACTCCACTGCAACTGTCATGTGTAAGGCTTTTACTGACCCAAACTTATCATGAAAAGTTCTTTTAAGCAAACACACACACACACACACACAAACTGAACAGCATCAAACAATTACCTAAAGTAGGTGAATGTTGAGAGGGATTAGACACTTGCAAACCTATGCTAACAAATTATAAGCCATTTTCTGTAACTTTTAGTGCAATCCTTCTCTTAGAACATCTTGCCTTAAAAAAAAAAGAGAGAGAAAATAGACTTTTGGAAAATACTTCCAACTATTTAAAAAGAAATTACAATAAAGCAAAAGGCCATAATGTATAGGCTCAATATTTTGTATTTTAATAAAGCTCATGTGTCTAGGTAAGCTGCAAATCACACAACACCTGATATAACACAACCAGGTTCAGGAAATTTAAAATTTCATTTGAGCTATTCCCCAGGAGATACATTTTTTAATTGAGTTAAATCAAGTTAATTATCCAGTTTTAAGAAGAAATGAAACATAATGCCCTTTAGAAGACTTAACAAAATCCAGGGTATAAAAACTAGTATCAAATGTCCAGTATAGTATCAAAAGTTATTAGATACCACCAAGAGAAATTAAGACAAATAAAAAGTTAACTTTCAAGTAATTGAATTTTAAAGAATTTGAAGGCATTTTCTTAAAATTTCTTTTAAGACCATAAGAGAGACTATGTTGATCATATATGGTAAGATTTAAAAAAAAAATCTCAAAATAGAAAGGTTCAGTATAATTCCAGCAAAACATGAATCAACTGAGTAAACTTTGTGACTATAAGTCTAGGCTGATTTAACAAAAGAGGGCAGACACTCTTTCTTAGTTTAACATTTTAATTATTTGTTTGAGAATTTCTACATGTATATACTATATTTTGGCAATATTATCCCCCATTCCTTCTCATGCATAGTTTCTCTCAGGTCCACCACACATCTCCCCATACCACTCAATTTCATATGCTCTTGAGAAAAAACAAAGCAAAACACTGACTCTAATTTTGTAGTGCCCATATATTCATAGGTATGGGGCTATCCATTGGAGTGTGGTCCACCTACCAGGGGGTCACACCCTTAAAGAAAACCAACTCTCACTCCTCCATCAACTATAGCTAGCTCCTCCGTTAGGGAGCTCCATGGTCATGAGCCTCTTCTTGCTCGTGTCAGCTGCCTTGGTCATATGCACACAGCCACAGATTCTTTGAGTTCAGGTATACAGCTATCTTACCATTTCCATTATGTTGACACTTACTATGTTGTTCAGCCATCCAGACTTGAACACGTATTTATTCTCCTCTATTATTAAGGATTTAGGATTCTTAAGTAAGGTATTATCTTATATGTTTTTGGTTTCTTTGGTTTAGGAGACTACATTGCAAAGGGGGAAGTATTAAGATACTGTTTGTAGATAAATCCTAAAACTGCCTATCGCACACACGTCAGACGTTCTAAGTCCTCCAATAAGATCTCATTATTGTCTCCCTGACATCCTTGCCTCCTCCTTCTTCCTCTTCCTCTTCCTCTTCCTCCTCCTCCTTCTTCTTCTTCATTTTCCACCTTCTCTTCTTGAAAAATAAAGGTAAAAGAATTTGACATGATTTTCAACTTCATTTATTTTACAGCCTACCTTTCAAATACAGTATAAGAACAAATAACTTTCAGATATCTATATGATATTTTAATATTATTCTTTCAATCATTTATAAAATTATAACAAAATGTTTGTATTTTAGGAGTAGGAGAATTGGTTACTTTGGCAGAGGACCTCTGTTCTGTTTCCAGTATTCACCTGTTGGATTACAGTCATCTATACCTCTATCTGTTGGATAAGATAGTCTTTTCTGGCCTCTGTGGGCATTAGACAGGCAAATAATACCCATACATGAAAGCCTGAAAACACACACATGCACACACACACACACACACACACACTATATATATATATCTATATCTATCTATCTATCTATCTACACACATATATATGTATATATGTATATATACATATGTATATGTACATGTATATGTATATATATATATATATATATATATATATATATATATATATGAAAGGAAAATAATTGTTTTAAAAAATAAGAGTTCCGCCCTGGCCCGGATACCGGTGGCTGGAGCAGTCTCCCAGCCAATCTGCTCCCCTCTGGAAACTGAGTCCGGAGGCACCCTAAGGAGGGCATGGAAAGCAGAGCAGCAGAATACACAGTCTTGGTATATCTACTCTTCAAGCATACTGAGCAGACCTGCCCAAACCTCCGATGTCCTGGAATTCCAACTGGATGAAGTGAAGACACAGCATCAGAGGCTTATCAATTTATTCTTCCTCCCACCCCTCTTCTAATATCTCAACGCCCTTAATCAGCTTGAAGAAGTTAAAGAAGAGTCAACGTCCCTATTCCCTGGGCTTGGGGACTAAGGTGGTTAATATTGGTCTGTCTTTCTAGGGGAAAGTAGTGGTTTTGTTGGAACAGGGAGGATTAGCTAGGACTCATTGCATAGCCATAACCAATTGGTAGAAATCTGTATAATTAATATCAAGATGAAGTTATAATTTCTTAAATGGTATAAAATTTACTTTGATTTCAAATGTAAGGTTTTCATTGGTATGAGATTCTTATTGATATAAAAGTGAGATGAATATTGATACTCTCATGGGCATAGTGCCTGTATAACACATTTAGGAATACAAGGCTTAGACCCAGTCCTTCTTTAACTTTTTAAACTGATTTGGGACGGTTAGCCTATGAGTTAAGGGACTATAGCAAATTCATGGCTTTGAGTTTATTGTTAGGGTGTTTTCCATATTTTACTTAGAAATAGCTGAGAGGAGTTAACAAACAGTCCAGGTTACCTTACATGGATAGTTGGTTTTCAAAACGTCAGAAGTCCATAGAATTGTTGTTACAAATATTTCTATATTAATGTTCATTTTGATTAGAGACCTGTCTGCTCCTGACAGCTTCCTGTCATGGATTCTAAGAAGAAATTGAGCATCCTTGGAGTTACTCCAGTTGTGCAGTGACAGCCACTAGGCAAGAATTGCCTCTTTCCATCTACAGACAAATTACTGTCCAAAAAAGGATACACTTGCAAAATAGTCGACTGATTATATCTGCCTAGACAGAGTAATCAGCCCTTAATAATTTGGCATCACTAAGATCTGTCAGATGATTCTGGGCCAGAAGGCTGAAGATTTGATGCTCCAACGTTTGGTAGTATAGGGGCTTTCCAGGTGTTCAGAGGTCTCTATAAATTGGCTAAATTTTAGAAGCTATGCTTAGTGCCTCCCATAATTTCAGTTAACTCACTCATTCTGGATTTCTGACGGGGTTGAAGACCTATAGTCTCATAACCAATCCTGGCTATTTACTTTGAGAGAAAAGATCTGAGTGGATGGTTTTCAGCTGACATTCATTCTAAAGCCAAGAAAAAAAGCCAGGTTCAAAACTAAGTGCTTCAGTTAGGACAGATGACAGAGGTTCTGGTTAGTCAACAAAATGATGGACTGGGTATTAGGACTATCTTGTACCTCACTGGTACAATTAGGAATAACTATGCTTTAATTGAATTTTGAAAGAAAAGTTTTATTTTAACAGGAAGGGTAAAGCTAGGTGATGAGAGAGAGAAAGAGAGAGAAAGAGAGGGGGGCATGAAGGCAGATGTTCACGTGTCTCCACCAGTCAAAAGTAGTTTATATATGTAGGTTGGGTATTGGGTTACACTTCTGATTTAACATTACCAAACTTATAAAGCCTTTGATTAACAATTTTAAAAAATGTATAAAAGCAAAAAGGAAAAGGGGGCATGGGATAGGGGTTTTCTAGGGAGGAGAAATGGGGAAAGGGGATGACATCTGAAATGTAAATAAAATTTAAAAAAATAAATAAGAAAAGAAAATATAATAGTTCCATCTCCAACATGAAAGAGTAGGAGATAATCAAATGTCACCTCTACATTAAAAATACAAACAATGCTATCTACAAATCGAAATAGCTATTGGAAGAATCAAGGAAATATTAAAAAGTCTACACAACACAATTGTTCAACACATCAGAGAATCTCCAATTTGAAAGAATAACAGAATGTATTAACATAGATGAGTTACTAAAGGATAGCTGAAAGCAATAAAAAATAAAGTGGATGCCATTGTATTAGATTTATCATTGGAAATAATGGTGTCCTGTGGGACTATTACATAAAGAGCCTAAGCACATGGTGGCTCTATGGATTCGATGGCCATTCCTACTGTGGATCCCTAGAGAGGAAAACATGGCATGCATCTTTTCTAACTTGAAGAAGTAGCCGGTGTTCAACACCTTTGGGATGGAGGCCTCACTTCTTGTAAACCCATGAATATTTTCATCCATAGGCATGGCTATCCTGTGAATACCAACACGGTACATTCAGGTTACAAAGATATACTGCATGTTTTCACATCTCATATGCTATCCATTGCCATAGGATAGCCCAGTTCATACTCTTGGCTCTAAAGCCAAGTTCCTGTTGTATACTTTTGATACTGTTTCAGAGGCCAGAAGAATCCATGCTTCTCCTTGATATCAGACCTAGGGAACTCTGTACATACCTGAAGGCTCACTCTCATGAACACTTCACAAATATTCATGTCTCACAGACTCTAAGAACATAGCAAAAACCGAGCCTACTCCACATGCAGCAGTCAGGGGTACTCCATTCAAACTGCTTTAGGCTTCATCTGTATGTATGCTAAATAGATGCCACTGAGACAAGGCTCATCTTATGTCGCCTCCTGAACTGACCAGCAGACAGAAGACAATGGACATGGGATCTCCTTCCCAACACGGTTTATTCAGGTACCTTGAATTACCGCAAAAGCCCCCAGCTCTAGCTCCCAGCCCTTAAATCTGTGTTCTCTTCAATCAGAACCTGCCACAAAGTCATTCTCGATTGGCGCTGAGCACATATGTCACATGGCCCAATCTTACGTAATGATGAACAAGCAGAATGCATGTGCAGTAAAGCCTAGCCTACATGTCACCCAGGCTTCCTGAAATGGTGAACCAACACGCCAGGGGCGTCTGGCACCCAGCCAGGCGCCATCTTGAGTTCCGCTCCCCACAATCTTAGGCAAACCCAAGCCAAAGCCGAGAAAGATCTCTTCAAATAAAACTATACTGCTGGGAGAAAAAAATGTACCACAGCTAATGAACCATCATCATCATAGACCCCAGCAACACTCCTCACTACTTTAGATATAAGTATCATTGGCACTTAGGATTTCTGCAATCATCACCACCATTGGCCTTGATAAAACATATGCATTCAGCCTAATTTATGCCAGAATCCTTTTCACTATAGTCCCTTGTAGTTTCACTATCCTCTGGGAAGACTCTTTTACAGCTCAGCTAGTTTGTGAAAACTGAAGCATGTATCTGTTTCACCAAAAGTACAAACATCAATATAAGCCAAGAAACAAACCCAAGGAGACATGAACGCTCAACAGAATAACACTTTCAGTATCTGATCAAAATGAAATAAAGATATGAAGACTCAAAAATTATTTTAAGAGAATTTAACAAATATTAAGAAAATACAAGAAAAATGACATTGGGAAAATATCGATCAACTAAAGCAAGAAACTTGACAGAGAAAATGAATTTTAAAAAGAAAAAAACTATCTAATCAATCAAATAAAGAAATGTATAGCCAGCTCCAGCAGTAGAAAAAATTAAGCAAACCATCATCCTTAATTATCATCGTCATCGTCATCTCAGAATTAAAAAGAAATTTGTTGGAAAATATACTTAGAAATTAATAGGGAAATAAAAAAATATGGAAAAGAAATGAAAAATCACCTAGGATACAGGAAAAAAATCAAAAGAGCAAATGTTTAAATTATTACTATAAAATCATAGCAGAAAAGTCTCTAGAATGTTCACAAATCTAAATTTGTATAAATATATATTGTGTATGTATGTATAAATATTTCAGTATCAAAAGGTCAAAGGTCTCCAATAAAAATCAATCCTAATAAGACCTCAGCAGCCATAAAGCCATATACATGCAAACAACAATAACAGACTCAGCATATATATATATGGTTTTGTGTGTGTGTGTGTGTGTCTAAAACAGTTGAAATTTAAAAAGAAGTTATCAAGTTGGGAGTGAGGTAACCTGAGAGGGGTTTAAAGGAGAGTAGCTGAGATGGACTGTGGGAGGGAAAGGGAAGAGAGAAGTGATACAATTCTATTTCATTTAAAATATTAAAATTTTAAAGTAAAATCTTCAACAAGTTATATTCTAATTAAATTGCAAAAGAGAAGACAGAGAGAATCTTGAAACATTCAAGAAGGAATAGGCTAGCACACACACGGGAGTTCTAAGAAGATGAGCAACAGGTTTCTCCATTGACACCTTATAGACTAGGGAAGTAAGGCACATACAACTTTCTGAGAAAATGAATAAACAAATGCTCAACAGTGAATATTTTGACAAAAAATTTTTTTCTTAAGAAGTAAAGGAGAGATAAATTTAATCAGAAACCAAGGGAGATTATTACCACTGTGTAGTATAAATGGGACCTCATGAAACTGAAAACCTGTAAGACAAAGGACATTGTCAATAGGTCAAAAAAGGGGCCAAAGGAGTAGTAAAGGATCTTCACCAAGTCCACATCTGACAGAGGGCTAATCTCCAAAATATATAAAGAACCCAAGAAACTAGACTACAAACCAAACAATTCAATAAAAATTGCATGGAAACCAAAATAGAGAATTCTCTATAGAGGAAACTCAAATGACTGTGAAACTCTTGAAATGTTCAGCATCCTTAGCCATCAGGGAAATGAAAATCAAAACTACAGATGGAGAGAGAACTGGGATTGGTTGGGAGCAGGGAACCTCTGGGACAAGCTAGAAACCTAGGGCAATGGAAAGTTCCAGGAATCTATGTGGGTGACCTTAGCTAAGACTCCTAGCAATGTGGGATATAGAAGCTGAATCAGCAATCTCCCTAACCTGACAAGACATCTAATGGTGGGATGGTGACATCAGCCTAGTCACAAAACCTTAGACCCACAATTTTTCCTGCCTACAAGATATGTAGGGACAAAGATGGGGCAGAAATTAAGCGATTGGCCAACCAATGATGAGTCTAACTTGAGATCCACACTGTGAGGGAGAGCTCACCCCTGACATTATTAATGATATTCTTCTATACTTGCAAACAGGAGCCTAGCATAACTGTTCTTTGAGAGGCTTCATCCAGCAACTGATGCAAACAGGTGGGAAGGGAGGGGAAGAAACAAGAGTGGGCAAAGTCACCTCAGAAAAACTTCAGAATCAACTAAACTGGGCCTAAAAGGGCTCACAGAGACTCAACCACCAACCAGGGAGCATGCATGGGATGGAGCTAAGTCTCTCTACACATATGTAACAGATGTGCATGTTGGGCTTCATGTGGGAACCCTAACAGCAGCTGCAGGGGTTGTATTGGACTCTGTTGCCTTTCTCCTAACTGGGTTCCCTTGTCTTGGCTCCACAGGAGAAGATGCACCAAGTCCTACTACATCTTGATATGCCAAGGATGGTTGATATCCACTGGAATTGTCCCATTTTCTGAGAAAAAAAGGACAGAGGTAGGGGAGAAGAGGAGAGAGGGAAGGACTGTGAAGGCAGGACAGAGAGAAAGCTGCGATTAGGTTGTCAAGTTAATTAATTAATTAATTAATTAACGGAAAAACAAAACAAAAACCTACTTTGATATTTAATCTTATATCTGTCAGAATGGTTATGATCAGAAACAAGTGACAGCTTGTGCTTGTGAGGATGCAGAACCAGGGAACACTCCTCCTGTCCTAGTGGGATTGCAAACTTGTACAGCCACCATGAAAATCAATATGGCAATTACTCAGAAATGCTGATTTGATCTACCTCAAGACCCAGGCATACCATTTTTGGCATATTCCAAAACGATGTCTCATCTTACCACAATGACACTTGCTCACTGAATGATACAGCTATGTTCATAGAAACTTTTTTTTATAATAGCCAGAAACTGGAAACAAACTAGATGTCCTTCAACAGAAGAATATTCTCTGCATACATGTTATGGTTGTTTACCTTAAAGTTCCTGGGACTCTTAACAGTGGAAAGGGGGTATCTGATTATTTTGCCTGCACTCAGGACCTCTTTTTCCCTACTAGATTGACTAGTGTAGCCTTGGTATGAGATTTTGTGTCTATTCTTATTGTATCTTCTTATGACATGTTCAGCTGATATCCCTGGGAGACTTGATCTTTTCTCAAGGGAAATGAGCAATGAATCTGAGAAGGAGCAGTGGTGGTTGTGGGACTGGGAGGAGTGGAGGGGGAAGAGGTTCTGGTTTTAATGTACTGGGTGAGAGAAGAATAAAAAAAAAAAGCCTGAAAACAGTGAATGAAACAAGAAATACTAAACATGAGAGTCCACAACTGGAGAGGTTATTCACCAATCTCCCTAGGTCTATAATTTATCTTTAATTGTTGGTGCATACTCTTTTGACCTGCATCATTGTTCTTTCCTGAATACTTCCAAATTACTCATGCAAATTAAAGTCAGTGGAAAGATTTTGTATAAATTTAGAAGTTTTTCATGAATTAATAAGACATGCATTGTAAATTATTTTTAAATCTTAACCCCAGAAATCTGAAGTATAGTGTTTAGCGTGTAATCACTCTTTTAAACTGTTTAGCTAGCATCTCAAATTGTACAATAGTGAATGTACATAATGATCTCTGATCATATTCATCCTCTTGTTGCCTGCTTTTATCTCCACTCTGCTCCTTCTGGATCCTTTCTTCTTCCAAAGTAATTTCCCTTCTACTTTCACATCCTTAAACAATATCTCTATATACACACTAAATCAATCAATCAATCAATCAATCAATCAATAAATGTTAGGCAATTGTGCTCTTCCCTGGAAAAGTTAATTTCTCCATTCTCAGCATGCTTGTTCTTTATGTAGGGATGAGGCCTTGGGGCATGGCAATACCAAATAGTCACTTCTAAAAACATGTATAGAAGTAACATACAACCTGAGTAGGTTTTATTTAGGCATATATATATATATATATATATATATATATATATTTCTAAATTTGTGTGTGTGTGCATGTGTTTATATTTGTGTGTGTATGTATATATATGCATATGTACACATATACATATATGTGTATATTTACAATAAAAAAAAGAGCCATGAATATGAAAAAGAGTAGGAGTGGTATATTACTGTGTTTAGAAGGAGGAAAGGAAAGGGGAAAAGTTATTTTTAAAAAATTAAGAAAAAGGGATGTAATAAAAAGAAAGGGATTTAATTATTAATATAAAATATGAAATACACAATTTTTAGATAAAATAAGCACACTGACATAGAGAATCATCTCATGTTTAATAGTGGTAAATAATCACATCCTTCATATGAACAATAAAACAATGTTCTTAAATAGAAGAGCTACAATAATTCAAATAACACAAGGCACAGAAAAGTAAATTATGACAACATCAAACTTAGAAAAGGTTTGGGAGGAAAAAGTAAAATATATTTATTCACAATTAAAGCAATTTTTATCGACTTAAAAATCCTGTTATAACTATAAGATGTGTGATAAGCCCCATGATAGCCACAGAACAGAAACATAGATATAGGAAATAGCAGAAGTAAGATATCAAAGAATACATCTAGAAATAATTACATAATCATATAGGAAGATGGAAAGAGGGGATCTATAATAGAGCCCGAAAAATTAGTATAATGGCAGTGCTATGTCCTTCCCCATTAATAATTTCCTTGAAAGAAAATGGAGTAAATTCTGCATTTAAAACATATAGAGAGCCTGAATGGACTCAAATATATGCCTCTGACAAGACTCATTTCACCTCAAAGGGCACACATAGATCGAAAATTGAAAGTTAAAGAACACACAAATAGAAGCTAAAAGATAGAAGGGGTAGCCAGAATTTGATAAGACACATTAATTCAACATGATAAATGGATATCTTTATCATAAAAATATAATAATTGTTAGCATGTATGCACCTAACTTTGAATCTCTTAAATATGAAAGACAGATATTAAGAGATTTGAAGAAAGAAAGAAATATAGAAACAATAAGAGACTTTAGTACTAGATTTTCAGAAGAGATTATCCATACCAACTTTACCTATATGTGAAATAATGCTGGCATTAAATACTCAAATCACTGCCTCAAAAACCTAGAATATATATATATATATATATATATATATATATATATATATATATTAGGTATTAGGTGACCCTCATGAAGCCCAACCTGCACACCTGCTGCATATGTGCAATGGTGGGGGAGTGGTGGGGTGTGGGACTAGCCCTTATATGCTCTTTGGTTGTTAGTTCAGTTTCTAGGAGCCCACAAGGATCCTGGTCAAGTCTTAAAAAATTGAACAGGATTAAAATTGTATGAAGAGTATTTTGGAACTATAATCCTATATAAAAATAGAAAACAATATAGGAAATAAATTGGAAAATTAAAAGAAATGCCTGAAAATACACACCAGCATGATCATAAATTGATCATTGATCAGCAAAAAAAAAAAAAAAAAAAAAAAAAAAAAAATTACAAAGGAAATTTAAAACCACCTTTAGAACTCAGGTCTGGTAGCTATAAGCATGTAAATTTGGCAACTCAGGTGGCAGAGGCAGGAGAATCACAGCTTCAAATATGCCCTTGGCTCCAAATTGTGATTAATGTCATTTTGGGACAAATTTACTGAGAACTTAACTTGAAATAAAACATCAAAACAAAGATGGGGATGGATATGTAGCTAATAGATAGAAAACTTTCTTGCATGCACAAGACCCAAGTTTCAATCCTCAGTATGGAAACAAACAAACAGAAGCAATCAATAAGAACAGCAAAAGGGAAAAAAAAAAAAAAGAAAAGATCTTGAGGTCAACAAAAATAGTGACCCAACTAACCAAATTTATTGGGTGGAGCAATAGTAATTCTATGAGAGAAATCTATAGTAATAAATGTGAATATAGAAATAAATGATGCCAAATATACAATCTAACCATACTCAAAGAAACAAAAACAGAAGAGAAAAATAATGAAGATGAAAGAAAAATAAGTAAAATGAAGAATATGAAATTGATACAAAATCAATGAGACGAAATTGATTTTCCTAAAAAAGAAAGCAAATCACCTAATATTAGTAGGCTGAGCAAAAAAGACAGAAAATATTGGAATAGATGGAGTAAGAACTGAAAAAAAAACCAGCAATTATAGTTGATCACACAATACAAAGTATCACAAGAAACTGGATTGACCATTCACACACCAATACATGTGTTTCCCTAGAAAAATTAAGTAAGTTTCAACATACACAAAACCTAGGAAGTTTGAACAGTAAAGAAAGAGAAAATGAACATACCAGTAATAAGAATCAAGATTTTGGAATCAAACAAAAATTTAATCATAGAAAAGCTCAGAATTGATGAGTTTACTAGTGAATCATACCAACAATTTTAAAAAACCACTAAAGCCAACTCTTTTCAAATACTATTTCTGCTGTAGGCATATTTTCCTCTCAACAAAACAAATAAGAATATTAATTCCATGGTGTTTTTTATAAGCAAACGATAACATGATGGGCAAAGCTGAAATAGAAAACTATAAGAAAAACACAGATCAGAATGCCTAGAAAATCATGGCAAGGAGAATCTACCTCCATCACACAGGAAGCCCACAGATAACATCAAAGTCCTCAGAGAAAAATTGCAATTTTCCTCTTGGGTTGGGAAAAAAAGGCATAAGTGCCCTGTCTTCCGACTTCTTTTCATCTCCTTATTTATTGGAACTTTCAAGAATGTGTATAATTAATTTTAGTTACATCACTCCCATTATTCTCCCTTAGAGCTTCCCCACAAAGAAAATCCTTATTCCCAACAAGCCCTGCTCCTCCTCTCATGTCTCTTTCTTCCTTCTGTGATGCACTTCATTGAACTCTTGCAATGCCTATGCAATATAACATCAGAGGTATATGACTTGAGTACATTGGAAAGAAAAAGACATCTCTCTACCCATGTGTGTATATGTATATTCCCACTGTGTAGAAAAAGAGCTGTCAAAACAAAGATTTGAGAAATATTACATATCAGCTGACTTGTTAAAAAAAAACGCACTTGTTCTTTATGTATGGTTATATTCTGTCTCTCAAAATAAAAAGGTTATGTGACCTGCTCCTGCCAGAAAAGGACAGAAAACAAAAATTAGAAAATAATTTATCCTTGATTTAATAAAAACATGAAGAGTTGCTGGAGGGTTGGCTCAGTGGTTAAGATAACAGTCTGCTCTTAAAGAGGACCTGAGTCTTTTTTTCCCACGACTCACATCAGATGGCTTCCAAAGTCCTGTAATTTCAGTTCATGTGGATCCAACGCATGTGTTCTGCTTTCCACAGGCACCTGTATGATCCTGAAACACAGATACAGCACACACAGAAAGGGTGTGTGGGAGGGGAGAAAGAAATAGACTATCACCAGCTAGTAGGCAAATTAGACAACAATTTTGCAAAGTTCTATAAGTATAAATTTCCAAATTCACAGATTTGATGAATGCAGACATCTCATTTAACAGAACTCATTTTTAATGATCATTATAGTTTTCCAAATAAATGATTGTGACATATTATATTTTGTAAACTTTTTAAAGTGTATCCAAATGTGCTTTTTAACTTCAGGGTAGGTCAGTTCTTAAGAGTACCTGCAGTAGGTGCTAAACAGCCTAGTTAAGAATCATACCCTGCTGAATTCATAAGCCATAACTTCCACTGAACCTGGCTGGCTGAAAGGTCAGGGTGTGTACTTCAAATCTTTTCAGAAAGTTGACTGTTCTTATGTCTGCCATCGTGTTTACTTGAAAAGCCATTTGACAGAACGTCTCTGAAGAGCAGAACAGAGTATTTTCTAGCTAAAATTTTAAGAGAACAGTTTCAAGAAATGACCACTTTCACTCTGTAGTTCTCTGAGGGTGTCGGCTCACCTACACCATTGATCTTTCCGTTTGAAGTGCTCATTTACCATCCTGACACAGTCTAGGGCCGCACTGCATGATGCTGATGATACTTTTGTCAATGTGAAGAATGTGGTGCCATTGTTAGTGAAACTGTACAAGAAACAGAGACCTTAATATGTACCATCTGTTTTACAAGAAAGCTCGGCGTGGTAATGCATTCGCAATACCAGAAGCAATTTCTCTAAGACATGAAATGAACATATGTTGTCTGAGAGCCTTCAGGCTGACATTGAAAAAGAGAAAAGATAGGACTTCAAGGCAAATACTGTCCCAGTAGTAAGACTGCCAGATCCAATATGGCTCAGGCTATTGACAAGTCTCTGGTGAACAACTTCATATAAAGATTTTCACATTGTTATTGCTGTACAGCTCTCTGGCCCATCCTTTCTTTCAGTGAGGGTAAAGAAGTGCAAAGCACCTTCTTTGTTACTTGGGGTGCTCTTCTGTTTGAGAGCAACACATGTTGTCAGAAAATGTCATACCTTACGATAAAATGCTTGAACCTTTGTTTTCTAAGCCAGAGTCAACTTGAAATGACAGCTTCAAATGACTGAGCAGGGTATTTTTAAGACGGACCTGGAAATATGGTCCTGAACGCTATACAACAACAACAACAACAACAACAACAACAACAACCAAGCTATTTAACATTGATGCAACTACATATTTTATTAATCACAGTTTTTATAGTTATCTTATAGATGCATATGTATATATGGCAATGTATACTGAGTATGACTAAGAGTTTTGGTACCATGTTCTAGATATACTGTAATATAGAATTATAATATTTTATAATACATATTTTAAATATATACATATATATGTTTATTGCAGTATCTATATGATAAATATGTATAAATGTGCTACATAAGTGAGCATTATGAGAAATTATAAACACCAAGTGACGGCTCATTAAAATAATGGAAATGAAGGACAGCTAACTAGCTTAGCAAATGTTAGTTTGCTTACATTTCAGTTCCAAAGCTTCAATATGGGTTTAAATTATGTTATGCCATAATCAGGCTTAGCTCTTCATAAACATGTCAATATAAAACATAAGCCTTACATTTTAAAAACAGTTGAAAAAATACAGCAGCAGACTTGGAGCCAGGAATGCTGTCTTTGAGGGTCCAGTCTCCATTTACAAGGTGCGTGACCTGAGAGAAGTGTGACCCCAGGTCAGACAGTCTTCAAAGCTGCAATTACTTCATCTATACAAAAGGGAACTGAGCTAAAATTATCTTCAAACTTCTTTCCAAATATAAGAGTTAATTTATAAGTACAAATAGACAGTCACTAAACCATACTTTAAAAGGATAAGGGGTGTTTGAATTACAAAGTCAAGATAATTAATTAACTCATTTGTTTTATACATTTTGTGTTTAAAATTATCCTGATCTGTAGGAAAATTGGATTAAACAAACTAAAGGCAAAGAACAGATCTAATTTTTTAATGTTTAAATTTGAGGAAATCACATACATTGTTCTCTCTCCATTTAAATCTTTCTTGGGAAAAAAAAAAAAAAAGCTAAGTTGTGACTTACCCTTTAGTTCCTTGGACCCAGGAAGGAGTGAAGGAAACGCCAGTGTCCTGCTCTCCTCTTCTCAGTGATGGTTTAGTTGGATACCCCTTTTGAACCTGTATGAGTTACTTGATGATCATCACAGTAAACTTTTATCTTATTTTTATTTTCTTAAATCATCTTTATCTTCTACTTCAATGTCAACTGCCCACAGTACTCATAGGTCTGTAAATCATCCACAACTTATTTTTCTCCTTCCCTGATGCTGTTCATAGCTTCGCTCCAAAGATGACCTTAATTCTGTTTTGACTTTCCTTGGTGTAGCTTTGTAGATACCTGGCCCTTCATGGATTTGCCTCTAGTATACTTTTTCTTCTGACGATGTCTCATATTATAAGAAGTGACTGGCTAACAAATCATTCTATTTAAACAGCCAGTGGAGATTTCTAGTACAGAAATATGCAACCAGCATTTAAGCTAAAATTTATATAAAATTTTTCTGCACCCCGAACTGCTGGCATTCTAACTTTAACAAGACAAAACAAAACAAACAAAACAAAAACACCTTGATTTCCTTGAAACTCCTAATTCTATTCCATGATAACCATGACTGAACCCCAGTTATTTATTGAGTACATTCTATACACTCCAGAGCTACAAAGAGTAGTGAGTTCTCTGGTTTCCCCTGCATGGAGAGCTTTATTCAAACCATTTTCTGGTCTCTCACCCTGTCAACAGTAAGGAGCAGATCAACAAGAATGCTTCTCTTTTCCATGGGTCAGAGGGAAGCCACTGCTGAAATTCACATCCAGCCCTACGGAGTTCAAAGGCACTGGCTTGAGTGGTGTGTGTGTTTATTCAGGAACATGTGGATCCGATGAGTGGAAGGAGATTGGCGCAGGATGGCTCAGATGCAAGTGCTTGAGTATAATTGATTTTTAATGGGCTGGCTACCTGCCACCAGATGTTCTTCAATTAGGTATGCCTTAAAAGCCAACACAGCTGCTTATTTCCTGCTGGCTCTCCAGTGATGGAAGTTTTGTTAAACGGGTGTCAGTTATATCAGTACAGAGAGCTCCCCACCACCCATGACCTGGGTCTAGAATTGTTAATATCATCCCTGTGTCTTCTCAAAATATCTCAATCTAGACAACATATGTCATGGGCATCCCCATTTGTCATGATGTTTCATGCCCTGAATAAAGTAAACTAGGCAAAGTTCTAGTCCTGTAGCAGCAATGACAATGTTAAAGCCACACACAAAGTGAATCCTGAAGGACCTAAAAGTAACTTTTAGGATGCATTTAGTCTGATAATTCTTACTAATTGCCGAGTCTTGCTCATTTTGTCTCTACTTCTGCATCAGTTTTCAAAGCAGCAATCCAATGCCATCCCTTTACTCTTCCTTGTTCTCTGTCTGTTTCTGTTTCTTTTCCCATCTTTGTCTCAGTCTGTTTCTGTCTCTCTCTCCCTGTCTTTGTCTCAGTCTGTCTTTGTCTATCTCTGTCTGTCTTTCCCTGTCTATGTCTGTCTCTGCCTGTCTTTGACTTTGTCATTGTCTCTGTCTGTCTCTGTCTATCTCTATCCCTTTCTATGTCTGTCTCTATCTTTGACGTTGTTTTTGTCTCTATCTCTGTCTCTCTGTCTCTGCTTGTCTCTTTCTTTTTCTTTCTCTCTCCTTTTCTCCCTCTCTTTCTCTTTCTCCTTCCTTTCCTCCCTGAAGCTGCTACATTTCCTTATCAGATGGGTAAAGTTCATATCAAAAGAAGACCCCTTTCTCTTTTAATTAATGTCTTCCATACCAAAAAAAAATGATTAAATGACCTCATTTGTTTGTTGTAAAGAAACTTACAATCACTGTTAGGCTAAAAGCAAACAACTTAGCCTAGAATATTTCGTCTGGTAATTTAATTTTATAACTGGACTGTAAAATAATTTTGTGAAGGTAGATTCCCCGTCATTTATATCAGGTTTCTATGAGAATGAAGCTCTATAATTATTTAAAAATTTAATACTTAGAGCATGCAATTTTTGACAAGGACCTCCTGATTTTGACCAGTACTAGTCAATCCTATACATATTAAAACCATTTATCCCTGTCTCTAATTCTAAAATTGACGAAAAATTTGCCCTCTAGTGGCTGCAGATACCAGTCTACATTCTTTTTAAAATGTGGATTTTAAAAGTAGTTTTCAGTTTTATAGAAGTTGATAGGTATAAGGTTTTTTTTTTTAATTTAGTCCTTAAAATTATAACAAATTAAAACAGTCCTATTTTTATGGCATATATTTTCATATTACTAAGAATGTTATTTAATGTACTATTTATTGATTTTTCAAATTTAAATGTCCTCTTTTAGAAATTTCATAATAATCTTCCTGTCACTGGCCACACTCTCCTGGCTTAGTTTATGACAGTTTCTAGTAACTAAATCATTGATGCTTTACCAGCTAGGCAAATATTAAATTTCAGTCATGTGGCACATAATGGTCAAATTTTGAATTTCTACATATATTTTAGTTTCGTGTCTTTATTACATAGGAGTATGTGTCTGAGTGACTCTGTCTATGCCTGTGCATGTAGGAACCCACAGAGGCAGAAGCAATCATGGGATCCTTTGGAACTGATTTCAGTCAGTCAGGAGTCACTCAATGTGGGTGTTTCCATCCAAACTCTATTCTGCCAGAGCAGCAAGCTCGCAGTCACTACAACATCTTGTCTGGCTCTGAAACAGCACAATTTTGTATGTGCTGCTGAAGACAAGGCCTTGTGGGCTCAGCAAGCGGTCTCCCACTAAGCCACAGCCCCAGCAATCTATGTAACTTTTATTTTGAAAATATGACTACGTGTATTTTTTTAAATAGATATTTCCTTAGGTTTTCTTGTGTGTGTGTGTGTGTGTGTGTGTGTGTGTGTGTGTGTATCTTTCTAATTTGACAGGTACAACATTCTCCCTAGCCCATTTGTCCTTCTATGTTTGTTCAAGCATTGGCTAGTTTGTAAGTCATTCGTTAGCTTTTTCTGAGGAGTAGTACTATGGTACTTGGTTTTCAGACCATTGTGTCTCCCTCCTCAGGAAGACAGCTTGACTTTGCTGTCCCTTGTGGCTGTTTCAGGAATAATGTTACCATTGAGGAATTCAGCATCTAAGGTCCTACCCTTAGACAGTGAAGTAGTCTATTCTTCATTAGGCTCTGTTTTCTCCCGTTAGCTGCTCCTTTTTAACCCAGTGTCTGAGATTCCACTGGCTCATCGCTACCCTACCTCTGGTCTGATTGCACTCACTGTGCTTTCTAGTTATTGAATCCTTTTGATGTGGAAACTCACATCCTTCCTGTCCAGAATTTTGTTTTAAAACTATTTAAATAGTAATCGCTTTCACATTATTTCCTCATTATTCTCTATTCCTGGAACCTGCCATAGTTGTTAAGGAAGTTTTTGAACTGAATTTCTAATATGACACCCTTTAAAATACTTGTTCTTTAATTTTTTTTTACTTCTAAATTATATTTTGTAACTTTGTTTTTAGGATTATTCCAATTTTTTTTTTTGTAAAAAAAAAAAACAGCATAAAATTGCCGTTTATAAGTGTATGCTTCTATGTTATGAGGGTCTGATATTATATTTTTGGTAATGTTCTTTGTCTTATTTGTATCTTATAGGTTTTCAAATATTAGGTGGTATATGTTTAAACCTATGTAGGACATGTATATTTATAAGGTACATATGTGTGCATTGCTATGCTTTTACACATTTTATAATCAATGATTAAAGCTAAGTGTGTAATATGAGGATACTTGTGCTGATTCAGTGTCTTTTTCAATGCTAATACACACCAATCCTAATTTCACTTTAGCATCTGGCATCGTTCCTATAATAATCTGCTTTGCTCTTTGCATATTATCAGGTAAATAACTATACTCTTTCCTCTTTCGTTATATACAGACAGTAAATACATACAATATTTTATTTATTTTTACATAGAATTCTAGATTAAAATTAATACATTATCAAATACAGTCTTAAGTATTTGGTCTAAGATGTCAATTTGAAAACAGAGAATCATTCAATAGTTGATGTTATGAAGAAGAGGTTATAAAGTTGTCAATATGAATATGAAAGGAAAACTTTCATATCTGATGTGATAAGAAGAGGCAAAGTCTAGTAACCCTTATTAGCCTTGAGCAGACTTCCTGTCTCAGCCTCATATTTTTATCCTTGCAATGCTTTTCTCATTGTATAGGTATATAATATTGTCTCCATGGTGATATTGGCTATGTTCACTATGTATTATCATTATATATTTTTCTAACTATGAAATAGTCTGTTCCTTTTGCATGTCTTTCCTGGGTAAATGTATAAGAAAAGTCTATCATCAGAAATAAGGAGAGGATTGACAGATCAAAGATAGATTCGGTCAAGTAGAGCTTTGTAAATAAACAGGCTTACAAGAGCTTGAGTGAACATGAACAGCTGCTTCACAGAAACCCTGCGTCACACTGCACTCTTCTGCAATTGTTCCTCTTCCTCCTACTGTCTCACTTCTAAACATTCATGATTAAATGTGGCCAACTCAGACAATCCAGGACAACGTCTTTTTTAAAATAATAAAAATAATTTTTATTGTTTGAGAATTGCACAAATGTTCATGTTTTAATCAAATACTGCCCCTTCATTCTCTCCCCTGAGAGTCCTCTCTTAACTCTTCCATGACTGTCTGCTCCTAACTTAATATACTCTTTATGAAAACCACAAACTCCAAAGGTGCTACCAGTATATACATGAAGGCAGGGTATTTTCCTGGAGCATGAGTAGCCTCTTACTATTTTAAGCTTACATTATTAGTGTATTTAATTTTCCCTGCACCCTTAATTTCCCATTGCTTACAGACTCACACATTTATTGTCTCTAGGGACTAGGGCACAGAGACTGCTGTAATGTCATTTGCCTATGTGTCATATGCTTTTGCCTATCTTTACCATAGAAGATAAAAACCAACAGTTTTGAATGCTGTCATCTGTGTTGAGCACTTACTAAAATAATAATATATATTTCTAATAACATGTGCCTATTTTTGCTGTCATAGTCCAACGTTAGGTGAATAACTCAAGAATACTCCCATTCAAAGGATGGGAAAACAGATCTGTGTGAGACTCGGGTAAATCTAAAACCTTCTTGAAGGTTTTAGATTGTGATCTAATCATTAAATGTAGAAATCTGGGTTCTAGTTCCATCTCTCCAGCTTCTTTATTGCGATTTTCTTTTGTAAAAGCCATGGAAACTTATGAGTAAAAAAATAATTCAAAACTCTAACTGGAAAAAAAGTTTCCTATCTAGTTGTGAATACAAAGAGATTGAGATTTAAATAGCAATATATGTGCAAGAGTACAGGGCACTCTGAGTGTAAAATCCACCACACAATGAATGCTAGCTTATGCAAATGAGTTATATCAGAAGATAATCAGAAAGTGCCTAATAGTGGAGGTGGAATTAAGGCTGGGTGATAAAGTATAAATAAGTTGGGAGCACACACATAGAATGAAGAATAGAGTAGCTGGGTAAAGAAAAAGCAAGAAAGATGCAGAAAAACTGACAATAGAGAAAATATTTAGGGGGAAACAGACATTTGTTGTTGCTGCAGAAGGTTGCTGGCAGATAGAACTGAGATAGAAGCAGTGAGTTCTGGTCCAGTGTTTACATGTGTGATTCTTCGTGGACTGAATCCTATTGCCTGATGGTCATCATACTCACTGGATGACTTCTCCTAATCTAAGAAAAATTCAAATAACAGGAATGAATGGGAGGCTATGATCTAACACAAAAAGAATTGTTTTATGAAAAGAAGATGCCAAAGCTGTGTTTGTTTAAGAAGACAGGTACTGTGACGCTTCCAAGCAGCCTGTTTTCTGGGGAATTGTTGGTTGTCTTATGCACTGAGGAAACTAGACGCATTTGATATGCACTAGGAAGAATGGAGCCTTTCAGGATTTCAAATGTGCAGCCTGGATTATCATGCTAGACAGCTCTCAGGGATCCTGGGCATAATTAGCAGGTGATCACTTCCATTTTCGGGGCACCAAAGTCCTAAGAAATACACTTTTGCAAATACACATGGAGTCATAATTAAACCCCTGTTGCCACAATAGGCTGTGCCTATTTCACATCACATACATGTGATTAATACAAAGTAATGGAAACTGTCAACAAAAGAGTCACAACTTACACTTACGGCTTTTTGCTATTCTGAGATGATATCCGAAAACGAGCAGTTTGGAGTGAGAATTTTTTCCATTAACGTTGCTGATCAGCATGTGCTGGCAATTCTCTACTGCCTTCAATTATTAGCCGTTATTATGAATTCTCCATTAACTTTAATGATTGGCATGGGCTAAGGAATTTGAGTGCTTTTCTACGGCCAGCACTTTCTGAAAACGCTTCTCTTAATTCTTCAGTCACTTTTTGCTTTGATTTTGTCTTTCCTTCTATTCTCTGTTGTTTTATTTTGAATCTTAATCATTAGTCAAAGAAGATTATTTAGTGTGCTTTATGAAGAGCCTTCTCTCACTGACTTTAATTTTAAGCTAAATCAATTGGAACATATAAAACAAAGGCTTCTAAAGGATATTTGCAATAAGGCATCTGAACCACAGGTTTCAGGATGGCTAATAAATAAACTTTGGTTCCTAACTAATTTTAAAATGTTTACTTATTAACCACCAGATGCCAAACAATAATTTGTGAGCTATGAATTGCCACAAAGAACATCATATTATTTAACTCTTCTTCCATAGTGCGGGAGTCAGTCAAATGTAGTTAAATACCTGTTACATTTCTTTCTTTTTTATTTTTATGGCAAAACACATACAATTAACACCTTTAAGGTGTATAATAATGACTCGTATCAATAAGTATTGTCTTGGAGTAATATATTGTATCTCCAGACTTACTTATTGAGCTTAACTACTTCTCATGCCCCTGTTAATCACTGTTCTTTCTATTATCTGTTTCTATCTATTTGAGTGTTTTACATTTCCACACGTAAAATGATATCCTATAGTGTGATATTAACCCATGACTGAATTGTGCTTCATTATATACACTTTATATAAATAAATAACTTTCACATTTTAGTGCCCCTTCATTTATCAGTAAATGCCAAATCTTCCTCGTTGTAAGTAATGCTGTTTGTTACTTCCTATCTGTTTGACTAAAATCAAGGGTAAATAATGCTTTAAAAACATGGAGCACAGTGATCTCTATGAAATGCTAATTTTATTTCCTTATGGATGTGTACCTTATGAGCAAATGCTGCATAATGGCATCTCTGTTTTTTTTTTTTCTGAAGAAAACCTCACTATTTTTCATACTGCATCTCAGTATACTCACATTAATAATAGAAAAGAGGTTTCTTTTCTTCACACCTCAAGCAAGACTTTTAAATCTCTTAGCTTTTTGAGAGTCAGCATTCTGACATCACTGAGTCAAAATTTTATTGTGATATGACTAATGATAAACTAAAATTTAGATGGGGAAGTTTACAGGGATTATTTGAGTTGAAGAATAAGACTTATAACATTGAGTTAAAAAATAAATTTGTTCCTTTGTATTCTGGTAGGAATGATTCTAAGCATAAGACCACTTGAAAACATCTCTAAGAAATAACGTATGTGTTTTGGTTTGGAGTTAAATTATCTCTAAAAAGGCTCATGTGTCTAACTGGTCAAGTCAAACATTGAGATGTGATTGGGCCATGAGAGTTTTAACTTCCTCTGATTCACTGATGGATTCAAAATATGAATAAACTACTTTTAAATGGTTGACATAGGAAAGTAGGGTCCTAGTTGGAGGAAATGGGTCACCGAGAACCTGGCTTTGAAAGGTGTACCAGTAGACATAACCCTTTCCTCTTACACAGTTTTCCCCAGTGGCCACCATCTTAGCAGCTCTCCCTTCTACTGTACTCATTTCCCATTATGACCTGCCTCTTCATGTCTGTGAGAGCAATGGAGATAGCTAGCATGCATGAGAAGCAATGAATCCACAAGAAAATAAAATACCTTTCCATGTTGTTTTACTTATGTATATGTTATGGTGACAGAAAGATAACAAATAAGATGATATCTTTCTCTTAGCTCTTGGCTCCTATGACCCCTGCCTCACATACACTTTCTACCTCATCTCAATGAGTATGCCCCAGCTAACAATCAGGCATGTCTGTTCCTTCATGACAGGTATTCTCTTCTCTATGCTTCAGCAACACTGCTATTATTAACAGTTTTATCACTATCACTGTTATTATTATCGTTGTTATTTTGCTTTTGTGGTACTCTATTATCTGACAGGGGAAGACAGCTCATTTTCTCTGGAACTTTCTTTTTGGCTCCCAAGACTTTGGTTCAGTTTTGCATACCTGTCCTTTTGCCCATCTGCCACTGATTATTATTGAAAGGGAGTTGGGTTTTAAGTTTGAAACTCCCAGAGAGATAGCATGAAAATAGTCTGAACCAGAGTTCTGTATTATAATCTGCTTAGATCTGAACCAGGGCAAAGAAAAGTTCAGGGTAGGGCCCAGGTTAACTGTAATTTTGTTGGAAAGTAAACTTTAGTGCATGAAAATTTTATTTGCAAAATATGGAAAATATTTTTACTATATTGATTTATATCTGTGAGCACCTTCATATGTTTTTATGCTGTCCTTCCTGATGTCTTAATGATATTTTTCCAATCTGGATCTCATCAACTTTTCTTCTACTGATTGGTGATTTCAGATTTAAACTGTAGGTTGAGCTTGTGTTACCTTGCAAGTGACATTCCCCTAAATTGCAGCTAAATTTAATAGAATTTTTTAAAGTCATATGTCAATGCAGATGGGGTTTTTATCGCATAGTAATGTTTTCCACTTTAAAAACATTCTAAGTAAAACATTTTAAACTTTGAACTGAAGTTTGCACTCTGACTCGTTCGATGTTTTAATCGTATGCTTACTGATCAGTCATCTCCCTCATAAACCAGCTCCTTCTGAGACAATCCAGAAAGACACTTGCGGCCATGATATAATGGCACCTTTGTCAGGAGACTTGGGTTCCCACCTCCTTAATGCACATTTCATAAGCATCGCAGGGGCAGGGAGTTGTTAGTTTTATGTTTTCTGTTTTAAAAGAACCAGGAGGTGAAGAAGATTACCTCTGGCAGCTCTGCTCCTCGCGTCACTTTGTTGTCATTCTTGGAATGTCTCAGAAGGTTTTATTAGGTAAAAGCCTCTATAAATTCCAGGTGTGGGCCATATGTTCATCCCTGCATCCACAAACAGAAAGACGGTTTTATTTTGCAGTCTGACTTCCTCATGTAAGTGTAACAAATCCCACACACTTGTTGGTTACATAGTTGTGATAATCTTTACATAGTGTGAACTTTCTTTGCAAGCTAAGTTAAAAGCCAAAGGAAAATATAGCAGTCCACTCCAATTCTTACACCATTCTACTGTGCCAAAGAAAAGTTTAGGAAATTTTAAAAGGGAGAATTATTTCTTCTTTGTCTATCTGAAGACAACTAAGGGATGAAATTCTCACCGTGTTAGTGTTTCATGATATGAAAATGGTTTGAATTATACTTTGGGTATTGTTGGTGATTATTTCAGTTTTTATTTTCATTTTAGGAGCTAACACTGTATATTCCCAGCTTGATTTACAATTTATCAGACCATCTGGCATGTGAGATACCAAACCTGATGACAGTCAAGAAACTAACATTATAATCAGAATATACTAGATGAAAAAAAAATCTATGTTCAACAAAAAAAGCCGAGAGAGAGAGAGAGAGAGAGAGACAGAGAGAGAGAGAGAGAGACAGAGAGACAGAGAGACAGAGATAAACAGAGACACAGATAAAGATAGAGACAGAGGAGGAATAAATAGCATGATCATCCTCAGGATGGTGGCCCCAGAGTTTTTATCCATCTACCTTTTCAAATATTTGGAGAAAAGTATGAAGCAGGAAAAATGAAAATATCCAGTGTACTACTCTTCTAGTCTTGGGTAGCCTCTAGACACCCTTATCCATTCTATTCTCAGGCAATTGAGTTGGGACTGTTTAATAATCTCTATGAATTTTGGCTTCCTTGCAGAAAAGAAGCAGGATAATATTTTTGTTTTTCCTTTCATCAGTTCCAACTGAATCTGTGTTATTGATGCAACAAGTTGAAAATGTATACATGCTAGGAAACACTGAACTGCAGAAGTGAGTCGGTTGACAGACAACCAGCAGCTACAGTACTCTTGTGTTTGAACAACACTCTTCTTTGGCAGCTTTGAAGGTTTACTTCTCTAGATTACGGTTTTAGTTTTTATAACAAGGCAAGAAAACATATGCCAAAACATAGATACACCAATTTTCAAATAGTTTGTATTTGGAAACACAGATATCATTCAAGCTGAAAATCATTGTCCTTTTGTTAATGAAGAGTTTAAGGTATAAGCCTGGGCAGTAGTAATCCCAATGAGATGGTGTAGGCCAGCTGTCCCTAATGTGCCAGCTAAACAGACAAGAAATGTGGCAAGTAGAGACAGAAAATGTATTCGATGTGGCCACATTAGAAGGGCAAATAAGATGGCCCAGTGACATCCCAGGTCTATCCTTAAAGTACTGACCTGACTTCTAGGTTTAAAGAGAGAGCACAAAGTTGCATAATTAATTAATAATTCCTCACATGATGAGGTCCCACCCACTGTCTATGGCCTACGACTGTCTCTTGTCTCTCCTGCAAGCTGGCTCCATAGATTATCAAAACTGTGTGGGGTCTTCTCCTAGGAGGTGGTGAGTCCTCTTTTGGGTGGTACCATGGCTTCCTTTATCCCTAGCATAGTATTCCTAGGAAAAATTTTGCTTCTTTGGGATGCAATAGCCAAAGGAAAATCCACAGAGGTCTTCTTCCCGGACAGGGTAGCTGCGTTTTGAAATAAAATTATGAAGTGAATTCTGACAACTGTGTTTATTAATGGTTCTTTCTTGATGCATATATTAGGTTCTGTCTCTTACCTATAATGTATGCACAGTCAAATCTTGATTATGAGAACTAATGGAGAAAATTTGTGAGCAATGTGACAAATTATTTGAAGTGATGGAAAATTCTGAAATAGCTTATATTTGACTTACATGACAACTTATTAGTCAATGTAAGTCCATCTGCCACCTTGGAGCTGAAAAAAAATCCTGTAATATTCCTGATTAAATAGCAAAGCTACTTGGTAAAATTTAAAGGGTTTACCCTCAGCATTTTGCCCCTGATTCAAGTCTTCATTTACCCATCCAGAAGAAGAAAGGACAAATGTGTCATGTCTCATCCAAAACAGAAGCCAGTTTCTATCTTCTGTACTGTGTTCTTTGGACTGAATTATTTTCCTAAGTACCCAACAGATCAGTACAGCCAAATAATACACAGTTCATGGCAATTTAGTCATTGCATAAGTCAATTATATGGAGAAATGTTATAAACACATTGTTTTTAACCTGAATTCTTATAGTGCTGCCAGGTGATTTTATTTCTTTCAAAATTTCTAGAGACATATGCTATATTTTTATTCCTATGTCTTTTAAATGCCAAAATACAGTTTCAAAGGAAAGTCCCCTCAGGTTTAAAAAGTTCTATTTAACATTTTCTAAGGTTCACATTTCTAATATATTTGTTTTGCCTTTTGGGGAAGACTTGAATTTCCTATGAGAATACACAGACTCACAGAAAGTCCTAGCTGATTCAGATGCAGGACACCTAATTTCTCACTATTTAAAGTCGAAATGCTCTTCATGTCAGCTTGCTTTTATTCTACATAAAAAACATCCTAGTTTGTAGTGCACTGAACTCCGTGCTCCCTACTTTCGCCAATGCAATTGATTCTTGACCATAACTAGGGTTTGCAGACATAATCCTAGAGTTTAGTATTTACTCATTCTCCAATGTGGAGTCTTCATCTGTGTTTTCTCTGTTAAGCAAGAACATTGAAAGCAGGTGATGTGACTTATGCCTCTGTCTTATACTTAAATGCACTAATGTGACTAACAGTATTAATTAATTCAGGAATGGATCTATACAAGTAACTTTTTAATCAATAACCTTGGTTAATAGTAATTTAAAAAGAAAAAATACACCACATAGCCATTTATAAATTTCCTATTCTTTCAAAATACATGTCTTTTTGTAAAACAAATTTAATCACCATTACTTTCTTCATAGGACTCCCTCTCTTTTGTGGTTTTACTATACAGATTAAAATTATATAGTCCTGTGTGTACACCAACATTTATCGAGTCTTAAGTTTTTACTAATTAAAATAGACTTCCCTTCAGCTCACTTTCAATAATATTAACAACATTCTTATTACCGACATGCACTCTAAGTAACTCAAGGCTGAGCAGAGCCTGCTGTAATTGGGAAGGAAATGATTTCCACTGGCATTCCTTCCTCCCAGAGCTGGAACTGACATTTCATTATACATGGTGACATGGCCTCTCTGCTGGAAGAGAAATAAAAGGCATTTCCGACAAATAGGCAACAGGCACCTGACCTGTTGGATCAGGTTATGTTGTGTTACGTGATGTGACATGCCCCGCAATGACCCGAGGCAATGTCACTCTGTGTTACCCTGGTGGAGCTGTGTTGCTCTTTATTAAACCACTATAGGGAAGGCCATCCACAGTGGTCACACATCATCATCATGCCACCTTTACAAGTAGGAGAGAACCAGCCACGCTCTGAACATGTTTCTCCACAAGTCATTTAGGAATATCAAAACTATGCAATCCACAGGAGTCTCACAAGCTTTCATTTTCTTGAAGTTGAAATTATAGTTGTATACCAGATAAATGAGTGTTCTGTATGACAAGGTTCATCAGACAAAGACTAAAACACATTCAGAAACAAAAATGTTTCATCAAAATACTCGTTTTCTGAAAAATAATAACTAAAACTCTACAATTGGTTTATGTACATTTTACAATGTGTTTTCATAATTATTCTTTTTTATATCAAAAAACTAACTTTTAAAATCATGCATTATATAAATTAGAAGCACCAATTAAGATATGTGATTAAAAAGTCTGCTTTAGTCTTACCCTTGGGAACATTTCTTTTCAATCAAAACTGTGGTTTTCAATAAAAATCTATCTTAAATTATTATATTATGTGATATTATATAAATGGCATCCATTGTATTTGGTCATTTTTTCTAATGATTTTAATAGTATTTTTCTATTGATACATCTTGCATATGAATTCAGTTTTAATGATCTGCATAAAGAATGGGACAATATTACATAGGTGCATCTATCTAGTGATTTTAGAGTAATTACCGGTGCATGGAACAGAATATAACCTTTTGGTTATGCTCTGCAGTAAAAGGAATAGGTTAGAGAGGTTTTTATGCAAATTAGAAATTCTCTGTGTTGGAAGCCTAATTGTACTTTTTATTGTTGTACAAGTCAATACTGCTTTAATACACATTTTATAAGCTCCTTGCTGAAACTGTATATGAAAGGGATTGGGTTCCATAGATGAAAGGCATAATCTTAACAAAGAGGCCACATGAGCGGAGTGGGAGAAGGACTGATAAAGGATTTGCTAGCTCCAACACAGAATCAGTCTTATTAGCCTTTTTAGTCACTGATGTTTGACCCACTGCTGTTAATGTGCGAGTCACATGCACGGCAATCTAGGAGGAGCCACTCCCAGTTTGTCTGTTTCATCTAAACAGAATCTAATGTTGTCTCCTCTGCAAAGAATTAAAGATGCTGTCTTGTCCTTTGGTTTCCTCCTCACTCAAGGAGAATGTCTTACGTATCAGAAATCTTCATATTTAAGCATTTGTTATGGAGGTAACCAGACCAAAAATTTCAAAAGTAATCTTTGGCTCTGTTGTTTTTAGTAATCAACACAGTTCTTTTGTGATAGGAAATGTGTGTGTTGTGGTTTTTGACGACAGCCTTGTGGAAATTTGAGAGATCAAAAGGATACTAAGCAGAAGCTCTAATAAGCTCGGCCACATATGTTAATTTTTATTACATTTTCTCTTTCAATTTATTGTGTTCTTTATTTAATATAGTAATGTTATATATCAACAATGGAGGTCACATAAAACTAATATGTATTAGAAGGAATAATCTAGAGATCACAAAATCATCAAAGAAGAGAGCAACATTTGAAGTGCCAATCTTTCAGTTTGGCTCCTAGTTGCATCAGTGTAAGGTAGATACTGCAGCCGTATCGTATTGAGATTTTCACACCCTGTTTTGCAGACCTCCTCCCAAGTTAGGTGATTTTTCTAATAAATTTGTGAATTGCTTATGTTGATTTTTTTTGCATGGGTGTCCCTTACTCCCAAATTCACAGAGTGTCTTAGACTAAATATGTAGGAATTTTAAGCATCATTTGTAAATCAACATTTAAAATGATATTTTCAATGAATTATCAATAAATAATTTTCTTAATTTTTATTGAAAACAAATATTATTGGAGATATATAAGACAACAAATTTATCACTTAAATTCAGATTTGATTGTAATCAAATAAAATCATAAACAATAGTAACATATATAGTATATTAGATAATATAAATTATATATATATTACAAAGTACATATGCAGTACACTATATGTTTTAATATATATGTTTTATATATAATAAAGTATGTGTTATATAAGACATACACTATATGCTATATAAGCTATAGTATATAATACAGTATATGTATCTATCTATATATATAATAACTAGGCCTTACATATATATAATTGTCTCTTATAGAAGATTTGTTTTCAGCTTTTCTGAGTGTTTTCTACACTAGTTTCCAATTGGCTGGGCTTTAACAATCCCATCAACACTAAATGAGAATTTGTCTTTCCTTACTCCATCTCCAATATTTATTGTCTTTTTCACATACATAGTTTATGTAAATCTGAATAAGTCTAATGTATTGCACAACTAGATGTTTATTAAACCATTTAACTCTCTCTCCCTCCCACCCCCTTCTCTCTCTCTCTCTCTCTCTCTGTGTGTGTGTGTGTATGCCTGTGCATATCCAGAGGCAAGAAGAGGTCATTGGATTATATATAGCTGGAGGTAGAGCAATATGAAAGATGCGTGGTTTGTTACGTGGATGTTGGGATCTGATCTACAGTTCATGTTTGTGGAGTGAGTGCTCTTTCTTAAACTTATTATTCAGCACTGATCCATCCATCTGGGAATAGCACTAAACCCTTCTAACAGTAGGAATTTCATATTTCTTAATTAAACACAAAAGGCCTGTTTCCAAGCCTTCCCTAAAAGAAAATAGCAAGCATGCTGGGAGTGGGGGAAAACTTGGGGTGCATGGGACCTATCATCAGAATGCCTAGATTCAGTGATTAGGTTGATGTTTAAACCTGAAAAACTTTCCTAAATTATCTGAGCCATTTGAATCTCGTTTTACTCATCCAGGGAAATGGGGGGAATCCCTGAGTAGTTTAACTGTGAAGGCAAATACATTTTGTTTGTTTGGGTTTTAAACATTTTATTAGCATTATTTGTACAAAACCAGGGTCACAGTATGTCACTTGTACATGTACTTTGATGAGTATCACTCCAAGCTGAATAAATTCTTATGTATATTTGAACATATACATTACAGACTTGAGATAAAGAAGCATGAGATTTGAAGGGGGAAAACAAATAACGGCCCAACCAGACCTAATAACTCTCATGAAAGAAATATCTTGTTAGTCTTCAGCCAGAAGCATCTTATGGCTGAATTAAGATGACAATTTTATATTTCCATATAAATAGGTTAGTCTAAGTGTAAAATTATCTTAGGGGTCCAGTTTATTACAGATATCTACAATTTCCTCAAATAAAGCACCAATTCCTATGCTCAAGAAACATCAGTCTCAAGAAAATATATTCCTTTCTGCCTTTTCACTTAAGACAAAGATTTATAAGGTAGAGCATGTGGAACAGTTCATATCTTCCACTTACAAAATATTGACCTTAAATTATCCTTTATTTTGTCTCAATGATAAACATAAGGCTAGCCATAAAACTCTAGTTCATATGCCATATTGAAATCATAAAATGTAGATTATCTATTCAAAAGCAAGAAAAAACGTTATAAATACAGAAAGCAATGTTGAGAACACCAGTTTCTATTGGAATAAAGTACAAATTATTTAGTTATAATTTTATAAATGATATTATCCAAAAGAAAATGAAACCACATAAGCTACCAATATAATTATAAAGACAGAGAATGTGTAAAAATTGACACAAATCCTAGTTTGTTATAAGATCAGACAGATTACATACATGAGTTAAATGCTTGTTGAGAGTGAGCAGAAGAGATAAACCAATAGGACAGGGAACACCTGTAAACACTCGCAATTACTACATGTATCACACAATAGTTTCCATGGAGAATGGCTAAGAATAGTGCATAGCTCATTAAGAACAAACAGACAAAAATGTATTGCTGGGAAGATCAAAAGAAAGACAGGAAAAACAACCATGAATCTAAAATAAAAGGAAAGAACAAATTTAAACAGATTCTTTGACTCTTTGGAAAATGCTTTTTACAAGTGACCTGGAGGATCTAGTTCAAACATACAAAAAAGTAAATTACACTTTATATTCAAGAAATAAATGATCTATTATTACACAGACCTCTACTGCCAAACCTCAGCATTTAAAGTTCTACATACCCAATGCCATGATGAGTTAGAAAAAGATTCAACCACACAAGCACACAGTAAGTACTCTCCTTTAATCTGGGAATGAAAAAAAATATTGTCATGAGACTGTAAGCCTTCAATTCTATTTTGCATGGCTTTTAATTTTAGATTATCTGTACAATCTTAAGATTTCTCAATCTCAACACTGACATAGAATACCAACATGGGTCTACTGAAACCTCTAGCACCTGGTAGTAACAAACAAATTTCTTTTGGTAGAACATTTTTTTATGTTGTTAATTCTGCAATGAATATACAGTTACAACCTAAAGTTTCAAAGCACAGAAGACAGAACCCACATCAGAATTCAGACTCCAAATGACTTATTAGGGAATTAGGATAATATAATAAAAAGAAGTTTACAGTAAATATAGTTATAAAAATAAGCATTCCACCAAGAAAGAATAAAGTATTACAGGTAAAGAACAGAGAGACTTGTTTCTGGAAAAAAATAGATTGTCATAGGAACTTAGAAATTCACAATATGCACTAGCAGTCGGTTGAACACAGTAAACAGAGGGATTATGTACTAAAAATTTTTTTAACAAAGAACAAATAACTCCGAGTATTTCATAGAAAGATAATATAGAGTATATTAGGTGGAATTTAAAATACAATAGGAGATATATATATATATATATATATATATATATATATATAATTTTTTGTACTAAAAAAAATTCCTATTGAAAAACAATGACAATTTTTTCCACTATTTGAAACAACTCTGTTGATTTGGGGAATATAAATCCCAAGAAAAATGAAAACAAATACACATCATAATAAAATTCCCAATGTAGAATTCAAAACGTATTTATAATAGAAGACCCCTTTTATGACAAATCAATGATTTCTTCAAAATTAAGGTAGTTGAATTTCAGTGCTGTGAAGATAGCTTAGTGTATAAAGTTGTTGACATGGAAACATGAGGACTTGAGTTTGTATCCCTAGTACCCACATAACTCATAGCTGAGTGTGGGACATGGAGGAAATGGAGACAAATAAATCTCAGTACTCTAAAATCCAGTTGCAACAAATAGGATGTTCTGTGATTTATTCAACCCTAAAAGTAAATAAATAGATAGGTATTAGATAGATAAATATAGACAGATAGGCCAACAGATAAAAATAATAGATGATAGATAAATAAATAGATAGTAAAGCATAGACTAATAATGAATACCTCCACATATGTGTCTTGGTGCCTTCACACATATACAGATAGAGAGGCAGAAACACCCACATCCATATACACATAAAATAAACTATATATTTAAAAATAAATTAATGAATGAATGCAATTTTCAGAATCTCAGATTATGAAAGGCATAATCCTCAGGTGGTAGCATTGAGAGAGGTGCTCAGAGTTGAGTCATGGAATGAAGATAGATTTGGAGTCCTGCTCACATATTAGAAATGACATGCGAGAAAAGGAAAGGATCAAGGAGTCCTTGGACTTCAAGCATGACTTGTAGACTATATTGTGTTGCCTCTTATTACCATGGAGTATGGGCAGACCAAGAAACAGCAATAATCTATTTCAGTTTTTAGCTCTTTAATAAGCCCTGGCAGAATTATTTACATAACTAGCCCACTCTGACTTTGGAGGCACTGCATAACCCTGCTCCTAAAGATAAGCAAGTTCAACCCAGGGAATTTCATTTCTCACTGAAAGTCAGACATCTACTTGACTTCAAAGTAGCTGTTATGAAACACTAGACTCTGCTGTTTCTTAAAATGTCTTACCCAGTTTGAGATAAGATACCCTTATCAAGTTTTGATGTTTATAGAAGATGACCTTACGTTATGATTGTGCACTGTGTATTTCCAAAAGCTAGAAGTATGAGTTATGTTACTATAAAAGGATAATTAATATTTAAGAGATATGCATTCATAGATTGATTTGAGTATTGCATAATGTATATGTGTGCCAAGACATCACAAGGTGAGGAAAAACAAGAGGGGTATAGGCAGTTAGGGAGAACACAGATGAACTTTTTAAAAACACCATGTCCTTTCCTGTGGGAAAAAAATAGGTCAGACATGGAAGTTTCCCTTGGGAACATACATTTGGGCAAGACAACACTGGAAATGAGAGAGCCTGTGGCTGCATGAAACATCCAACCCAGAGCTTTCAGTCAATGAAATTGTTACTTTTGCTCTCAGTATTTAAGTCACCCCTGTTTCTCTAATTTTGCTTTTTCTTTTCTGACAGTAATTTTCCCCAATCCCACAAAATGAGATTGATGATCATACACAGTCCTGTTACAATCATATCTCTTAAATGTGTATAATTGTGATATATAATAGGAAGATATTTATATTAAAAGATACAATTATCTGAGAGAAACAGAGAAAAACTAAATCCTTGATTTATAGCTACATTTTGATTAATAATAAAAAAGACATGGTCAGTTGGAAGCAACTTAAAAGGGAGATAATAAACTTTAACTGAAAGGACCTGATAATTTAGGAAGGTCAGTGGGAAGAGTGACTGGAAGGAGGGTAGCAGTGAAGGAAGAAATTATGAGGTATTAATACTTGCAGAGGGTGTTCAGCTGGTATATGCTTATATAGATAACCAGAGGTTTGCATTTGCATAGAGATGACAGATTTGAAAAGCATGATTCAAAATTATTTCCTTGAAGGTAATGCGTTAGAATAGAAGATATGCATAAGGGTCCTGATGGCATGGGTTACTCATCTCTTAGAAGTTTATGTTCCCAAGAAAGTCTGCAGGTCTTCTTCAAAGACAGCTTTCCCAACTCTCATAGTTTTCATAGGTGTTTGGGGCCGTATTGTGATCTTTGAACTTGGAGGTTTAGTAGGATCACAGACTCCTTTTCTTGCAGTCGGATCTCTAAGTGACAATTTCTAGAAACACCCTGGGACTGTAAGTTGAGATCATTCTTAGACACAGGAGAAAAGAAAATCATGAACGGCAGTCTGCATTGATGTATAGAGATGGGATGTAGCAGGTCTTTATGTACCTTCATGGGGAAGTACAGGATCAGGTGCTGAGAAGTCCTGGGACTCCATCCTGTATATAGTGCCCTGAAGGAGACATGCAAGAATTTCCTCCTGTTGCTGAAGAGCAGAACTGACTTTGGGGTATTAAGTAAGAAGCTGAAGTATGTCTTTCAATCCACTTTACTGAGTGAATGTCTAACATTCCTGTACTAGCACAGTTCACATTTATAATTTGCACAAAAGACTTTACTTTTTCCTTTCTAATCTGTCCTTTTCAGTAAGAATGTCTTTTTTTTTTTTTTCTGTATTTCTGGTTTCTTTTTCCTTTCTTTTTTTTAATTGAATATTTTCTTTATTTACATTTCAAATGTTATCACATTTCCCAGTTCCTTCCTGCCCCACCCAGAAAACCCCTATCCCATTTCTTCTCCCCCTGCTTCTATGAGGGTATTCCCCCACCCACCTTCCCACTCCTGCCTCCCTGCCCTCGAATTTCCCTACACTAGGGCATCAAGCCTTCACAGGACCAAGGGCCTCTTCTTGATCAATGTCCGACAAGGCCATTCTCTGCTACATATGTGTCTGGGGCCATGGGTCCCTCCACATGTACTCTTTGGTTGGAGGTTTAGGCCCTGAAACCTCTGGGGGGGGGTCTGATTGGTTGATATTGTTGTTCTTCCTATGGGATTGCAAACTCCTTCAGCTCCTTCACTCCTTTCTTGAACTCCCCCATTGGGGACCCCATGCTCAGTACAATGGTTGGCTGCAAGCATCTGCCTCTCTATTTGTCAGGCTCTGACAGAGCCTCTCAGGAGACAGCTAATCAGTCTCCTGTCAGAATGCACTTCTTGGCATTCACAATAGTGTTTGGGTTTGGTGATTGTATATGGCATGGATTCCCAGGTGGAGCAGTCTTTTGATAGCCTTTCTTTCAGTCCCTGATCCATACTTTATCTTCGTATTTGCTCCTGTGCGTATTTTGTTTCCTCTTCCAAGAAAGACTGAAGCACCCACACTTTGGTCTTCTTCTCGAGTTTCATGTGGTCTGTGAATTGTATCCTGGGTATTCCTATCACAAGAAGCATACATGGTATACACTCACTGATAAGTGGATATTATCCCAAAGCTCGGAATACCCAAGAATATCTTAATAGTACTGTATTTATAAGGAAAAAAGCAGTTCTTTAGTTTTCCTAAAGAGATGGTGTACACGTACCCATGTTCCCATTGTTTGATATTTATGTGTCTATGTGTGACATTGGTGTGTGTGTGTGTGTGTGTGTGCATGTGACTGTAGGAGTATGTAGACATGGGTAAACTTGCATGATATACTCAATTCATTTTTCTTTAAGGTTTTAAGAAAAAAAACAAAAGTAAAAATGATTGTTTAAATGCTAATGACATTTAAACTAGTTCCTGCATTCACAGCGCTAAGATATTAAAGGAAAGATCACACACAGTTGCTCTCAAGAAATGCACCAAGTGTTCCTATCACTTTTGTTCCACATGGGCAGCCTTTTATTTCACAGGGCATATTAATCTTCTGTTATACATGACAGCCACTACTGTGTGTCATCTCAGTGCAGGACAATAGAGTGACTCCCGTGCTTCCTTCTGAACTTGGTGAGTAGGTCTTTCTTCTTGTGACAAATGTTTATGGATTCTTCTAATTACTCGTCTGGTTTCAAGCTAAGACACCAAGAGAATACAGTTCTCTTTTGTAGTGTTCCCAAGGTTTTTCTATAATAATCAATTATCATAATGAGTTTCTTTAAAACTTCCATTCATCATTTTCTTTAAATATATAAACTACCTAGGATAAAGATAAATAGCCATAGCCAGCATGTCCTGAGGCAGTCTACTGAAAGCCTCCTTTAAATCAAAATCAACTGGAAAACATGTTGGGTTTTATTTCAAAGTCAATTCTGCCTAATTAAAAAAAAAAAAAAAAAAAAAAGAATTAAAAAATGTTGGCTTTATTGAAAGACACGACAATAATGCACATATTCTCAGCTATCTTTGCCTCCTATGTGAGTTGAATAAGTGTCTCCATCGTAGTAGCCTGCTAGTAGAACTTTTTTTAGGAGTTTCCCGACCCATCCACCTATCATACCCTATTTCTACGCAGAAAAGTTGCCAAATTTAAGACTTATAAAGCAGTTTTCTACAGCATCCCTGATCTCCATCTACTGAAGACACAAACCCACGACTTTTGAAATTGCGGGAGGGGAGCTTGAAATGTGCCCAGTCACTGACAAGTGCTCCCAAGAAGGAACACCTCACCCCTGGGATTTGAATTTTTGTTTTACTGTTAGTGAAGGGAGAATTCAGCTGGGCTCTTAGGTAGCTTAAAGGCAGAAGGGGAAAGACAGAAAAGGAAGACAAGCAATAGCAAAAGTAACTACTTGGCTCTGAGAAGAGATGAAATTAGGTGTGATTTGGGCAGTGTCACAAGAAATGACAGCAAAGGCAAATGACAAGGGAAGGTTTTCTATAACCATGATATCCTCCCCCCTCTCCTTTTCTTCCTTTTTCCCTCCTTTCCTTCCTTTCTCTGTCTTCCTTGAAAAATTTCTATTTATTAGCTGCAGACTATCTACAAAGTAAACTGAAGCTAATTATTTTCCTTGAACCCCTCCCTAATTCTTTTGTACTTATTTCTGTCTCATCATCAACAGGTGCTATGAACTTACTCCCAACATTCTTTGCAACAAGGCAGCTCCTATTAAAACTACTGTTACTCTGGGGCCCCGAATTGATAACTACAGACATGAAATATTGTTTTTAATAAAATAAATACTTTAAAATACCTTATAGCTTATTTCACCCTTCTTTGATAATATATTCTATATCCTATTTATGAGGAAAAAGAGGTAGGACACAATGTGAACTTGAAAATGTATGTGTGTGTTTGTGTGCATGCATGTTAGCACCTCTACATGTATGTGAACGCGCATGAATTTGGTTGTCTCTGTACTTTTTTAGCATTTGTATACCAGGAAAATTACATTCCTGAGTTTAAATTTGTTATTTTAAGTGAGATTTCTTCAAAAGTCCCTCCATGGATTAAATGAGATACCAGATTCAGAGAAGAAAAATAACACAGTAAAATATCTAGCATTTAGTAGAAGCTAAATCCATGATATTGCTATTTTTACCATTGTGATTACATCTGCCCTCACTGAGGGTCTTGATCACATCATTTTGCTCTTTTTTTTTCTCCATCAACTTGTCCACATCTCAATCAGTTCTATGCTTTGTTCATGACGTTCAGCTATCAGTACATGAACCTACACATTTTATAGTATTTTTCATAACACTGGTATATTAGCCTCTGTCCTCTCTCCATTGCTTATGCCCCATTCACCCTCATTTCATTCTTGTTATTGACTCTATTAATTTTTCTATTCATGTATTCTATTGCTTACTAAATATTTTTGATATTTGTAATTAAACTCAAAATAACATAAGTTTTTAGATTTTAGTTTGTAAGTGGAATATTTTTTAAAAAGAAAAGCATAAAACTAAATTTTGATAAATAGACCATCTTGAAGTTTTTTCAAACAGAACACATTACCTAAATTAGAAAATATTTTCCTGATATTCAAAACTGTGTAGATACAAAGAATGTATATCAATAGCAAATGAAATAATAATCTCACAGAAGATCGGAGGATTGGGTATATTGACAATGGTAGTTCTTTAAATAGGCTTGTATTTCCAGTTAATTTTTTGTTTTGCATATCCAATAAGGAATAAACTATAGAATGTATTTTTAATATGACATAAGAACAGAGGACAATGTACCTGAAACTAAAGGTTTTATAAATTAGGCTTTTGCAAATTCTCAATCTGAGGAAAGAGGTGGTCATTTTAAAAAGTATTTTGTAACTTATTGTTTTTAATATTTGGGAGCCTTTAATTCACAGTGCAATCAATTACTGTGTTCACACAGCTCTGGTTTAAAACAGAAACTAAGAAAATTAATTTAGAATTCTCTCTTCTTCACTTAGTAAAGCTATGTTGTAGAGAAATCATTAAACTTTAACAGTTTTGTTGAAAATACCTCTGTCTTTGCTTTATTTTGTGAGTATATTTAAGAAGAAAAAGAAGGAAAACTTAGAACAGTACTTTCAGCCAGAATTTCACATTTTAATGGTGTTAATTTGCTTACAACTCTTTGTTTCCAATGAAGTATGGGACATAATATCAAATCAATATGTATACCAGGACACTGGCTTAAAATGGTTACATGATTATTAACAGGCACAGTTGTTTTCTCTGTGTGGTAGTTTCACAGGTTTGACTCTGAAAGCTCCTTCTTCATTTTTTTTTCTCTTCCAAGAATTTCCAAATCAGCAGAATCTTGAGTTTTAAACAACATCCAAGTTGTTCCTAAAATATAAATAAAAATGTATTTAGCCTCAGTTAACATTCAGACTGAAGACATATTGGTGGAAAGGATTGTGGGTCATCCTCAAAGATACCTACAAATTGCAAATACTGCATTTGGCTCCTCTAACTAGCTCATTTAAGCATATTATAGACCTTAGAAGACATAATTTTTAAATAAATGCTACTTGAAACTTATTTATGGGAGAAGTAACTGTGTTGTCTCAAAATAAAATACATCCTAGAGAGTGACTTATACAGAACATTGAGTTTATAGAAAAAGCACTGGTTCAGAGAAATAACTTCTTTATTTATGTCAAGAGAGTAAGAACTGCTGCATTTAATTTTAATATTATGATGAGTAGTATCCTCCCTGCTTGACAGGGCTCATTACACAGCTGCGTGTGCAGTATTTGCCTTATTGAACCAGTTTATCATTCATTTAAGAATTGCCCATGGATTCAAACTACAGAATGTGATACTGATGTAGAGTGAAGCTTCTTAGTGCTACAAAATTTTATCCTCAGTTATAAGCAATAATGAAAAATAAAATGAACCTAATTCAAAGAAACCCTTGCCCATAACTCAGATGCCACATGGAATATTTGTTAATTATACAACTATATGAGTAAGTATAATTTCTATTGATTATGAATCATCTTTGCATCTAGTCATACTAATTGTTTACTTCTGTCTATATTGTTGAATTCATCACATTGCTGAGAACGTTGCTTTCTGTTGTTCTTGCATCGTCTCTGATAGTTGTTGCCAGTTTATTCCTATTGTAAAATAACCCCAATCAGGTCCTGTTAAAGAATGAGTGTGAACATCTGTAGTGAACACAGCCTTGGTGTGAAAATTTTATCACTCAAGGCATTTCTGTAACACAAAAAAGAAAAATAATGAATCAATTTCACTTGACCTTCTCAGCGTTCACTCTAGTGTTTTACCCTTGTAGTTCACTGTGGTGGCTTGAAAATGCTTGGCCTAGTGAGAGGCACTACTAGTAGCTGTGGCCTTGTTGTGGGGGTGGACTTTGAGATGCTCCTAGCCAGTCTTCTGCTTGCCTTCAGATCAAGATATAGAACTCTCAGTTCCTCCATCACCAAACTGGCCTAGACACTGCCATGCTCCCACCTTGATGATACTAGACTCAACCTCTGAACCTGAAAGCCAGCCCCAATTAAATGTTGTCCCTTACAAAAGTTGCCTTGGTCTTGGTGCCTGTTCACAGCAGTAAAACTCTAACATTCCTATCACAGTTTCCTCTCATTCATTTTTCTTTGTAGATACCCATGTTCAAATTTTATGACTATTTACCTCCTGTTATCCTTATTCACACCAATCTCACAAGTTTCTGCTCTAAGTTCTTGTTTTATAAAGTATAGCTTGTACTTTTATATTATATTTGGAAAACTTTTGCATTATACCATATATTTGGAAATATAGGATGATTATAAATCCTGGCCTGCCTCTGATTCTTGACAAATATTTTTAACTTTATTACTTTAGCCCCTTATAAAATAAGAAATATTATCTAAATTCTAAAATGAGGGTTAACTATGAAAATTTGTCAGACAGGTAGTCATTGAATCCTTTTTGAAAGAGAACATTTTAGTTTTATAACTGATAAACTTTTCAAGCAATATCTGCCTTTTCTGTCCACTTCACTCATTATATCTATTCTGTTCTTCCTAGATCATTGCTTCAAACCTTCCTAATACTGTGACCCTTTAATTCAGTTCTTCATGTCGTGGTGACCTCCCAATCATAACATTATTTCATTGTTACCCCATAACTGTAATTTTGCTGTTATGAGTTGAAGTAAATATATGATATACATGATATCTGATATGTGACTCCCAAAAGAATCACAACCTACAGATTGACAACCACTTCTCTAGACTATAAGGTACTTCAGAAAATCATGTGGTGTGCTCACAATTAAATGTTATTGACTCAGATCTTCCACATAGTTCAGACAAACAACAAAAATCACAACAACAAACCAAACTGACTTGGTGATATAGTACATATTTATGCAACACCTTAGCAATTACAAGGAACCAAGTACAGTAATTTTTGTTCTCAGTAAATATTTGAAAAATTAGTTCTGTCACATGAGAAATTCAGAGGGAGAAAGAAGTCCTACTATAACTAGACTATTCAACTGTCTAAGAGTCTACTTATTTGCGTAGGATTTATCTCCTACATTTTAAATGCTGGGTCCTGAGACTCTGTATAGGAAAAGTAAATGTTTTACCACTGAGCTTTAACTGCAGGTCCTTCTCTTTTAAAAAATTGACACATTTATTAAGAAAATTACAAATTTACAGCTGGGAAAGGAGAAAAACATTATTGAGTTAACTTAGCTGACATTCTTGCTTCTTTGCTAGTAAAAGATTTCAACTGATTCCAGAGGGAGGGGCTCTTCTCCCTTTTGTGAAAATTTTTTTTCTTTTTACACTGAATCACTATCAGATATAAATTTGTAAAAGTATCTTTTATTTCCCTAGATGTAATTGTCATCTTGGGGGCTTACTGCTGAATGAGCTCACCCTTTCTAGTTCTTTCTCCACTTTGGATTGCTGGTTTAACTCCACTATTCTGGCTGAAACATACTGATTAGGTCTGGCTTCTTTTGGCTTCTGACTTCTGACAGAATTGTTCTGCTTGGTCTCAAACTAACTCTAGAAATCAGCTCTAATCTTCTGGCTCCTTCTCATTCTCTGGCTTGATGTGTCTTCACCTGCAACTTGTCTTTGTAAAACTGTCCTGGTAAAATTTCTCTCTCTCTCTCTCTCTCTCTCTCTCTCTCTCTCTCTCTCTCTCTCTCTCTCTCTCTCTCTCTCTCCACTCTTTCTAGATCTTTCTCCATTCTGGATGGCTGGTTCAACTCCACTATTCTGGCCCAAACTTACTGATTAAATCTGGCTTCATTTGGCTTCTGACCTCTGACTGAATTGTTTTTGCTTGGCCTCAAACTAACTCTGGAACTGATTTCTAATCCTTTGGCTTCTTCTCATTCTCTGGCTTGCTGTGTCTTCACCTGCAACTTGTCTCTGTAAAACTGTCCTGGTAAAATTGTCTCTCTCTCTCTCTCTCTCTCTCTCTCTCTCTCTCTCTCTCTCTCTCTCTCTCTCCCTCTCTCTCACTCTCTCTTTCTTTCTCTCCTTCCCTCCCTCCCTGTCTCTCCATCTCTTTTTCTCTGTCTCTCTCTTTGTGTATGTCTGTGTGTATGTATGGTTGCTCTCCTAAGTTGCTATTCTTTCCAGTTTTCTTATGAGAGTTGGGTATATCTTATCTCTGACTCATTCTGTCAAATTTTTCCCAGATTCATCATTTCCTTCACCATTCAATTAGACATCACGTTCAAGCATGACTGCTTCCTTCCATAAACTAATTTTATCTTCATTGTTTGTGATTAAGGATGTATATTAAGGCTGTCTCTGTATTCCAGCCAGAGGGATTAAAGATTTGTTATTCCAGCCAAATCACACATACCTAAAAGGTCTTTGCATGTGATCCCTTACAAAAGTTATCCTGTTGCTAGATTAAATTTCCTATATACACACCATGTGTATCTAAAGAAGCTCACAATAGCCTTTAAGTTGAGCACGAGGAATATCTGATGCCTCTGGCCTTCAAAGCCATCTGAGCTCATGAATATGTACCCACCCCTTTCCACACAGATATGAATAATTAAAAGGTAAATATTAAAAAATACAAAAGTTCAAGGAAACACAATTCTTTACAGAAAAAAATGTGACCTTATATACCTCAGGTGTACAAGGCTTATGTGTCAAATTCAAGCCCATATAGGTCAGTGTAATCCAGGTGGATTCAAAATGACCAGACTCTGTGAATGTGCAAATGAGCACTGAAGATAAAATATAAGATGGCTCCTAGTCCTCTTTTTTTTTTTTTTTTTTTATTTGTACAATCGCTAGGTCGATTTCTGGCTCCCATATCAGTTTAAACTCACAGTCAAACCTTCACTTCTATCCCTCACTCCAATAGCCTTTTATATCACATGCCTTTCTATTTTAACTTCTCAGGCAGCTGAAAGTTGTCATAATGCCATGCAGCTACAGAGTTTCCAAACTCTAAGTTGATGAGCAATGAAAACATATATCTCACAGCCATGCTCAAAGTTGACCAGGAGGCAGTTTCCTGAGTATTGCTCAAATAGTGGTTGCTGTAAACCAGTGGTTCTTAACCTTCCTAATGTTATAGCTGTTTACTAAAGCTGCAACTTAATAATAAAGTTCTTCATGTTGATGTGACCTTCACAATAAAATTACTTTGTTGCTACTTTATAACTGCAATTTTGTTACTGTTATGAGTTATAACATAAATATATGATGTATAGAATATCTGATATGCAACCTCTGTGAAAAAGCTGTCCAACCCTCCTTCAAAAGGATTAGAGAACTGTTTCTATAAGCATTGTCTATTGAAACATTGCAAATTTACGGGATAAACTTTTAAAAATAAATCGTTTCAAGTAAAACTCCAAAAAATGTTTCAAAAGCAAATTATTAACTTAAACCCATATATGAGTAGAATTTTATTATAAAAATATGTTGGAATATTCATTTGTTTGTACGTTTCTGTGAGTCAACATCATTTCTGTTCAGGTGCACTAAGAAACTAGGAAGGAGTGTTAAATCCCCTGGAGATAGAAATATAGGTAGTTGTGAACCACCGAGTCCCTTAGGTCTCTGAAAAGAAATATTTAATCATTTTCTATGATTTACTATGATCTGTAAAATGGGAAGCAAAGGACAAAGTCAGTCTGTGAGCCTATTGATGTTCTTTCTAGTGCTAACAGTCTATGAAAATAAAATCTCTTGAAAATATTGCTTAAATATTAGCAAGACATCTACAGAACTGAGTGTATTTGACCCACTCACCTTTTTTCTATTATGCTCATTCTGAGCTGTTGAGATGACTTAGTATGTAATAGCTTTTTGTATGATGTAATTGCTGACTTTATAAGAAAGCACCTTATGATTTCTGGTGAGCATTTGCCCATATTGTGAAGTCATCATGAAGTCTGACACAGTGGATACCTTGTGTTTAGAAGAAATTTAGAACTATGGCCATATTACAGGTCATAACTAATACAGTTTTGCAAAGAAATGTTTAAATATTTGATTTTATTTTAATAAAAATCATATGTTTACAGTAGGACAGCAAGGTGCTAAGATTGCATTTGTTTTATAACAAAAGACATTATACTTCTGTGATCTAAAAGATTCTGTCATAATTCTCCATATTGGAAAGCTATATGGAGAAGACCTAATTGTCCTCCAGAATGATTATTACTGAAATTGTGTGTGTGTGTGTGTGTGTGTGTGTGTGTGTGTGTGTGTGTGTATTTATGTATACACACAAACACATACATGTTGGATGCAACATGGTTGCCAACACAGCTGAGTGACACAGTTTCAGCTGTGGGTTTATGGTCAACCAGAATAATACACCTCTGGTTTTCTAGAATACAGATGGCTTTGTTCTTTCTTTTATGCTTAACTCTTTTGCCTTTTGCTATATCATATTTATCCTCAAATACAACTTTCATGAAATTTTCTGGGAAACGGATAAAGGGCATTATTATTAGAGAAGGAAATGGCTTTGAGGATAGTAAAGAACTACACTGGCCTTAGCCATTCAAACAATCAACCCAGGTATAACCAGACAAGGGGTTCTGGATGTGGAGGCTGACTGCCTCAGTTGTATTCTGGGAAAATTTTGCCAACTCATGTTGATTTAATTGAACCAGGAAATATTTGGAGCAGGAAATGTTTTTGAAAAACCTGAATTTTTTGTAGTCAAGAGAATTGAAGACCTCCAAGGAAAAGGAACACTTGGTCAGGGTCACTAAGCATAGGGATGTTCATAGAAAACACAAGGGATAAAATAGAAGAAGAAATAGCTTGGCATACTGAATTAGGGAATTTGCCTTCCTGGGAAGATTGGAACATACTAATTTGACTCCCTGGTATTGCTTGCCTAAGGAAATTAGGGTACAAGTTCTAAGAGATAGAATTTGAGCTTATGGAGGAGTCCTAGGTGTAGCTGCAAGACGAATTAATATTGCACATGCAAAAGAGTTTGAGAAGCAGTGTACAAATAGATATTCGTATGAGTTGAATAAAGAGATTTTTGCACATTTAAGACAAGTTTAAAATATTAACATTACCCTGATCTGTTTAGCACTATTTTAACACTGTAACCACAAGTTTATGCCTAGATAATCTATAATTTGGAGGTTTTTCTGAGAGTTAATATTAGCATATAACATGCTTTAGCAGACAGTAAATTGTGATTTTGTATGTGCATTGTGCTTTCTGATGGAGTAATTACATTTTTTTCAACAAAACCAAATGGCTTCAGTAAAATAATGAAAAGGTTTTTGATTATGTAGTACTGTATAACAAGGATGTGTGTAATCAATAAAAGACTAAGGTGAACTGAGAGGGAAAAAACATAATAGAAGGAAAACCTCAGAGAAAAATCATGAAAGAGAAACCTGAGAGTGAGAGAGAGAAAACATGACACAGAGAAATCGGAGATAGAAAACATAAGAAAAAACCTGGGGAGGGGGGAGAGAGAGACAGAGACAGAGACAGAGAATGAGACAGAGACAGACAGAGAGAGACAGAGAGAAGAGAAAGAAGACAAACCTGAGAGCTGTCTCTGAGCACAGCTTGAGAGTAACAATGAGTTACCTGTCAGCTTGCACCTTCATTATTACCCGTGACTCCCAATTTTGTGCTAATCCAATCCTTCCATTCTCAAGAGAACCTTGTAATGACACACACACACACACACACACACACACACACACACACACACACTTCACTGAAAATCAGGAAGTTTCTTAATAAATACATTTCTGTAGGAGAATTTTAATTATGCAACATTGCTGCTCTGAAAAGGATCACATCTAAATACCTTCTATGATTTGGCTGGAATGATACCCTTTAATACCTTTGGCTGGAATATAGACACACACTTAAAACAAACTAATCCTAAACAATGAAAGTAAAGTTAATTTGTAGAAGGAAGCAGCCTCCTTTGAAAGTAATATCTAATTGACGACAGACAAAGGTATGAATCAGAGAAAGATTGGACAGAATGAGCCAAAGATAAAATATGCCCAACTCTCATAAGAAAACTGTAAATAGAGACAACTTAGGAGAGCAACATACACACACACACACACACACACACACACACACACAGAGAGAGAGAGAGAGAGACAGAGAGAGAGAGACAGAGAGAGAGAGAGAGAGAGAGAGACAGAGAGAGAGAGAGAGAGAGAGAGAGAGAGAGAGAGAGAGACAGAGAGAGAGACAGAGAGAGAGGGAGAGGGAGAGAGAGAGAGAGGGAGAGAGAGAGAGAGAGAGAGAGAGAGAGAGAGAGAGAGAGAGAGAGAGAGAGAGAAGCAGTTTTACCAGGACAGCTTTACAGAGACAGGTTGCAGGTGAAGACACATCAGGCTAGAGAATGAGGAGCCAGAAGATTAGAACAGATTGCCAGTTAGTTTGAGACCAAGCAAAGCAATTCAGTCAGAAATCAGAAGCTAGGGAAGCCATATTGAATCAGTAAGCTTAGAGAGGAGTTTGGAACAGAACAGCTGAGTTGAACCAGACATCCAGAGTTGAGAAAGAGCTAGAAAGGGTGAGCTCACTCATCAGTAAGCCCCCAAAATGAAAATTACATCTGTCAAAAATACATTTAAAGATGTCCATTTTGGGAACTGATTTTGAATACTTATTCTAAATTCCTAAGCCATCTTTCTAGCCCCAAGATCAGCTTTATGCTACTTTACATTTTGAATGAATGTGGGACTAGATAATGGCTCAACCATTTGCTGTGGACTGATCACATCACAGTATGGTGCAAAACAGGGTGGGAGACAGATGGTCCAAGAAAGAACATTAGTGGCTAAAAGAATAACATCAGGGCACCATACTAGTTCCCAAGGTAGAGAGCATCTTGAATGGACTTCTGAAGAAATTCTCTTAAGTATGGATGGAGAAAAGTATATTCTTTTGTCCTGGAAACTGTTCTCCCAGTAACAAATCCACTCGATTCTTGAGGTGTGATTTAATTCTCTTTTAAATATATCATCTTGGAATTTCCAAGTGTTACATTGAGAATTAAATATTCAATACATGTTCTTTGGTAACATATTGAAACCATCACTCTTTCTTTTCTAGGACTTTACTTCTCTGGTACAATTTCCAGAATTTGCAAGTAACAAATTGGACTCTCTGGAATTAGGATTGTAGACAAGTTTGAAATGCAAGGTACTTATAAGGGCTTAGAAATTTCAGTAAGGTTGCCTGGAGAGATAGCTTTCTGGGTAAAGTTTAGAGTGGTAGTCATGGTGACATTTCACAGCATCCAATATCTATTTTACTAAGAGAATAGACAAGAGCCAGTTTCTGAGCCTTTTTACACTTTTTGAGAAAGGACCCCTACATTCACAAATTCAGAGAAACATATATTTATCTGATTTTCATTTTTTTCCTTTTTTAAAATTTATTGGATATTTTGTTTATTACATTTCTGATGTTATCCCCTTTCCTCATCCCTCTGCAACTCCTATTCCATCTCCCCTCCTCCTTTTTGCTTTTATACCATTTTAGTTACACTCAAGTATTAAGGTCAGTTCTAAGTTGAGGGTCTAGCAATTCAATAGATGCAAATAGTCAAGGAACAAACAAGACAATAAACACAAATAGTCAAAGAACAAGCAAGGCAATAAACAAAGTCCGTAATAACTCCTATGACCACTGTTTCTAATGACTTATCAGGATGACCCAAATATCTGCATCTACTTCCCTGTTCTAGCCCAAAGTCACTTTCATGCCTGAAGCCTACTTCTTTGTTCTAGTCTAAGATTTAGATTCCTGCCTGAAATTACTTCTTTGTTCTAGCCTAATGTCTTTGTCCTTGGCCAATGTCAGATTCCTGCCAAGCAGCCCCAAAATCTCTCCACATCTCCCTGCTTTTTATTTCCTAAACAAGACTGAACCTGTCTTAGGTCATTCTGACAAGAATGCCTTCCTCACCTGTTGCAGAATAAACATTATTAAAAGCAATGCATTCTATCTTAGGGTGGTAAGGCTCCGTGCAGAATCCTATCTGTCCTTGGATTACCAGCCTGTTAAATTAATAACTCTGTCTGGGGGTCCATTTTCAGTTTCAAGTCATGTTCTTTGGCTGCCAACATGTTGATATTATCAAAGACAAGCTTTAACATGATGGGCAGGAATAAGTATTCCCAGGACAAAAAGGGCTAGCATGATCAAGCTATATATGCCATTCTTGAATCTTGACCAAAATGGCAATACTGACCTCAAGCCATGTATAATTTTATCAGCAGTATCTGCAGCATCAAAGCTCAATAAGAGCTGCATTCTTTAAATTCATAATCTCACTATGCAAAGTTAGAACATCCACAGAGGTGTTAGAATTATGCCAAATATCCTGCAAGTGTCTTTAAACTTTTTCCTAGTTATAATGACTATCCAGGTTTTAAATCCATTCTGGGTAACACTGCTTCATAGTAAAAGTACAGATCTCTTTGGCCAGTCTAAGACAGAAGACCTTGAACACGATTTAAATACTTTATAATTCAAAACATGGAGTGACATATGAATGGATGAGAAGGCTTTGCAATTACCCCCACGTTCCCCCATGGTAGCTCAGCACTTCTACATCAATACGGTGAAGAATTCATCAACTATTTCTTTGTCTGTTTCTTTATTGTTTCACAGCATTGTCATTAAGCCAGTTATTAGCCAAGTCCCTTCCAGTATAAATTTGACACCTTAATCCATCCACATTTTTTTATGAATTCCCACAGGTGATTATTTCTTAGAATAGTTTTAAGTGGCATATTCCTCTTCGGCCTTTCCTAGTCATCATGGGAATTTCTGGAATATTTGAAAATGCATTCAGTACAAACTTATATTAAGGTGCTTAATTAAAATATTAAACTCACGGAAGGTTTTTTTTTTCTGTTTTATTTAAGATCTTGTTGATCTGGTAGTCAACTAAGGTTCTGGCTTTGCTCTTGATGGCTCATGTTGGCTCTGTATTTACTGGAGTCTGTTTTCTCATCTTTCTTTCTTTACAAAATGTCCTATAATTTAGAAAGGTACACAGATAACTGAACAATGTGCAGGAATCGATTTCTCTGCAACCACATCCAATCCTTTACAACACTTGAATTTAATGTACTACAACTATTAAGTTCTGAGAGCCTACTGACTTCCCATTCTTAGAACAAGTCAAGTCACTTAAACCTGTAGCTTTCTCATCTGTTGTACTTTACCCCTCCACATCATGCTTAATCATAATTTCTGGAGATAGAATTTGGAACTCTTTAATAATAAGGCCATGTAATGACTCTCAGGCATAACAGAATCTGAGAACATTTGACTAAGTGGGAATTGACTCAGTGGGAGATATGTAAGAATATTTAGCCTGTTTGCATACTATAAATCAATATAAAGGCTTCTTGACAATGTAAGATCCTAGGATTATTGGGTCAGGGTGTTCTGCTATATGGTGCTTTGAAACAAGCCTCTGTTCAAAAATTTAGTAGTGAAGAGTAAACAACAATAAAAACCAAACAGAAAAAAACTAACCATAGTATAACAAAGCTGAACAACAAATGAACATTTTATCAGACTGAAAAAGAAGAAAATTTCAAGTAGGGATGCGTGACTGTCGAAATGACTACTGGGCTTGTGAGCTAGAAAATGGAGTTCCAGTATCTCTGCTTCAAGCTAGAGCAAGGAATGGAACGAGAGGGAGGGGGCTAGGGCATGATAGTGGTGGTGGCCATGACAGGGATCTAAGGTCTTAAAGGAAGCTGTAATTTAAGTTACTTAAATTATGATTACATGTAAATTGTGGGACAAAAGAGGTATGGAATAAATAATATCTTGTAACCAAGAGAATGAAAAGCCCTCAACCACAAACTAAGTCAAACCCAATCCACCAAGTAAAAGAGCTACATACTCTGTCTTCTTGCAGACAGGAGCTTATAATAACTGTCCTCTGAAAGGCTCCATGCAGCAGCTGACTGAAATAGAGGGGCCTACACTGAAACATTGGACTGAGCTCTGGGAATATTATGGAATAGCTGGAGGGGATAGGAATTCCACAGGAAGACCCAAAGTCAACTAACTTGGAGCCTTGGGACCTTTCAGAAACTTAACAACTAACCAAAGATCATACACCTAGGCTTCCTGTACATATGTAGCACATGTGCAGCTCGGGCTTCATGTGAGTTCCCTAACAACTCACAGGGAGGCTGTCCCTGAAGCTGTTTCCTATCTGTAGATGCCTTGCCTGGCCTCAGTGGGAGAAGATAGGCCTATTCCTGCCTAGAGAATTAATGTGTCACCCTGGGAGGATACCCCAGAGGGCCCTCCACTGTCTCAGAGGAGAAGGAGAGGAGGGAGGCAGGGAGGGACAAAGGGAGGGAGGGACTGTGTAATAAGGTGGACCGGGGGTGGGGGGGTCGGTGGGTGGGGGGAGTAGCGATCAGGATGTAAAGTGAATAAATAAAATTAGTGGGGGAAAAGAGCTACTTTTCAATGGCCCTACACATCTAAGTCCTTCAACAAATGACAAAAATCTCATACAAAGAAATTTGGTCCATAGAATCAACAATTAACAGACCAACAAGCAAAATGTGAAGACCCTGATATAAATAATTTAAAGGAACATTATGGTTGACAAGATTGCAACATGGTGCTGATGCTTATTCCACAGGTTTAGAAAGTAAAAGACTCCTCTGTCCCTGTCTCTTTCTTTCTGTCTCTCTCTATCTCTCCCTCCTTCACCCCTTCCCTGTCTCACTTTCCTCTTCTTCCCTCACCATCTTCCTCTCTCATGGACTATTCATTGACCCCAGGGTTTTACAGGATTTTTACCATTGAACAACAACTATGTAACAATTCTATGAGCTCACTTTAGCAGCAATCAGCAATGTTAATAAAGATTTTTAACAAATATTAAAAAGGATACATTGGTCATTAGAGCCACAGAGAAAATTCAATGCTAGAAACTAAAAATGACTCCCCTTCAATTAACAGAAAAACTATGCTTATTGGTGAGGTCATTTTTTTTCACTTATTTTTCTTTTAAAGGACTTTCCTCACATCTCAGATAGCAATATGGTGTATGGTGAATATAGCTTTAATTTGGTTAGTTCCACCACATCTGCAGACATTCAGTCAACTTAAAAAAAAACAAAACAAAACAGTGTTCTCCATGCTTTTCTACTGTGGAGTTCCTGTTCTTATTTGAAAATAGAAGTAATGTTCTAGGTTCAGAGTGCTTGTATGTCATTTGTAGTCAACTATATGGCATCCAAGGGAAATGGTGTCTTTAGTTGATGGCAGAGTGAGTAAACTAAAATCTGGTTGAAGAGATTCAACTATTCAAAAGGCAGCAACTTAGTGTGTTTCTCATTAAGCATGGTACAGACCTATAGAAGCAATAATTATCTAAAATTATAGGTGACATTTACTGTTTTGAGGTTAGAACTGTGTTAGATATATATGCTTTATTTCTAAGCCTTTGAAGGATCCAGTGTGTTATGTTTCATTTATGATGAAACTAAAATTAATAATGTTAAATAAACTACAACATACCGATCTTTCTAATATCAAACTGTGTGTATCCCCAAAGAGTTTTCTACCATTTATTACCATTTTAATTTTTTCAACACTGATTCTTTAAAAGTGTCTAAAATGTTTTACCCTGTAAGAAAAAGAGGCAGCAAAATGAATTACCTAGCAATGAGTGATATCTTTTCCAGTGAGAAACAATGGGTTAGTTCCAGAAAATGGATTCCAAGACTTACACGTGTAGGATATTCAGGAATTATCTGCATGAAGGCATTTACACAAAGATAGATAATGTGATTTGAACTTAATGCTCACAGTGAACATGATGAAGATCTGTAACAGACGAGAGGATTTCTAATCAGATGTTTTAGAATCACCTAATTTTTCATGAGAAAAATATTTTTAAGATGTTCAAAATTGTTGTCATCATTTTTGTCTTAAGTTTCAAACTCAGCCACAATATCCTCACTTTGGCTTGGTAAGATATTGTTATGTTGAATGTAAATGTGTAGTTGCTATATTGCTTAGTTGTAAGGTTCAAGAAGATTAAGGAAAATAGTTTACCTTGCTTTGTCACTAACACTTGTGCAAGGTGAGAGTCGAGAAACTAAGAATGGCTAAAGCACATGGTAAAAAAAATGTCAATTTTATCTTTATGTCCTCATGTTCTTTTATATACATTTTTGTTCAAAATTTCAAATGTTTGCTATATATTAAAATATGATATATATACATATGTGTGTGTGTGTGTGTGTGTGTGTGTGATATAGTAAACAATTTACCTCCACAAATATACTTGCCATGTAGAGAAGGAGGAGATGAAGTACAAAGGGGAAAATAGGGTATAAGTAACACCTAGAATAACGGGAAAGGAAAATTTGTGTTTTTAAAAATTTAAAGAGAATTTTATCTTCTCTTTAGGAGTGATATCACCATTACTGACTTTAAGAAAGAAATTACATTTAAATGTACTTGTTGGCATGGCCAGGGCCAGTGTGCCTATCTTCCCTGTAACCGTTTGGCTTGAGGATTGACTTTCTGAATCTTTTCCTTTTACTACTTCATAATAGTGAGCCATTTAAAATTGATAGTAATAAAGTCATCCTCTAGACACCAAAATTTCTATGATGAGTTTGTGATTGGATTTGTTATTCAACAGCTATTGATGTGATGCAATATAGTCAATTGTGCAAAGTTCACTCAGTTATGTTATAATTTAATAAAAATATGTTCTAAGGTAATTATAATACAAGTAAATACAAGAAATGTCAAGTGAGAGTTAGAGACAGTATTGTATAATTATTAAGAGATCATCACATTTTCTATATCTAAAAATATTAACAACATAAGATCAACTTTTTAGGTAGAAGAAATAAATTTGGCTTCAGTCTTTCTGCTTCATTCTAGTACTATATTGCATGAACACTGCAGTTTATGGCGTTCACTTTAACATACAGTTGTCTTTACTTAAATGCTACTTTATTGAAAGTCCATATTTCATTTTCCTGACTTAAAAAATTTTAAATTATTGTAAGCAGTGTGCAATAATATGTGTTTCATGATCTCCTGATGCTAAAGTTGTAGGACACATGGAATTACCCAATATGGTTGGATGCTGGGAGCTGTACTCTGATCCCCTACAAGAGCAACATGTCCTTTTAATTGCTGAGCCATCTCTCCAGACACTGTTGTTTCTAGTTTATTGATTTATATTCAGGAAGAATGGATATTTTTCTTCTTAAAACTTTATCCTTGATGTTTCTATTCTGTACCTACCACTCTCCAGACTGCTTCTCTCTCCCTTCTTCCCACTCTCACAGTGGAATCTTCTTATTAATATTCTATCTCTTCCTATCTCTTCCATATGTCAATGGGATGGTTTAGAGTGAGGAAGATGCCGTAAATCTGGAGTTTACTACTCCCTTCATGACTCTGGAGAAACTTCATTTTTGAGTTTCAGATCCTTCCGTTAGAATAATGATATTTAGAGCTGGGGAGATGGTTCAACAGTTATGCTCACATAGTGCTCTTACAGAGAACCAGAGTTCAGTTCTCACCGCCATGGAAGGTGCTTCACAGCTACCTGTAACTTCAGTTCAAGGGATCCAAGGGATCCAATACCGTCTGTACAAACGTAGTGCTTGGGCAAAATTCACACTTAGACACACACAAACACACACACACATATAATTAACAATAAATATCTATATAAAAGTTATCTTTGTGTCCTATGATTATTAGTGAAGCTACAAGAAGTGCACAGTTAACAAACTGTTATTGACTGTAAGATCAATAAGTATCCACTCCCTTTAAATGTTTAGGTGGTTTCATGTTACATGTGCAAAAAAAATCTCAAGTGATTTAGAAGGCTAGTGGGTAAGAAAGAATTTCTGCATTTTCATCCAAAAGACTGGTTTCCATTCATTCCTCCAGGACACGGTAAAATGAACCTTGTATGCAACTGAGGCTAGACCATTCACTGCCCCAACAATAAATCACTTTTACTCATCAATTTTCATTTTTTACCAAATAAATGCTGTGACCTGAGGGATTTAAAACATATGTAACTTCAGTTGTGCATTGAGGGTACCAAATGCAAAATCAGAAGTGAAGAGACGGGTGAGGAAGTAAAGGAAAGTGGAAGAGGGAAGGAAGAATGTGGGAAGGGGGAAGAGAACCAGAAAACAGTAAACAGAGAGAGAAAGAGTAGGAAGGGTGAAGGGGTTGGAAGAGAGAAAGGAGCTGGGGAGGCAAAGAGGCAAGTAGAGATGAATAATTTTTTAATTGGATATTTATTTACATTCTAAATGTTATCCTCTTTCCAGGTTTCCCCTCTGCAAACCTCTATCCTGTCTGCCCTCCCCTGCTTCTATGACAATGCTCCCCCCGACACCCTTGCATTCTCCTACACTGGGGCATCGAGCCTTCACAGAACCAAGGGTCTCTCCTCCCATTGATGCCAGATAAGGCCATCTTCTGCTACAGGAGCCTGATATAGCTGTCTGCTGAGAGGCTTTGCCAGCCAACCATTGGACTGAGTACAGGGACTCCAATGAAGAAGTCAGAGAAAGGACTGAAGGAGCTGAGGGGTTTGCAATCCCATAAAAAGAACAACAGTATCAAACAACCAGACCCCCCCCCAGAGCTCCCATGGAGGGACCCATGGCTTCAGCTGCATATGTAGCATACATAACATATATGTTAATATGTGCATATGCATATATGTAGCTGTATATGAATAATGTTAAATACAGACTAAGCACAGCTAGCAGAGACAGTCCATGCTTCTTACACCTTATTCTTGAATCTGCCTCTCTCTGCCCCCTCTTCAGGTCAACCAACCACATTCTTTCCCTGCTATTTTACCGTAACTACTACTACTACTACTTCTTCTTCTTCTTCTTCTTCTTCTTCTTCTTCTTCTTCTTCTTCTTCTTCTTCTTCTTCTTCTTCTTCTTCTTCTTCTTCTTCTTCTTCTTCTTCTTCTTCTTCTTCTTTTGTTTTTGAGACAGGATTTCTCTGTGTAGCCCTGGCTGTCCTGGAACACACTCTGTAGACCAGGCTGGCCTCGAACTCAGAAATCCGCCTGCCTCTGCCTTCCAAGTGCTGGGATTAAAGGCGTGCGCCACCATTGCAACTTCTTCTTGACTCCTAAGCATGGCCCCACTTTTTGATGCCTGCCATTTAAACATTTGTATAAGGTTTTTCTCCCTTAGATTTTTCTCTGTTTATTATTAACACCCCTCATTTGTTCTGAATTACCTATTGACTTCAACTGTTTTATAAGTTTTATAAGTTGATATTTCAACTGTGATTTTTCAAAATACCAAATTTATCACCAATTTCCTGGGTATTGGCTTTATTGTAACCCTGCTCCCAGTCCACCGAATGTTTGTGTATATAAATATTAAGTATTCTTTTGTTGATTCATATAAGAGTTGGTACTTTAACAATTAATTTTAGTGAAAAAATAACTCATATTTTATTGTCTTCTTTAAATATAAATTGCCCCAATTATAATATCAAAGACTGAATTTATTCAAGCAAAATGAAATAAAAGCCCTTGTTCTGTACATGCTTGAAAAGTGTATTAAACTAAATCAAATTCTTTTTTTCTAAAAGTAGCTGCTCAAAGAAATAATATAGAGAGTGTAGGTTGGATTTATTTATTTAGAAATATATATGTATATAAATGTGTATATGTAACAACAATTAATGTAAAAAGAGATCATGAATTTGAAAGTAAGCAATGTGGTATTTGGGATGGTTTGGAGGGAAGAAAGGGAAGAGGGAAATACATGTGATAATCTCAAAAATTAAAAATAAACTAACAATTTTTAAAAATCAACCATATTTTGACATTGGTCATAAAAAATAATTAACATCTATCCCTCATACCTGGAATACATTGACCGGGGATATGGAGCAGATTTTAAATGGTGGACTCTTTTATTAAAAAATGAGTCCACTCCATTTTATGTGTTCTTTCCCTGAAGAAGTCTAACTCTGAATTATCCAAATGCAAGACGTTGTATTTCTAAATGAAGTGTCATTAGAAGCAGCAAGAAGGAGAGCATTTATTCACCATGTCCTAAACCACCCTGACTTCATTTGTACTACTGTTGAAGGATATTTCTTAAGCCCTTGATGTGACTGTATCAGCAAAATATAATAAATTAACATGAATAATCCTCGACTTTTATTATACTCTATCTTTTCACATGAAAAGCATATAAGTAGGCATGAAATACCATGAATTTTCTACCCCTAACTGCATTCTGTAAAGAGCTGTCCTAGGCATATGAAGTGCTTTTAATCTGAATGAACTTCATTAGCTTTGGATTTAGTTGTGCATTCAGGGTACAAGTTGAAAGGCCTACCTGTTTGCTCAGGCTTTTCTTGGAGTTTGCCTGAGCAACACAGAAGGGATAGAGTGAGATGGGATAGAGGTATTTTAAGAAATGATTAGAAGGGGAAAAAAAGCACTTTTGAATATTCACAGAGACCTACTGAGCACGCTTGTGCATTTCATTGAAAACCTATCAAGTGTTCAAAGGGAGCTTTTTCTCACTAGTGAGACTCCATTAGAGAAACTTAAGTTACCTAGGGACCATGGGACCATGAGGAGCCCAAGATAAGATAACATGTGCCAAATGGACAAGAAAAGTCCAAAAACAACAACTACTTTTTATCAAGATTTGTTCTAAGCCAGGCAGCCTTTTAATTGTTAGATATGTCTTATATTAGTCCCATAAGCCCGTGAAGCACAGAAGGCTGTTATAATCTACTTATAAATGTCATATAGAAACCAAAGACAGTAAAATACTTGTGGAAGGCAGCTAGGTTAGGTTTGATAGTTGTTGAGACTGGAAAACAGCTACTGTAGCTCTAGAGAGCTCTGTAGGAACTCTGTGTATAGAAAATGTGTACAGGATAAAAAAGACAAATATTATAGATCTGAGAAACTTGTATCCTAGGGAGATAATTTTTATGTACAAGCAGAAGAATTAATACTAACACTGTAGTACCTAAACTTTTCTTGTAATTATGATAGAAAATTTAAAAGGTAAAATCTCTGAGATATAAAACATATCTAGAAAACAAAAATGAAACTCATATTGGTAGCTAAAGCCCTGCTAATCCAAAAATATGGGCTCTGTTAGGATAGGGTAGTGATGGTGGACTAAGAGGTGCGTGCGTGTGTGTGTGTGTGTGTGTGTGTGTGTGTGTGTGTGTGTTTATGTGTGTGTAAATCCTATCCTCAAATAATTCCTAATCTGAAAATGAGACATTTATATCACATATAACAATACTGCAATTAAGTAAGTACTGTAGATATTTCTGACACATAATAAATTAGTGTAATTTATTCATCATATAATGCATACATAAGTCAAAAATCTCATATGTGCTATTAGTCTACATATTTTTTAACTTATCAGCGTACAAACTCATACTTTAAATATTAGGATTAAAATATTGAGGTCATAAATATCAATTCAAGGGTAACAGCAACATAAAAATGCTTGAAATTCCAGGTCATAAGCAACGCAGATGTTGGTGAACATTGTGTGACCCAGAAAGTGAACTGAGTGATATGAAAGCCATCTTTGGTGAAATGAATCTACAGTTACCATGATAAGCATAGAGAAATAAGATAAAAATAATCTATGAATTGATGAATAGGAAAGCTGGGTGTTTCTAAAAAATGATGAAAGTGTCTACACACCAGAAGTAAGTTAGATTCTATAATTTTCAAAGAACAATGGAAACATCCAGCAAACAGCAACACTGAGGCTGATTTTTGGATGCACTTCATGGCGAGTTGATATTTTCCATATGGAGGTCTAGGTCTTTCTCTGTTCACACATAACAGTGACGGAGGAAAAAATGTCAGACAAAATAAGAGCAGAAACAAAGTCAAAGTCAGAGGAAGCTTGTCCATAATAAATTCAGTGAATTTCATGTAGCTTGTTTCTGATGTCTTTAAGAGTACCATGAACAAAACAGGGATAAGAAAGGATGGATACTGGTAGATGAAAACCTATACAGGTTAGTGAAGAGAGTATCTGTGGGGTGGGGGTACAGCTCAGTTGGTACAGTGCCTGCCCAGTGCGTAAAAAACATGTGTTAGATGCCCATTATAACAGGAACCAGCCTCGTGGCACACACCTGTAACCCCAGCATTTAGGAAATATGAAGAGAATATCCTTAGCTACACAGTGAATAAAACATCACCCTGGGATACATAAGAACTTGTCTGAGATAAAGGGGCCAGGGGAGAGAGAGAAAGTGGAGAAACAATTTGTAACAGCCTCTGACAAATATAATGTTCTAGGAAAGAAGAAGCTGTGATTTTTTAACATAATATTTTTATTGATTATTTGGAAATTTCACATAATGTACTCTAATCACATTCATGTCCCAGTCCTCCCAGGTCCAACCCCTACCTGAGTGATGTTCTCCAAAACAGAAGAAGAAAAAGAAGAAGAAGAAGAAGAGGAGGAGGAGGAGGAGGAGGAGGAGGAGGAGGAGGAGGAGGAGGAGGAGGAGGAGGAGGAGAGGAGAGGAGAGGAGAGGAGAGGAGAGGAGAGGAGAGGAGAGGAGAGGAGAGGAGAGGAGAGGAGAGGAGAGGAGAGGAGAGGAGAGGAGAGGAGAGGAGAGGAGAGGAGAGGAGAAGAGAAGACAAGAGAAGAGAAGAGAAAAGAAACGAAACTAAGTTCATGCAGTGATCTTTAAATTTTCATTAGTAATTATGAGGTTGGTTTGGGGCTCAGATTGTTGGTGTTTTGTTTGTACATTTTAGGATAATACCTTTGTGATCAACTAGATATATTTTCTAGAGGGTGGATATTGTGGTAACAAATAAGAACAAGAATATACTTGGATCCAACTGGAATTTACTGAGATACTCCAATCTCTACTATCTGTGAGCTAATGACTACCTCTGTAATACAAAAATCAACAAACTTGTTTAGGAACTCAAATTTAACAGATGAACATTCACAAATACTACTTTAATTAGGAAAAACAACATGATAAGGGTGCTTTGCACCAGAATGCGCAATGAAAGCAAATCCTGCTGTCTTTCAGCCAGTGGGTGTTATCCTTGCATAAGAAGCCTAGGATCATGCCCTTAATTAACTAATTATTTAGAAATTAGGAAGGAATCACTTAACAAGGAACACACACCCCATGAAACAAATGGCATGACTAGTGAGGAAATTTACTTTCAAGAATTAATAAAGAGTGTCAATGAGTTACATATGGTACTCATGTGTAATTAAAAACAAATTATAGTGTGGAGAAACATTAAACATGCTAGTAAATTAATTTCCTCAATTAAGACACAAAAAAACTCCCAAAATTTAAAATTGAAAACATATGTATTTTCTGCATGAAGTATGGAAATGATTTTCTCCTGTCTTACTTGATGTTTATTTAAAAGAGTCAACAAGACTGAAGAAATATACAGGGAACATTTCCCTGACACTATGGTAAATGAGACCCTGATCAACAAGAGCAGGAGAGCTCTCCTCCTCATTTGTTTTGGCAATTTTCCCTCTGTTAATTAAATGTTGTATATTTGAACAGTTAAAAAAATAATCTGTCATAAATAGATCTCTCTTCTTTTTTATCATTGGTATTGGAATAATAAATCCAATATTCCACAAGTAAGACAGTAAACAAAGTCACTTAGATTCAAGAAATATTCTCCCAGTTCTTGCACAGGGAAAACTATGTACCCTGCTTTCATAGCAAAACAATTGTTGCTCTGGTTCCATGCAGTGTAGGGTCAACTGTAGTCAAACAGTATATATTGAGCTGACTGAATCTTAAAGAACAAGTGGGAATACTCCTGAGAGGGAGGCAGGCAGGCTAAGTGCAGATCTCAGCTCTGCCTCAGCTCACCAAATCCAGTCTCTCTAGTCTCATTCCTAGCTCTGCAACAGATGACATGTTGAGTCCTCCCGCTCTCCTACTCCCATGCTCATTCTTGTGGATCTCACATGTCTTGCATTCCTAAACTCCTTCCCTCATTCATTGTTTTATTGTAGGTCTCCCCACCAGCAAGCACACCCTGAGAACCCTAGGGACACCCCCACCAGGGAAGCAGGTGAGTTAGCTAAAGAGCTTCACCATTCCAATTTCTCTATATCCAATTTTCCAGTCTCAGCCCAGCTCTGTACCAAACCACCTGCTGTGGCATCCTCCTCACTCCCTGCCTGATTCTCAGGAGGCAAAACAGATCCTGATACAACACCCTTTCATGCTTTGAATGAAAATGGTCCCTATAGTCTCAGAGGAAGTGGCCCTATTTGGAGGTGTGGCTTTGTTAGAGGAAGTATGTCCCTTGGGGTGGGTTTTGGGATTTCAGAAGTCCTATGCAGGTCCAGTGGCACTCTTTTTCTGCTGACTGCTCCTCTGAATATTGAACTTTAAGTTACTTCTCCAGCCATGTCTGCCTGCATGCCACTATATTTCTTACCATGATGATAATGGGCTAAACATTTGAACTGTAATCCTGCCTTAAATGTTTTTCTTGATACAAATCGCCATGGTCATGGTGTCTATTCACAGCAAGAAAATTTTAAGACAAGTCTGGTGTCCTCCCTCCTGTGGACATACTCAGCTCTTCTCAACCCATCCCCATTTATAATTGTCAGAATACAGTACCCAGAAACACACTTTATCTTGAACCTCCAGTGACTACACTTATCAGGACCCCTGAGTAATTTTCTTCCAGGTAATACACAGCTACCACATTCTTCTAAGAAACAGATAGGTCAACAGAAAGCAAGGAACAAAACACTTTCTGAACAATACACTGTTATCACAGAAACTAAAGCAACAATTAGAAATTGGGACTCCCAGAAACAGAGAAACTTCTGTATGCTAAAGGATACTGTCAGGTTGACAGAATAGCAGCTTACAGAATGGGGATTTTTTTTTTTAACCAAGACTACATCTGATAGAGGGCCAATATCCAAAACATATGATCAAGAAACTAGATATCAACAAAACAGATAACCTAAGTAAATGTTAGTATATATATCTACAGAGAATTCTCAAAAGAGGAAACTCAAATGGCTGAGAAGCTAGTACAAAGAAATGGTCAATATTTTTAGTAACCAGAGAAATACAAATTAAAACTACCCTGAGATTTCACCCTATACCTGCCAGAATGCGAAGTACCTGGGGTAAGGGGAACACTCATTCATTGCTGGTGGGAGTACAAACCTGGACATCGATATGGCAGTTCTTCAGGAAGTTGGGAATGGATCTACTAAAAGATCTACTGCTGGGCATACCCCCAATGGATGCTCATCCTATGACAGGGACACTTGCCCAACTACATTCATTGCTACTCTGTTCATAATTGCCAGAAATTTTAACAAACTAGATGTCACTCGGAAGAAGAATGGATACAGAATCTGTGGTTCTTTCACCAACAGAGTATTTGGCAGTTGTTTAAAAAATTAGTCATGAAATTCACAGATAAATGGATGGAGCTAGGTAAAAAAAAAAAAAAAAAACATCATGGGAAAGGTAACCCAGACCTAGAAAGACTAATATAATATGTAATCATTTATATGTGGATACTAGCTGCTAAGTCAATGATAATCAAGCTACAATCCATTGAACCATAGAGGGTAGGTATAGAGTAATGGAATAGTGGTGTGTTGTGGGAATAACATAGATCTCTTTACGGATGGGAAATAGAATAGTTATGAATACCTAGTGGAGGAGACTGGAATTGAAATATCAAGGGGGGAGACTGATAGAAGAAGAGACGAGGGAAGGAATACAGGTGAGACAGTGAAAATGGAATATGGGTGATACAGCTAAAATTCAGAGCTATTTGAGGGGTAATGTGGAAACTTGATGTAAACACTTTCAGTAATATATACATATATGAAGGTGATCTAAATGAAATTGCCAAATAATGGGCAAAATAGACCCCCCGCAACTAGACAACTCTTACCATCAAGTGAAGCTTCCATTATCAGGGCCGCTTTCATCTAATTGGCCAAAGAGATCTCATGGGAACCCCTAGACAACTCAAGCTGTTACCAAGACTATAGATACAGCAGGAACCTGTTGGGAAAACAATACCTACACAACTCATTGAACATGGAGAATCCAAGCTGGTGGCAACATAGAGTGGTCATCCCTATGTTCAAGTGTCTTTAATACAGGATTGTTATCTGTGTGCTTCCAAAAGACAAACACAGATACTAATCTAATCATAAATCCTCTGATCTGCAATTGTATCCTTACTGTAAAACACACTAGAGCAATGGTGCTAAAAGCCTGTGAAAATAACTAAACAATATCTTATGCGATTTAAGGCCTATTCCATGAATTGCAACTTATAACTGACATTGCTTAGGTGACCAAAAATGTGAGACACGATAGCTCAGGGATCTAGGGTAAAACCAAGCACTACTGTTCTTTTAAAGTAATTTAAAAAGCAATAAGATGACTCCTAGTGCCATTCTGCTGTACTCATAGATAAGTTCCTTGCTCAGCCATTATCAGAGGAGCTTCTTCCTGCAACAGATGGAAACAAATACAGATGCCCATAGGAGATGTTGTACACAGAGTAAGACTTTGGAATACTCAGTCCTAAACATTGTATCTCCATCAAATCCCTCCTCTCAGTGATTTCTCAGGAAACCCTGTGAAAGAGGAGGCAGAAAGAGTGTAAGAGCCACAGGGGATAGGGGACACCAAGAAAAAAAGCCCTCTAAATCAACATGAGCATCCCACAGATGAGGCTGTAGAGCCTGATGCAGCATATACAGGGTTTGCAAGAGTAAGTACCAGGTCTTTAGGTTATATATTGTGGTTTCTAGATTAGTGCTTTTATGAGACTTGTAAGTGTGTGAACCAGTGAGTCTCTGTTTCCTTACCTTCTCTTGGGGTATTTTGCCTCTGGCTATTTGTTTTGCCCAATTCTGATGTGGTTATCTTTGCTTTTGTTTTGTGTTATTATATTATCCCTTAAAACGCCTATTTGATTTTTAGTGAGTGACAGAAATGGAATGGATCCAGATGCAAAGGGAGCTGGGGAGAAATGGAGAGGCAGTAGAGAAAGAGAAAAACTGTAATCGGCATATATCATGTGAGAAAAAAAAATCAAATTTCAACTACTTCAAAAAAATAAGTTGGACATATTACCAGTTTACACATGTGACATTCCAGCCAAAAATGTAATACATTAAAACTCCTGGGTTTATGTTGTTATTGTTGTTGTTGTTGCTGTGTGCGTGTGTGTGTGTGTGAGAGAGAGAGAGAGAGATAGAGAGAGAGAGAGGGAGAGAGAGAGAGAGAGAGAATTTATTGGAAATTTGCTAATTTGGAAATCATCATCATCATCGGGTGCATAGTTTTCCCATTATGTCACCTACTCCCTTAAAAGTAACTGTGGGGATCCTACAAGAAATGCAGTGTTCACAGCAAGAAATTCATGGGTTTGATAGGAGATCAGATGATGGTGTAACTGAAAAAAAACACGCCACAATTCAAAAATATAAACTTCCGTGGCACATTCTTGACTTCTAAAGTTTATGTATAGTGATGGGGGGAGGGGAGACAAATGCAGCATTGTAGTTAAGTATCAAGACTGCAAATTGTCTAATCAATATGCGCAAGGTGCCAGCAGCTGCTATGTCACGTACTCTGTGACTTTCTAAACTGTTTCATTATGGACCCCTTGCTTAAGTCTACATGCCACATCTGTTCCTTTTGCCCGAGTTTTTCCTGAGTGGCATTAGTTTAGGAATATCATTTACTGTGGAGGGGTTAAAATAATGTTATGAAGTGTTCTTTAATTGTACCTGACAGATCAGCACCCTGAGGACAACTTAGAAATGTACTAGGGATGCAGACTTGGAGGGTGCACTTCAGACCATTTGAACCAGCATTTGCAGTTCTAAAAGATGAAAAGGTGCTTCAGGGAGGGGGGTGGGTCTTGAGTGTGCTCAAGATTGTGCCCCCAGTGATCTCTCTATAAATCCCAGAGGGAGCAAGGGTCTAGAATTGTCTGCAATCGTTTCCTCTGTTAGGGCACTCATCCAAGGGTTTGGATTCTTGTTCTTTTCCTTCTCACTTATGTTTTCCAGCACTTTAACCTTTTTTCAGTAACAAGAAAGGAACAAATGAAGAAGCAAGACAGACTCTTTAATCTGACTGTCCGTGGTGGTTAGTGTTGACTGTCAACATGACAAGAGCTAAGATCCTGAAAAAGACAAGCCTCTGTGCCTGTCACGGAACAATTGCTATACTCAGTTAATTAAGTTGGGAATACTCACGCTGAAGAGGGGCGACCTCATTCCACAGACTAGGGTCCTAGACTTAAAGATAATAATAATACAATTTAACCAGAAACCTCGAGCTCTAAGTAGCGTGTCCTGGCCACAATGGAGTGTACTCCCAGGAAGCAAAGAACGCGGTAAACGCTTCCTTCCTTAGGTAGCTTTCTCCAATATTTTGTCATAGCAGAAAGACAAGGGATGACCACACTATCCCGTTAAGGTGTGAGTGAGTCGGGAACTCACTTAGCAAGCAGCTGCCCTGCTGTAGTGCATAATCTAGTAGAACTATGAAACTTCAGCGTATCTCCTTAAGTTACTTTAAGAATTATAGTCCCATCATTCCTTTTTTCTTATTAAGAGTAATCAAATGGAATGCAACAATACTCTGTTCTGCTCTTAAGTAGAAATCCTGTTCTCAGAAGGAAACTGAAGGGATTTTTAAGCAAGAATTTATTTGGTTCCAGAATATAACTGGAAAAATAGTTTTACCAAATAATTCCCTAATTTTTACCAAGAACCTCAATATATAACTTGAGAAGAAAGTGACATAATTATATTTTTTTTCTTATTTAAAGCTGTATATCAAGACTTATGCATGTTCAGTATTTGGGGTTTGGATCAAATGACTCAAGGTCTTCATTGTACAAGTGCAGTACCTGAATTTTTCTGTTTAGTAATTTAAGTCAATTTGAAGCTTTTATTTCCTTGAAGTTCTCTGTTGAATACAGCATTGGATCTTGGCTCTCTGTAGGTTTGTTTCCGTTACTGGTGTTGGAAACCAGAACCAGAACTGGACACCACTGAGCAACACCCTTGCCCATCTATAGACTGTTAGCATTGTATTTTAATGGTTTCTCTTTCCAGAAGTTGAAAATTACACACACACACACACACACACGTATATGTATATATATTCTTTTTATTAACACAATATAATGGCAAAGATAGGAAAAATTTCTCTTTAGACAACAAAATTATAGACAATGTTTAAATACCATTAAAATTCACATTGTAAAATAATTTTCTTGAAATAATTTAAAGTGAACATTAATACATTTATAATAACTAATTAAATTGAGCATTAGATAAAGACAAGTGTAATGTATGGTTGAAAATTAGAGCATGTTTGTACAACATATAACTTTAAGTACTCCTGGAGTATGTGTTACAAAATGAATGGTTTGCTCAAAGAAAACTGAAAACATAGAGGAGGAATTCAAAAATAGGTGACATTGCAGTGAAGAATTAATATTTTAGGACATTTTAAGTACTTGGTAAAGAACAAGGTGACAAATATGGCTAAGATGCCAGAGCTCAGCTACAGAAGGTAAAATATGTGATCCCAGTAGTAACTAACTCTGCTTCTAATATACATGTATGTATACATATTGTTAATCAAATTCCTCAGTCCTCAGTCTCATGCTTTGCTATAAACCTTTGGGATGTAAATGGATAGAGATGAAGGGACAAAGGATGAAGAGAATACCTGAGAACCAAGTGAGAAGGCAACCATGGCTTGCTCAAGGAGAACACTGTTACAGAAACAGCTCTAGTTAAAGAAGTGTCCTACAAGTTTTGTGCATCAGGTCCTTAGTCCTGAGCCTGAAGTTATCAGGAACCTGTGAAAACACTAAATGATGTTAAAAAGTATCTAAGTCACTAGAATTACCTACTTCAGTAGAGTTATGCAATGAGACTTTTCCTCACTCTCTTCTTTCACTTCCAAACCACCAGGTTAGTGAATCTTCTCTGCACTGTACCCCCATCACAATTTGGTACAGAGTCAAAGCATTAGGGTCATTTGTTCTCAAATACGATCCTACAAACTTGAGAACCAAATTAGTCCATTACTATGTATAAACTGACTACACTGGGAATCTATTATAGTAGTAGATCAGTGACTAACTTACCAACTACATTCATGTTTCCATAACTGGAAGTTTTGTTGCCTAAGGTACCAAGTGTGGTATTTTGTTTTAGCAACAGACACAATCTGAAGTGACTACATTTTTTGCCTTAGAATTTTGAAGAAATTTTTAAACCTTGAGAATTAGATGGCATACTTTGCATGAGTAGGCTCTGGTAGTTTAAACATTTTCAAAGGTTGTGTTTCAGAGAATAAGACATGGTAAATCCTCTGCCAGGAGCTCTCTCATCACAGATTACTAGACAGTGCATAAACTATACTGTTTTTTATATTCTCCACTCATACCTAGAACTCTTGATATTCTCACAACTGTAACTGATTTTATTATGCAAGTCCAATAGTACCGAGGGTAGTTTCTATGCAGTACAAATGTTATTGTTAACATTAAGAACTCCTAACTCTAACCCTGACCCTGACCCTGACCCTGACCCTGACCCTGACCCTGACCCTGACCCTGACCCTGACCCTAACTTTAACCCTACCCTAACACTAACACTAACACTAACACTAACCCAACTACATGGGAAATGTGGTGTGGCTAAAAGTGAGATTCCTGTATTAATTCTGGCAGAAATGATACAGCTTCATTTCACTATAAGAATAAAAGCAAAATCATGATCCCTTTAAATTTAATTTCTCTGTGACTTTTCATAGATTAACAAACACTAAATATGAGTTTTTTAATTTTGGGCTGGATTACCAAGGGATGTGGACATGATGATTGAAAAGAAGAAGAGACATCAATGTATCTAGTATCCCAAGTCCTTGGAAACTGTATTTTCATTTACATATGAATTACTTTAAATACATGCTTCCACAAAAAAATAAGCAATATCTTCTTTTATAAACAACTGAATCTGAAAATTAACTAACACAGCATACATGACTTTTAAACAAAATGGAATTACTACCGTGGGCATGTTATGACCAGAAACATCTGTGTCAATTTCCTGTACTTGAAATTTAATCACCAGGGCAACATTTCTACTCATTTGTCTTATAAAAAGAAGATCCTTTATCATACCCCAGCATCCTGGTCTTAGACTTCCCCATCTCCATAAGTGTGAGAAACATTTTCTTAATGAATTATTCAGTCTGTGGTATTCTCTTACTGTAGCAAAAACAAAGATAGAGTTAGACTAAGATATAATCAATGCTGATAGACTTGTATAGAGTCTCTGAACGTGAGTGTTTAACTGAGCAAATGACTAAGTGTTGCACAAAGAGAGAAGAAGATTGTTGCATGAAATGAAGATTTCTGTCTTTCATGGACATTCACCATACTATGGATGTTTACCAGCATTCTTATCATGCTTGTTCTTTATGTTTAATGCTTATATACTGATCTTTGGCCACTGCACAGTGGGAAGAAATCCATATGTGTTGAGTGTGATTTTCTTTATGCTATATCCTTTCTATTCCATTTGAATGGCTCTAGAATGCTACCTTACAAAAAAAAATGGAAACATAAATAAACCAGCCTTGGTTACTAAGCATTATTTCCATATATGGTCCTGAAAGTCTACTACTCATCTAGATGTACCCATAGGATAAACTGACTAAGAAAAGTATTAATTTATATTGATATATCACTGTAAAATTGAAATTGTTATAGTCACTTGTGAAAAGTAAAGGTTTGGCTGCAAGCTGACTGATCTGATATGGATCCAACTTAACACCAAAACCTGAAACTATGGAGAGGGTGGATGAAAAGAAATTGCTCCTTGAGCACATTGAAATAAGTTGAAAACTGCTAATTTATAAAAGTAGAAATAATAATGCATATCCAGTTCACTATAAGGAAATCTGCAATTACTCTCTGGTGTTGGAGTCTGGAGATGACATGCAGAAATAGCACCTGCCAAGAGGAAGGAAAAGGAGAAAGAAAAAGCCATCAACCTCAGACCTTAAGTGGATGAAGAAGGCAATGTATTTGGTGTCTGCATATGGTTTTGTCCTTCAGTGATAATTTTGTCCGTGTCCTGGATCTTTCTGGCAAGGTAACCATCTGATAACTGACTGGAAAAATGATGGTAAAAGCAGACAGAAATAAATCCTCCCACTATAGTACCATGTTGACTCCCCAGGATATGGCTCAGAGGTGCAAGTGTCTGGGCATCACTGCCCTATACAACAAACTATGGATCACAGGAAACAGGACAAAGACTCCTAAAACTGAAACCCAGTCATTTTTTTTTTTTTTTCAGAAAGAAAGTTCACTGTGGGTTCTGTCTGTGAATGACACTTCAGATTATTTTCTGTCAATAAATAGTTTCAGGTCAGTGAAACAATTTATGAAATAATAATTATTTCATGTAAGCTTAATAATAATAATAAGTAAATAAATACAATTAGACAAATTTAAACATTCTGAAATGTCACAATTAAAAGATACGGCCTCCTTCAAAGGAATATCAATAGAATGGTAGTAGATTTCAAGATAGCAGCAGCCCAAGTTAAAAGCACCCAATAAGGACCCCAATGTATTAAAGAGAAAAAACCATCAACCTAAACATCTATATCTAATATACACCCTTCAAGGAGAAAGTAATCCACATACTTATCAGGCAAAAGAAACTTGAGAATATCCATCTGCTACAGATACAGACATAAAAACTCAAAAAATTATACTTATAGACACAAATAACTGACTTAAGATACAAAGTGTTAAGATATTGTAAAAGGACAGTTAGTGAAAATGAACTTTCAGAAACTTAAATTTTCCTTCATAATTCTGTGACTTCAAAGACTAAAACGTCTGCCCATGACTACTGCTTCACCTTAGAATTAAGTTGGAGATCTCAGCCCATGCTTTAGGCTGGTAGAAAAGGAAATGCAATTTTGAAGGAATAAAAAAGTGAAGGGAAAAAAGAAGTAAAGGAAGAAAAAGAAATCTTAAACCAAATTCAGGATGCAGTTCTTGAAAGACGAAAGTAAGAGACTGCCAACTATAATAAGCAGGCCTGAGCTCAGCTTTGCAAAATAAATTTTTGTTGAGATAAATCTGTCCCTGCTTGTTTAAATAAGCAAGGAAATGGAATTTAAGGTAATTCCCATTACTTTGGAGCTACGTGTTTTAAATCAGCCTTATACTGAAAAATGCTGGGTCAAACTCATTACATGGCTTTTAACTGTGGAACTGCACAGATGAGAAAGACAGTATGTTCTGCCCCAAATGTGTAGTCATTCTGTGCCAGCATTATTAGATAGGAATAATGAAAAAAGTCTTTACCACATACAGCAGAAAAGAAAATATTGTAGCATTTATTGGTTTGTTTGTTTGTTTGTTTGTTTGTTTGCAATAGCAAAAGAACTTTGAGGATATAGCCAACTCTATGGTCAGAAATAGTAAATTCTGGATATCACTCATAGTACAGGCAGGCAAATCTTTCTGTATAAGTACAGATGGTGTCAGGAGAGGTACCACAGACAGTTTCTGCTAAGGACAGGTATTATGTAGTCTAAAACTTTGCTGTCTATGTTTTCTTACATTTTTCCAAATACTAAAAATTTTTCTCATTTTGCAGGCCTTACTGGAAGCCAGTGGCATTTCGATTTGACCTGCAGATTAAGATTAGTATTTGGCTATAAGTTACAAAGTCCTGAAAGTAGGACAGTAAAACTGATCACACAGCACCGTTTTTGGAAAGCACAGAAGGAACAAATCTAACATATTTTTGTGATAGAATTATTTTTTAAAAGAATTAGAGAAATAAGCAAAAATGCATTAATAATGGTTTTCTCTGGAACAGAAAGAGAAATGAGAATCCCAAAATAGTTGAAGTGGTCATCAGTAACATTTTGTACTAAATGTGTATGATAGAATGATGGAGATCTATTCTCATATTTTATTTTATTTTTATTTTATTTTGGTTTTTCAAGACAGGGTTTCTCTGTGTAGCCCTGGTTGTCCTGGAACTCACTCTGTAGACCAGGCTGGCCTTGAACTCAGAAATCCGCCTGCCTCTGCCTCCCAAGTGCTGGGATTAAAGGCGTGCGCCACCACTGCCCGCTTATTCTCATGTTTTATAACCCACACAGTTTTCATACATTTTGTTTTACATTGAAATTTTTGCACAGCTAAAACTTTGATATGTTCCAAATAATATAATTTTGATCATTTTTACAGTGTGATTTTTATATAGTAGTTGGGTTATTGGCACACCACAACACTCTGATCCTCCCACTGAGGAGAAGTCATGGAGGCTTTCAGTGGAAATACATAAATAAATTTAAACAAGCTTACATAGGCAGCTATGCATCATTTCACAAATGCATAATATACATGCATATGGCAACAAAGTTTGAAATTTGAAATACTGAATAGCATGATCCATTTTCTGACATTTTAAACAGTTCATAAAATCATGTTTATATGACTTAAAGACAAAGGCTCAATAGCAATATTGTAACAAAAGTGTATATATAATGTCTGCCCACTGTATGCATATATTTTCTAAACATACACATTATGCAAAGAAATTATAAAACCTCAAGACTAGAGATGCTTAAAATAAATGTTATATGGTATACAGGGTGTTGGCTGGTGCTAACTAATCATGGGGAATAACATAAATGTGATCCTTAAACTATACAGGCTTATATCAGGTTTCTGAAAAAAAAAAATCACATGAAATTCTTCTTTCTAAAGGTCTGCAGGGAAAATGCAGAATATTAATTTTCATGGTGTTCCATTCCAGCATTCTGAAAGAATTATATGTCTGGGTAAGGCAGTTACTACATCCTGGCACTAATACAGCCAAAAACATTCTGTGAACTGAATGAGAATATTTCCACCCAATATGTGCCAAATAACAGGTCAGCTCAAGTGAATGGAGAAAGGTGTAATTATAGTTACATTTAATACCTGTAATGAACTCAAACTAGAAAGCTTTCCATTGTTTGCATGCCATATACTAGTTATAAATACATTTTAAAAGGTGTAGCACAAAGTGAATATTAAAACTTCAAGGTTGTTTTACATACACATCATATCTGTTGCTGCGAGGGTGGACTGCGAGACTCAGTTATGTGTGTGCTTCACTGCCAAGCAAAATACCTTTTCCCCGATTTGAAATTAGGGATTTTTATTTTCTTTCCTGCTTAAATTATTTGGATTTAAGCTAACATGTATAACTATCCGAACCTGATGGATGACTGGATAAAGACTTAAGGAAAATATTCACATGCTCTAAATTGAAATATAAGTTCTTAGAGAGGGGGAAAAAAAATCAGTACTTTGCATAAAGAAGAGGTGATTACAAAAAGAACGTCCATTGAGATTTCATGGAAGGACAGAAGTAAAATATCACTTCACTTTGACTTTTATGTTATTTACATAAACTGAAAATATTTTGTGGGCAGTAGTTTAACTTTCAAAGATTATAAAAATGAACCTGGGGTAGTGATGGAGAGACCTAAAGATAAATTATTAGAAATTTAAGGGCCGTTGATACTTAAGAGCTGTCATGATGCCATTTTTTGTGTGTGTGTCTCTTGGGCTAAAGCACTGACCTGTGAAAGCCCCTGTGTTCGTTCAATTGCTCAACTGACCAGTTATGTTGGTCATGACTGAGAATATCAAAGCAAATATACCGCTCAGAATCCGCTTCTCCACCCAGCAGTGGGGTCTTCTGTTATCCCAACTGGTGAGTCCTGAGATGGAAAGTGAGGAGGGACAGCCGGGGACTAAGTGATTCCAGGCAGAGGTGAGCACTCTATATAGACAGCTCATTTTATTGGGGATGGGGGGGGGGCGGGGGAGAGGGAGGACAAAGGCTATTTAAACATTTGGAGGGTAAGGGTGATTCGCAGGTGGCAGGACCAGGGTGTTGGGGATGCCTCATTTGCATAAGGAGAAGTTCCAGATGCTGCTGTACATGACCTTGAAAGGGCTGTGGGAACCTCCGTTGGGACAAAGGTTTGGGCACAGGGCTATGTGCACTGGGACATGTAGGCTGGGGCAAGAGATTAGTCATCCTACTCCTACCATCTCAGAATGAGATTTGTGGGGTTTGGACATGTTGCTCGGCGCAGCTCACATGGCTTGCCACGGCTCCATGGCTTCCCAACCCCACAGTTTATGTATTCATCAACTCATCAAAAATTAGACCTGTAAAGGACATAATAATACGCACATGTATTGATCACAACAGATGGAAAGTGAAGTCACATAACTGAATCTCATCATCCACTGGAACCTGTTTTAAAACTTGATGGTTTTGTGGTGATAATTGCACAGGTTGGGTTTTATTTATGCCTCTTTTATATTAAAATGCTATTTAAATTTCTTAACAGCTGGGTTTCATAATTCACCTATCTAGAGCATCATGACCACATACTTAGAGCCTTAATCCTCAAAATGGCCTTTTCTAATTTTTATTTAATTTCAATTAGTATAAGAGGTAACAGGTTTCCTGGTGACATTTCTATACACACTTATACACACCTAATTTGGGGAGATTTTATGTCTGCCTGTATACTTCTCTCTCACATCTGCTTGGTCAGGGTCCCTTCCTCAGCTTGCTGTCATGGTTACTAACTGTCTACTTTCATATCACATATGTTCTCTTACCCTCCACATACCACTGCCTTAAGGTCTCTTCGTCCCCTGCCCCCCACATCATGGGCCTCTTTCTAGTTTTCTTGTCCTTAGCCCCTGCCCCCTCCCACCCTATTCCCCACATTTAATAGAGAACCTGTGGCATTTGTCTTTCAATCTTGGGCTACTTAATATAGTATTTTTCAGTTACATCCATTTTGTCTGTTGATTCTATGATATCATTTTCTTTATGACTGAATAAAATTAGATCATGCACATATACTTAATTATTCTTTTACCTGTTGATGGATGACTAAGCTGATTACTTGTCTTACAGTTGTAAAATGGAACAGTAATGAATATGGCTGTGCAAGTATCTTTGTGGTAGGATATGAAATACACACACACACAGAGGAATGGCATAGCTGGGTCCTATGGTAGTTGTTGTTTTGATTTTTGAGGAGATGTTGCACTGATTTCACTGGCAGCCATATCTCTTTGCACTTTCAGAGACACTGAATTAATTTCCTCTTGCCTCACACACTCGCCACCATTTGTCCTTATTTGTGATGATAGGAAAAAAAAAAGACACCCATTTAGAAATAATTCTTAGTCAATATTTTTTACTCACGGACGTACTTAAATTAAACATTTTTAAATGTTTCTCATACAGAATATTTGAGTTAGAGCCTGGAAAGATTTCTCAGTGGTTAAGAGCAGTAGCTATTATCCCCCAGAGAGCCAGTTAGTTCTAAGTTACCAGTTCCCACATCAGGCTGCTTAAAACCACTGTAACTCCAGCCTCAGAGGACCCAATGATCTCTTCAGACCTCTCTGGGCACTTGTACTCATGTGCAAATACCCACAAAGAAATAGAAATGATTAAAAAGAAAATAAAGCATTTTTTAAAAAAGACTATTTTAGTTAGAAAATTGATACATATTCATTGAAAAACTTCTGAGTGGTGAATCAATTATTATTTACATTAAATGCCATTCAGATATCTACAACACATAAAAGCATATATTTATGGGAATTTTGGCACATTCTGTTTCAGATACTAGATACAGCATGAATTTAGGTCAGGTACTAAGTAGACATGTGAAGACTGCTTATTCTTGCATGCTGGAAAAAATAGGACAGCATTTACAGGTAGCAACCCAAGAAAAGGAAGGATAGTCAGTGATAACAAATGTATCTTTGTTCATGGTAACTATGATGGCTACCTAACAGCATTTGTGATGTGGTCTACACACCAGTTTTCAGAGTCACCTATGAAGCTGTCAGAAACACAGAGTATCAGATTCTATCCTTACTTATGGATAGAATCTGCTTTTTAACAACAGTCCACTGATTTGCATGTGCATTAAAATTTAAGAAGCCACTCCTTAGATGCATCGTGAGTTTACCGAGTCTAGACAAGTGAGGAGTCAGAGCTGAGGGACTGATTCCCACAATTGGTCAGATGTTACACCAAATGCTGAAAGTCCTACAAAATTGTTTTGTTTATGTCAAAATTTAAAATTAAACTTTTTGTCCGGCTGGAGAGATGGTTCAACGGCAGAGTCTTGTCTAAAGCGGACAAAAACCTTGGGGTCCATCTCAAGTTTTACAAAACAAATATATGGAATAAAACAAGATAACCTATATATGAAAATATTTTTTCAAAAATGATCTTAGTATGGTTTCAGCATCATACTAGGACAAGTCTAAGACACATGATGCCATGTGGTCTTTAGAGGAGAAATAGCCCAGCATGAGAACAAAGCACAGTGCTCCACAGTAGTCAGAAAAACATTGAGTGACAGTGACATTCTGCAAAGGGAAGACTGGACAGCAGCTTCAGTCCAAGCATCACCTCCTTTACCACTGCTATGAGCTAATGAGTCTGTTTCTCAGAAAGGACGAGACAGTACTCTGGAAACTTAACAGAAACCATGAATTTGTGCACAACATGTCTACCAACATCCCCAGTGTCATTTGAGAAGGGCATCTATTTTACTTACTATTCATATCTTCTATTTTAAAAGGGAGACTCCAAGCACATTTCCCCATGCCCATTGACACTTTTTTAAAGACCAAATTTTAATAAGTGTATGGGAGTCTATTCTACAAAATAACAATTCTAGTATATTTACTGAACACTTAGTTTTGTATTGCCACTGTTACATTATAACTATTTTTATGGCAAAGGTATGATTATTTCCTTCAAAGAAATTGCTAAAGTAAAATTATTTACCCCTTTCATCTTGTTTATTTATTGACAACCTTCAATTTTGATAGTTGCAGGATGTATACAAAGAACTCCTTCAGGCCCTGGTCTAGTGACCTGGTGGCTCTAGTTTTCCACTTGCAGTGTGACAGTCATTCTTTCTGCTTCTCATTGTCTCTTCTCATCTTCACCTGTTTGTTTCTCACCTATTTCTTCTTTCTTTACTCTTATCTGTAGCTTTATGGGAGTGATCACAGGACTCTGTTTACTGCCTTGCTTGTTCTTTGACTATCTGTGTGTATTGTCTTGCTTGTTCCTTGGCTATTTGCATCTATTGTATTGCTAGTTTCTCATCATGGAACTGACCTTAATACTTGCATGAAATTAAAATGGTGTAAAAGCAAAAGGAGGAGGAGGGATGGAATAAGGGGTTTATGGGGGTGGAGGAGAATGTGGAAAGGGAATAACATCTGAAGTGTAAATAAATAAAATAGCCAATAAAAAGAAAAAAAGAAAAATCTATTTATTATTTATGTATTTATTTATTGCATGTAAAATTCAATAGACAGAGAACTCAGTCAGTTCTTACTTTCTGTCTTGTGGATACCTGGGATGAAACTCCACAGATCAGACTTGGCAGTAAGCATCATTACCCACACCATTATTTCACTAGTCCCACCTATAGTCATTTAAAAGTAAATGAAAACTTTCATCCCCACTTTTGTTTGTGTTTGTTGGTTGTTTTTGTTTTGTGTTGTCCTGTATCGTCCTGGCTGTCTTGGAACTCCCTCTTCCGAGTGCTGGGATTGAAGGCATGCTCCAACACTGTCAAGGAGCTCAGTTATTAAGAACAATGGCTGCTCTTCTGGAAGTCCTGAGTTCAATTCCCAGCAACAACAAGGTAGTTTACAACTATTTATAACAAGATATGATGCTGTCTGACACCCTCTTCTGTCATGCCAGCATACAACCAAATAGAGAACTCATACATAAAATATATAAATAAAATTAATCTTTTAAAATCTGTCCCTTTATCAGGAAGTATTTTGATACACTTCTCCAAAAATAAGTAAGGTTTTTGTTTTGGTCTCTTTGGGTTTTTTTGTTTGTTTGTTTGTTTTCTTTTGTTTTTTTTGTTTGTTTGTTTTCTTTTGTTGTTTGTTTTTCTTTCTATTGTCACATGACCATAATTACAATAGTCAAAGTCAGGGAGTGGTTACTATTTCACATTCCCTATGTAAATTTCTTCAACTCCTCAGAGTATTCTTGAGAGTTCTTGCTTCGATTTTGTCTCCCAAAGCAGAATTCAATCACATTTGCACTGCAGTGGTGACTATTCAGTCATCTTGATCTACAGCTACTCTCATTGTACTTTAGTGGTCCTAAGACTTTTTTAGTTTAAAATTGTTTTCAGTGGAGAAAAAAAATGCAGAATAGCTGGCCTTTTCCCTACCTTTCTAAAACCAAGTATCAGTGTTTCGGGAATTTTGCTAATCTTATCACAATGTGGATTCTGTTTTTGTCTAAATGTTCATTATTAAAAAGTTGCTCAGCATCTTTTCCCACAAGTGTAAGCAACTTTCTCCTTTTCTCTTGTTGAATATCTGTTCATGTGTGTACTGGCTGGTTTTATGCGCCAACTTGATACAAACTGGAGTTATCACAGAGAAAGGAGCCTCCCTTGAGGAAAGGCCTCCATGAGATCCAGCTGTAAGACATTTTCTCAATTAGTGATCAAGGGGGTAGGGCCCATTTTGGGTGGTGCTATCCCTGCTATGGTAGTCCTGGGTTCTATAAGAAAGTGAACTGAGCAAGCCAGGGAAAGCAAGCCAGTAAGTAACTTCCCTCCATGGCCTCTACAGGAAGTTCCTGCTTCCTGACCTGCCTGAGTTCCAGTTCTGACTTCTTTTGGCGATGAACAGCAATGTGGAAGTATAAGCTGAATAAACCCTTTCCTCTCCAACTTGCTTCTTGGTCATGATATTTGTGCAGGAATAAAAAAACCTAACTAAGACAATGTGTTTTGCTTATTCTATCACAGTCTTTATTTTGTTTTTCTATTATTTATGAATATTCTTTATTCTTTACTAGATATTCTAACTTTTAAAGATTTTCTCTAGGTCATTTGGGTGCTTAATGGGTACAAGCGCTATTAGTTGCACATGGTGATAGATAACCTGTCTTCATTTCTAATCTTTTTACCTATGGCATTGGCCCTGAAAATCTTCCTCAGTGTTATCTATATATACCACTAAGTTTCCATCTATTTTGAGATTACTTTTCTACTGACTTTTGAGCATTATGAAACATATCTGCTAAGTTAACATATACTGTATCTTAAAAATCTACTAATCTTTCTATATTTTCCCAGTACTTTGGTACAGCAATTTTATATTATAGCAATTACATAATTACTGAACCAGCTTATAACAAAATTTAATGTTTTAGAAGAAACTGTTTAGTAAAATTTAAAATAGCATAAGTCAATGGAAGGAATACACTAATGAACATAAAAGAAAATATAGTTGTCTATTGATTAAAAATAGTTAATCTTCCCTTTCTAAACAGAATCTAACTGTCACCCCACCCCCCTCTTAAAGTCGCTGGGCACAGTGACATATACCTGTAATCCCAGCACTGAACCTTGAGGGAGATAGAGACCAGAGGATTAAGAGTTCAAGGCCAGTTTGAGCTAATGGTTCTACTGGAGACTATAAGAACTTGCTGTCTCTAAAGAGAAAAATAAAGAACAAAAAAAGTAAGCAATTCATATATATATATATATATATATATATATATATAGAGAGAGAGAGAGAGAGAGAGAGAGAGAGAGAGAGAGAAGAGATTGCTTTATGACTCATTATTTGTTCTAAACTTGGTATTTTAAGCTGAGACCTCATATAAAACACTGAGAAATCTGAGCAGCTTGAGAATGTTTTCAGTAGTTAAATTGTTAGAATCAGCAAAAAAATTCTTAATATTGCCCCTTTGTATTTTAGTAAACAATGTAGAAATTTAGCTTGTTTATTTACCAGTTTATTTTTACTACTGAAGGGGAGATGATCACCGGTATTCATCCAACCTGCCCAGACTGCAACCATTGTATCCCCCGTACTGCCTAAGACTGCATGCTCATCACCAAACATACATCTTAGTAATTAAGTGAATTTTAGTGGAAAGTTATTTAATGAAACTAGCAAATTTAGACTTGTTTAAGTGTCAGTAAGTACCATATGATCTGTGCCAAGTAGTTTAAAATTGGTGTGGGAGGCACGGGAAATTAATTGTTAAAAAGAGAATTTATCAACTTAAAGCACTTTCACAATCAATGATATCATTTAATGCATCTTTTGGCAATGATTATACCCTAGAGAAACACATGAATACCCTTATCCAGTCTGCGCAGACACTAATGGGGAGGAGGATGGACTGATGCTTGCATTTGCATGTGGGCCCAATGCAGAGGAAGAGGAAAGGCAAAACCATAAAACTCCCCGAAGGCTCTATGCCTGAGGCATATCTATGTCACAGCTAGGATGTTCTACAGCAGGACCATTCTCTTCATTCATTTGATGTTTCTTTCCTGTTTTACCTCTTGTGTCTTTGCATACTTTCATTTTCTAGGAAAACTATATTTAAAAAAAAATCATATCTACATGCATTATTTACATCTTAGGTTATTAATACAAATCCATAATTAATAAGGAAGTCACACAGAACACTTATTTTGGTCAGGGAGTTGTAATGGTATAATCAATTAGCAACTTAGTACATTAAAGAAATTATTGTGACCAGAAATCTGTTGGGATGTTTGAGCTGATGAGACCTGTAAGTTATTAATGATAATAATAGAAGAAAGGCAATGGTGAAGAGTTAATTTTTCTATTCATTGTAATATTTTGAGCATTTTACAATCATATTTTATTCAGATTTGTTTTTTATTTCTTTTACAAAATCATTTACTTATTCAGTCTTCCATGCCATTATGTTTGGTTTTGTGTTCATTCTACAGATGAGAAGACAGAGGCAAGATAAAGCTTAAGAGCCACCTTAGTTGTTAAACTCAATGAGAAACTCTAAAACATCTACTTCTCTGACACAGAAATGCATCTTTTAACCTCTCTTTGTTGTAAGTGCTTCCATTTCAAATATATATCAAAAAATATATATCAAAAATATATATCAAATATATATCAAAAAATATGTCAGCAAGAGTCGAACTAAAGAATCAAAATGGAATGACATAAAATTGGCTCTTTTGTTTCCATTTTGTTTACCTCCAATGTTTCTAGTGAATACATGATTAAGCATGCAGGTTAAAGTTTTAATTAGAATATAATTACATCATTTCATTACTCATTTTCCTCACTTCAAAACCTTTCAATATTCTTCTTTACTTTCTTTCCTTAAGGCTTTTGCTTCTAAGGCTCTCTGTGATTGCTAAAAGGTGAAAGAGTATGGAGAGAAAGGAGAACAGCTATAGTGAACAGCATAGACTGGGCCAGACACCTTGAATATTACTATACATCTTTCCAATAACCTACAGAGTTAACACTGTGATCTCTATTTAATAGGTGAGGGAAATAAATCTTACAAAAGGTTGAATCAATCATGTTCACAGAAAATAAACTCTAGATCTACTACTTCACGTGTGGTTCTTGCTAAGGTTTGGAAAAACTGCTGGACTTTCAGAATATCAGGTCTGTGTTTGCTTGTCTGTTTGTTTTTGTTTTGTTTTGTTTTGTCTAAGCAGCCCAGATTTCAGTTGCAAATCTACACATGGCTGGGTTCCAATCTAGATTTGTTGCATGATTCAGAACATTCCAGATTAGAACTATCAAAAATGAAATAATCAATACTACATATACAACAAAATTTGGGACCAGGTGTGGTGGCTCACACCTTTAATTTCAGAAGTTGGGATGCTGAGAGAGGCAGATCTCTTATCAGTTCAAAGTTTGCCTAGTCTATGTAGAGAGTTCAGGCCAGCAAAGACATCATTGTAACACCCTGTATCAAAAACAAAAGGAAAATGGAAAAAAAAAAAGTTAGCCACTATGTTTGAAAATGTAAAATACATTTGTAGTAACCGAGTTTACTAAGAATAAGACTTTACACTGCTCTTTAAATCCATTGCAGTTCATATTCATCATGGAGTATGGCCACAAACGGGCTGTGGCTCCCACCTTGGACATTGCAACACAATCTCTGTCCTGTTTCAGCATTAATTGGAAAGAAGACTCCTGTTTTATCCTTAGTACACTTGGGGTGACATACACTACTCATAAGTCTTTAGCTCTTTCCAGATGAATCTGGTCTGGGTCTCCTTTCCCTTCAGAGAGAGACAGAGACATGGACAGAGACAGAGAGACACAAAGACATACAGAGAGAGAAGGACTAAAGTTGGCTCATAGATACCATTATACACATTTTCTCAATTAATAACTTAATTCTATGCATTTATTTTATTCATAATTTATTTTGTGCTATGTAAATCCACTTTCTTTCAAAATTATCTTCTTTGTTGGAACAAAAAATTGAATTGGACTATTTTCGGATAAGTGATTCTGAGGTTCTAATCTTGCAACAGCAAAAGATGCTCCCAATGTCCTCTATTCTAAACGGGAAGACTATACCAGTCTATCAGCTTAATTACAAAGTCCATTTAAAGAAAACTCCCTATGGGGTTTCAGAGTTTGGATCTTTCCTGTGTACAATTATCATCACCCAGTCCATGCATAAAATTACTCTGTTCTGGGTTCTCAGTTTAAAATTATTTTTAATGTTGGTGGAGATAAATACAGCATGTGAGCAAACACGGTTTGCTGCTCAATTGTTCAAAAACGTACTCATATAAACAACTGTGGTGCTTATTAATGCTAAAAATATGTGAAGTTGCAGTGACTCTGCATTTGAAGTCTAGTATGTGCCATTTGTTTTATTCATGATAAACAGATCATTTAGTTGGAAAAATCCCATCTGCTTAGATATATCTCTTATTATTTATGAGAACCATGTTTAGGAATGCAGGAGGCACATGTGCATAATTAATCCTGAAGAGAATTAGACATTGTTTGATTCACAGCTGAATGCAATTAGCATTAGGAAGTTTACATATGTTGGCAATAACACAGATTAGCAACTAAAGTGCTTGTTAAAAAATTTAACCTGAGGCTGCTGGAGCAGACCTCTCTTAATGATGCTTTAAATGTTGTTGATGAAGTAATAATCAATTTTGTTTTATAAATAGTAAATCAAGAATTTAGGTCTAATTAACAGTGCTACAGATCACTTCACTTACATATCAGATGCACTTGTGATGTGTGCTATGAACTTTCTTTGAGGCTTGTATGCAGACAGTTGCTATGAAGAAGACATAATCCTTTCCATTCTAGTAAAAAGAAACGACTGCCCAGCCAGGGAAGAGTGAGGTGTCTACCTTTTGGAAGGACTCATCCAGAGGTGTGGCGCTGGAAAGCTCTGTCTTTGTCCCACTGCCTTTAATTGCAGGAAAGTGAAACAATGCCTTCTTGTCTCAAGCAGAGCCATTAGGCAGCTTTACAGACTGTGAAGCGGAGGCATCTAATAGGGAGGGAGGGGAGAAGGAACGTGATGAAAATGAGGCCGAAGGTAAAATTGAGCTGTAATTGTTTGCACTTCAACTTTGAGAAGTTCACCATTAATTAAAATGTTTCTGCACCACTCACCACCAGAGTGGCAAGAAAGGAGGCTGGGCTGATCCAGAGGCAACCCGGGAGCCCTCCAGAAAGCATGCAAGGTCTCTGATGAGGGAATATCTCCCGTGTACAAATATGGCAGAGTCACGGGGTGCAGTCAGGCACACTTTCATGTGACATGGTTCGAACAGCCCTTATTTGTGGTTTTCATTTTTCCTGGACCTCATTATAAAGTAGGATCATAGGTTTTTATAATGCATGGAAATAAAGAAATGATATATTCAGGAAATATTTAGTGTATTTCATAAAGTCAAATTTCTCATTTGTGTGTATATATATATATATATATATATATATGTCTAAGATCTATATCTTAAAAAGATATAGATGCCTTTCACAGTGCTGTTTGCTTCAGAGTTAGTAACAGTTTTCTTCTTTTGAGTCATAATCTTATGTGTCTCATGTTGACTTCAAACTCACCATGTAGCAAAGAATGGCTTTCAGTTTTTGATCCTCTGAGCTGTACACCCTGGGTTACGGTCTCATGGCATCACATCCAGTATATGAAGTACAGGTGATAAATCCCAGACCTTAGTGCATACTAGACAAACACTAACGGCATCACCTCCTCAGTAATATTGTTTTCTTTATTACCTAAAATGGCAGGAATAAGTCACAACACTTGGAAGCAGAGGAAGGAGGATCAGGAGTTCAAGGTCAGCCTTGGATAAAGAGTAAATTCCACACCAGCTTCGATTGAGACCCTGTCTTGAACAAAGTAAAGCAAACCAATACAACAACATAACAAAGTAATCTAAACAGTAATAACATCTTAGGTTCACTTATTTGTCATTGTTATCAAGAAGAATTAATTTCTGAGTAAATATTGAATCAGCATTTGCATTTTTATGTAGAATTCAGTCCTCATGACTCTACTGTGGCAGTTATTGTGGTACTGATGAGGGGTAAGTATGTGAATACTTTCCTGTAGGAGTAAAATGCAGGCATGACCTGGCAGTCAGTCTACCCTGGAATTCTCCTCTTCTAAATAAGAAGCATGGCCCAGCATGTGCTTGAGTCTTCCCAGATGTTAGAACAGTGAGTTCTGGAGTAGTCTTGGCTAGTAGCTCGCCTGATTGTTGTCTTCACTCTTCATGTCTCTTCTTATGTGCGTCTTCAGCAGAGAGATTCTTGTGATATGAGTGTTCACTGACCAATATGAGGTAGTGTACTAACTAATCACAGTCCACAGTCGATAGGCTTCCACTATGTAAGTAGTTGCTCACATGCAGTAAGGCAGACACTCTTCCCTGAAACCATTTCTGAAGTGATTCTTCTCCATGCCCTTTACTGACCCATGGCATTGCAGTCCTTTTGGAGGGTCTGGGAGTCGGGGACACCTCCGTAATGATGGCACTCTGCTATGAGGGCTGAATGAGGGTATGAGGAAGGCACATGTCTATACTGATACTGCAGGCCTCTAACTTCAGCTGTGCGGAGCACATAAATGAAGTTTCATCACATGATGTGACTTTTAATGAATCTTTGTTTTAGTGACACTTCTAGAACACAGGTAATGGCAGTTGACTGATGTGGAATGTTCCTTTTGAGCAGACAGGTACTATTTCTCTGTTTATTCATTGCTGGCTTCCAGAACTGAGAACAGTTCCTGAGACAGACATGGAAGCCACTCAGAACATACTTGTTGAACAAAGAAGTCAGTTAGGAAAAAAAATTACAGCTGAGAAAACATCAAAAGAAGTTTAAGATTTCTTCTGGTCTGTTGTGGTTTGGAGAAGAAATGTTCCCCATAGGCCCATGTATTTGAACTCTTAGTCTGAGTTGATAGTGCTATCGCGAAGCTTTGAGAACCTTAAGAGGTGGGTCTTGCTGGAGAAAAATCTTCACTGGAGTAGGACTTTGACATATTATAGCCTATGCCTACTTTCTGTTCTCTCTACTTTCTTCATATAGATGAAACGTGATGACTCTACTTCCTGACTGTCAGGTCTTCACAGCCATGCTTCTGGACCTCTTCCACTGGGATGGACTATAGCCCCCTAGAACCATAAACCAAAAGAAAACTTTTCTTCCCATGGTTGTTGTTGGGGGCATCCTACCACAGCAAGTGAAAGTACCTAGTACAAGGGCAAACTAAGATGATTTAGAATTCTAATGTCCATATGTATAAACTAAAGTTGTAGTTAGCTGCCTACTTTCATTCATTTCATCACAACAGCAGTGTTGAGTGGGTGTGATGCTGAGAACCTGTGGCCTTTTACAGATGTGTTTTTGACCATGAAACAATAGATTCTACACAGCCCAGTTCTTTGCTCTTGCCAGCTCTCTTTCTGTAGAACTGGCCTGTGTTCCTTACTTTCCCATATCCAGAGGCTTATATATCATCACTGGTCACATACTGAATGACAGGGGAGCTGAGCCCCACTCTGTGGCCCCTCACATCCTAAGCAATTGTCCCCTGACCCTCATAATGTTAAATTAATTTGGCTCTCCTGGTAGAAATGCATAGGCCGAATTGTATATATTAAATCTTAATGATAATACCTCCTGGTACATGATCAAATCTGGTACAACGTTAATCCATTTGGCTTCCATCCAAGAAGACCCATTAAACAGAGAATGTGCCAGCTGAATTTCATTAAAAATACTTCATGTGTAATGTGGTCCTGAGACAGGAACCTAGAGAGTATTTTCTTTTTAATTAACAGTTATGCGTTTGAAAGCTCCCATTCATATTTATACCTTCTATGTACCAGTTGTTTTCACTGGTTCATGAGGAGTGCAGTCACTACAAGATACTCATGACTGTGGATGGCATGCAGGGAGTTAAGTGGGACGGAGGGAAACTGAGGCCACAGCAGTATTGCGAATGAATGAGCCATTCAATCTCAGCTGTTCTATGATCTATGTTCAATATTTACAACACATAAAAAGTAATCTTTGAAGAAAAAAAAAAACAGGAATAGAGGGAGAAAGTCTATGGATTTCCTTTAATTTTAAGAGTTCTCTTTTCCCACTTTTCTCCAGAAGAAACTACTAGAAATAGGATTTGATTCTTCTGCATGCAAATAAAACACAATGTCTTTTATTATGGGCTGACTAATCTCTAAAGAACATGATGTTAGATGAGAGGTTCAACTTATTCATGGCTTTGCGTCTTCCTAGAACTTCAATGTCATGCTTTGTCCTTCAATTTAGTGTTTAAACAAAGGATGCTCCACACAGCCATAGAAACATATAGAAACAAATATAGAAACATATAGAAAGACATATTCTTTCCACAAGGAATAAAAAAGGAAATAAGATAACCTTTAAGGGAAGGGTTTGATGAAGACATATCATTTAGGGCTGAATGCTCCAAAGTCTCTTACTCTTCACATGGTACATACCAGTCAGCATGTACTATAAGGAAAAATTTCTTCAATGAGGATTGAGTAGTGTACTGATTTGTATATATAGCAGAATGTCATTAGGTATCATTTTATTGCTATGTTCCTTTAGCAGAATAATAACAGTAGATTTTCTCTAGCCCCATGATCTATCTAGTATCAGTTTCTTGGCCACATTAGCAGTGTCATGTATGGTTTTTGCCTCATGAAATAGGCCTTAAAACCAATCAAATATGACTGGTTATCTCATACATTTGCATCACTATTGCATGAGCATATCTTGCTGGCAAGTTGCTGTTTTAGATTAGAGTTGATGCTTGCTGGGAAAAAGAAAATCACTTTCTCCAATAAAGTGTCACTGCTTATATCAACCATGAGACACAGCAGGTTTGTTCCCAGGAGTAGCTGGAAAACACAAAATATACTTCCTGTTTTTTTGTGTGCCTTTTTTGTTTGTTTGTTTTGGTGTTCTTGTCTTATTATTGTTTTAAATTCTGGGAGAAAGAGAAGAGAGAATGAGAGAGAGAGAGAGAGAGAGAGAGAGAGAGAGAGAGAGAGAGAGAGAGAGAGAATACAGTTAAGATGGTAGGGAACATCTGGGAGAAGTTGAAGGAAGATGTGAAAGAACATGATCAAAATATATTGCATGAAAAAATTAAATAGAAAAACAAAAAAGAAACATTATCTACAAACATAGAACAAAGAAGTCAATTAAAATGTTATGATGTATAAAGAGGACTATTTGAGAAGAGAAATCAGGTCAATAGGAGGGGGCCAAGAAGGAGTAATTGAGATGAATATGATCAAAACACACACACTATATATGTATGAAAATGTCATAATAATCCTATAAATCTATGAACATGGGGAATCTTTCCATCTTCTGATATCTTCATCAATTTCTTTCTTCAAAGACTTGAAGTTCTTGTTATAGTCTTGATTAGAGCTATGCCAAAATATTTTATATATTATTTGTGGCTTTTCTGAAGGATATTCTTTCTCTAATTTCCTTTTTAAATTTTATATTGTTTTTAAGGATTTATTTATTTTATGTATATGAGTATTCTGTCTTCATGCTCACCAGAAGAGGGCATCAGATCCCATGACAGATGTTGTGAGTGACAATTTGGTTGCTGGGAATTGAACTCAGGGCCTCTGAGCAACTAGTGCTCTTAATCACTGAGACATCTCTCTAGTCCCTTTCCCTAATTTCTCAGCCTGCTTACTGTTTGTATATAGGAGGGCTGAGTTTTTTAAGTTAATTTTCTATCCAGTCACTTTACTGAAGGTGTTTATCAGCTGTAGGCATTCCTTGGTAGACTTTTTAGGATTACTTATGTATACTATCTTATCATCTGTAAATGTCGATACGTTGACTTCCTCCTTTCCAATTTATATCTGCTATATCTATAGTTGACTTATCTCTCTAACTAAAACTTTAGGTACTATACTGAATAAATACTGAGTGGACAACCTTGTCTTGTCTCTAATTTTATTATAATTGATTTAAATTTCTCTCTGTTTAATTTGCTATATTGTGTTTATTGTGTTTAGATATACACCTTGTATCTATGATCACTCCAAGACTTTATTGTTTTAATCATGAAGGTGTGTTGGATTTTCTCAAAGGCTTTTCTATTCTTTATTAACATAGTAAAAATGACCATCTTACCACAAGCAATCTACATATTCAATGATATTCCCATCAAAACTCCAACACAATTCTTTACAGACCTGGAAAAAGCAATTTTCATATAGAAAAACAAATTCCTAGCATTTCTGAAACAATTCTGTATAATTAAAGTTCTTCTGGGGGAATTGCCATCTTGGACCTCAAGCTATACTACAGAGCAACAATAATAAACGTACATTGTATTGATATAAAAACAGACAGGTTGATCAATGGTATAGAACTGAAGACCCAGAAATAAACATTCATGTACAGACACTTGATTTTTGACAAAGAAGACAAAACCATACAAATGTTTGTTGGTCTCACTGGATGCCTGCATTTAAAAGAATGAAAGTAGATCTGTTTCTACAACACTTCATAAAACTCAGGTCTAAGTGGATCAAAGATTTCAACATAAAACTGGATATACTAAACCTAATAGATGAGAAAGTGGGAAATAGTTTTGAATGCATTGGCATAGAAAACAACTTACTCAAGAGAACACCAACAACTCAGACACTAAGATCAACAATTAATACATAGAACCTCAGAAAACTGAAAAGCTTCTGGACAGCAAAGGACACCATTTTGTCAAAAGGACAAATGGCAGCACACAAAATGGGAAATGAACTTCTTCACCAACTCTATATCAGACACGGGGTTGATATCCAAAATATATAAGAACTCATGAAACTAGATATCAACAAACCAAAAATAACCCTATTAAAAATAGGATACACATCTAAACAGATTAACTTCTGAGAGAGAGGGGAGCAGAGAGGGATTGGGGAAATTTGTAATGGCCAGGAATCAATTAAAGAAATATTCAACATTCTTATTCATCAGGGAAATGCAAACCAAAATGACTCTGTGATTCCATCTTATACCAATCAGAATAGCTAAGATCAAAAACTTAAGTGATAGCATGCTGGCAAGAAAGTAGAGCAAGGAGAACACTCCTTCAATGATGAGGGGAGTGAAAATTTGTATAACCACTTTGGAAATCAATTTAGCAGTTTCTCAGACCCAACTATACCACTTTTCCATTCCTGTGTATATACCCCCAAAATGTCCCACCATACCACAAGTACACTTGGTTAACTGTTCATAGAAGTTTTATTCATAATAGCCAGAAACTATCCTAGAAGAAAAGATAAAGAAACTAAGTAATAAAGAGGTTCCAAGTTGGAGGTAGGGGGACGGTGCTTGAATCTCACAAAAAATGAAAAATAGAATATATATTGTGGGTGAATTTTCAGAGGGGACTGGATGGAGAGAGGATGGGGAGGGAAACAGGTAGGGAGAAGGGCAGAGGGAAAGAGTACTGGAAGAGAGACCTGGAATCTGGGATTGGGGCAGGGAGTATCTCTTGGACTTGCTAGAAACCTAGGACATCTATGAAGGTGATCCTAGCTAAGACTCCTAGCAATGTGGGATATGGATCCTGAAATGGACATCTCCTGTAACCAGGATAGATTTCCAATGAAGGGACTGGGACAGTACCCCAGACATGAAACCTGTGACCCATAATTTTTCCAGCTTACAAGATGTGAAGTGGTAAAGAAGAAGCAGAAATCAAGCAAATGGCCAATTAATGACTGGCTCAACTTGAGAGAGGGCCCACCCCTGATACTATTGATGGCGTTCTGGTATCCTTGCAGACAGGAACCTAGCATAACTGTCATCTGAGAAGCTTTACCAATATCTGATGGAAAAAGATGCAGAGATCCACAACCAAACATTAGGAGGAACTTGGAGAATCCTGTGGAAGGGGAAGAGGAAGGATTGAAGAAGCCAGAGAGTTCAAGGACATCATAAAAAAATTTAGCAGAATCAACTAACCTGGGCCCATAGAGGGCCATATAAACTGAACCCCCAACCAGAAATTATGCATAAAACAGACCTAGCCCCCCACTCCCCCACATATATAACAGACATGCAGCTTGGTCTTCACATGGGTTCCTAAACATCAGGGAATGCTTCTGACTCTTGCCTGCCTGTGGATCCATTTCCCTTAACTGGCTTCCTTGTGTAGCCTTAATAGGAGAAACTGCAGATGCACCTAATTCTAGTGTAACTTGATATATGTCAAGACGGGTTGCTATCCATGGGAGGCCTCTGCTTTTCTGAGGAAAATGCAAGGAGGGGGGTATGGAAGGGAGAGGAAGGGAGAGAAAGGGACTGGGAGGAGAGGAGGGAAGGGAAGGGAAACTGCAATCAAGATGTAAAGTAAAAGGAAATAAATCACTTAATTAAAAATAGAAAAAAGAAAAGTTTCAAATAAAATCATTATTATATGTAATGGGTACACATAATAAAAACTCCATACATGAAAAAAATTATATAGAAAGATAAAACATGTATACAAGTTGAGAGTATAAGGCACTGTCAAATTGATCAAATGCACAATTGTAGAGTAACCAAATGGTATTAGAGAGGGAAACTTAAACTGGGAAGGAGACAACTGTAGAGTGAAAATTATAAAGACCATTTTATGAAATATATACAGGCTTTTTCTTTACCCTAAACCTGAGCAAAAGAATGCAAGTTCCAGAAAGTGGAACTGGATGTAAGATTTCAGGCCTTCACTGCCCCAGGACACATTCCGGGTGGAGGACATTATCCCTGAATCAGAGGACACTTGCTGGATTAACCTTCCTCAAGCCTCAGGGAAGAAAAATAGTTAATCTGAAATAGTTGGTAAATGACAGGGTAGGGCACAGTGACATGGTAAAACTACATTCTTGAGAAGAATGAGTGTACAGAGTGATTTTCACATGACTCTAAATCATTTAGGGTGGGTTCCTCTGAAATGTTCCACTATTTTTACATTATGTATCCTTGACGACCCCTCACCCCCCCTTCCCACTCCCCTGGTTTGTGGTTTTTCCCTTTAAAAACCCTCCTCAGACTGACTGCCTTTGTCAAAACTCTACTCCTGTGCGCGTGTGCAGTTTGACAACTGTTGCCAGCTCTCTTCCCTAATAAACCTCTGCTGATTGCATCCAGGTTCTGTGTCTTGGAGTTTGTGGGTGATCGCTGTAGAGTGAAAAATTATAAAGACCATTTTATGAAATATATATATGCTTTTTCTTTACCCTAAACCTGAGCAAAAGAATACAAGTTCCAGAAGGCGGAACTGAATGTAAAATTTTCACTGCCCCAGGACACATTCCGGGTGGAGGACATTATCCCTGAATCAGAGGACACTTGCTAGATTAACATTCCTCAAGCCTCAGGGAAGAAAAATAGTTAATCTGAAATAGTTGGTAAATGACAGGGTGGGGCACAGTGACGTGGTAAAGCTACATTCTTGAGAGGAATGAGTGTGCAGAGTGATTTTCACATGACTCTGGATCATTTGGGCTGGATTCCTCTGGAATGTTCCACTGTTCTTGGTTACCCTTCCCTCCCTTGGTCTTCCCAGTGTTATGTTCAAAATTTGTAAAACAGCCAATCATGTGTAACTGCAGGAAAATGCCTTCCGTTCCCCAACCTATGCTATACAAAAAACCTCTCAGCTTGCGGGCCTTTTGTCAAAATTCTGTTCCTACATGGACGAGCAGTTTTAACCGTTGGCTAGCCAACTCTCTCCTATAAACCTCTGCTGATTGCATCCAAGTATGGTTTCTTGTGATTTGTGGGTGGTTGTGATTTCCTGAGACTTGAGGAAGGGTCTCCCGAGTCTGGGGGTCTTCAGTCACGACTTCCCAAGACTTGAGTAAGGGTCTTCCGAGTTTGGGGGTCTTCACAACTAGTTTTTAGAAAGTGTTTAGAACCCACAGTTATATTCATTTCTCTTTTTGGGTTTAACACACACACACACATTTCTAGCACAAAACAATTCAAATCACTAGGCATTTTCTACCTTCATTGCTTCATAATTTTATCCCTTTATACATCTAACTAAATTCTGGCCAATGAGAGGCAAGCATTGCCAAGATTTGTAATATGTCAGTTATCCTGAACACAGTGTGTTCATCTTCTACTGCTGCTTGTTTCTTCTTCCTCTGTGGGAAGCCAAGGGCACAGCGAAGGTCATCTAGCACAGTCATCTGCTAAGACTGTCATGAAAAAATATCACAGGCTAAATAGCATCAGTAATAGAAATTTATCTTTTCATAGTTTAAAAAGGTAGAAATCTGAGTTAAGGAGCCACACTGAGTTTGGCTTTGGCTGTAGTTCTCTTCCTGGCTTGTAAGTGGCCCTTTAGCTGTGCCCCCACACAACACCTTCCACTGACTTTCTCTTTGTACAAAGACACTGGATTTATAATAGTAAGGCCCCACTCTTCTGAATTGATTAAACCTTTTTTGGATCCTTAAAGGACTGGTAAAGAGCATTAGATGTTTGACTTAAAGTACAACTGGTACTGTCCATACAACTCTATAACACTGATTGTCCAAGTTCTTAAAACTGTTTAACCTTGATTCATACACACTGACCTTTGGAGCAGAGACCTTTGTTAAGACACAAGGAACAAAAGCACTCAACCTCTGCTGGGAAAAGGTCAGAGCTGGCACAGCAACCCAGGAAGTTTATCAGACCACTGCCTGAGGTTGGAGGAAAGACTCCGCCTAGTGCTTTGAAGAGTCAAGTGTCTCTTGCCCTGCCCTGCCCTGCCCTGCCCTGCCCTCTATTAGCAAAAGAGTTTCCTCTCAAGTTCCTTTGCATAGAGTTCTGTCACAAGTGATCTCTCTTCACTTAAAAACAGACTGAGAAATCATAGAATTTAGGCTGTAATCTAATAGAGAGGGGGCAATTGTAACCAGCTTTGATTTTTAACTCAACATCTGCAAGGTCATCCTCTTACTTGACTTTTGTGTATGTCTCTCCCTCTGTCTCTGTCTCTGTCTCTGTCTCTGTCTCTGTCTCTGTCTCTCTCTCTCTCTCTCTCTCTCTCTCTCTTTCTCTCTCTCTGGGTATCCTTCTAATGACTTTCTACAGAACTTATTTGCTACTTCTTATAGTATGCTCTTCTACTCAGGTGTTTTCCAAGTCACATACAGTAACTGGCCATCTTGAATTCTACATTCCATGTAATGGGCAACCCTTGGCCATGGGTCCTCCTACATTTCCTCTTAAAGATGGACAAGCTGCTAAATTTGTGATTTATTCTTCACTAGTCCTCAATAATCCTCCATCACTGGCTAATCCTCCACTCATTATCAGATATTAAGTATAGCTATGTAAATTCGAATTCCCATAAGGCATCTTTGAAAAGGTAAATTGAATGCCATAGGTATGCACATACACACAAACACACACACACACACACAGAGAGAGAGAGAGAGAGAGAGAGAGAGAGAGAGAGAGAGAGAGAGGTGTTTTGTTTCCATTAATTAAAAATGGAGATGAATATTGTTAAATAATTTTATGAAATCATTGAAATTAATTGGTCACTTTAAAACTTTTCTGACTTTGATGTGTCCAGATAAGAATTTAATGTTGAGGAGGAGTTCTTTGGAAGTCCATTGATTAGGGATTGTTGTAATTCAGTGTGTCCTAACTTTAATGTTTATTTCTGTTTTAAGTTCTATAAAATACAGTTGAAATGGAGTTGGGGTATTTTAGACATTCATCGTGTCTACAATTCCTTCATTTGTAGCCACATTCTTCCATCTTTTCTAGATATGAAGAAGTGTGGGTCATTCTATTTCTATGCTGCCCTTGACCTGTTAACACTTTTCTCTGAGTACCTTTGCCTAAACATCCCCATTTGTCAACCTTTGAAAAGCTCGCATTGAGCTTCTCAGTTGGGGCAAATAGTCATTTTCACTTTCCCTCTGCCCGATTATTTGAAATAGTACTTCTAAGAAAAATTTAACATAACTCTAAATGGCTTTACACTATGTGCATTGCAGGGGCTAAAGAAATATATTTCTGGGATTGAAAGAGGCTAGTGATTACTTTTGAAAACTTGGGCTAAACTATGTAACTCCAGAAAAGGGTACAGAGTAAAACATGTAGGTTTTATTTGTCAGAACAAAAAGATTTGCCATGATAATTATAATTTAGTAGTTATTGTGAGGGCCCCTGGAGTGGGGTAAAAATGCCCCTGCTGCCTACCTGGGATAAAGAATTAAGAGCAATAAACAGCATGAGATTTTAGAGGAGAAAAAGTCACTCTAAAGCCTGCGACTCTCCTTTCTTTAACAAAATTACAAAATTAGCAGATGAAGGAAATGCATTGAGTTTAATGTACTTGGTCAGCTATAAGGCTTTCAATAAAGTTTTACCTCAAAATGCAATTCAAATTATCTTAGGAACAAGGAAATATAACTTTCCAGAAAACTGAAAACTTTTGACTAGTAAAATGCCCATCAACCCTTTTGAAGATTAATGCCCAGCATAGAGACTTGTGTGAAATGAATCTGGTGTTTAGTGTGTAAGCAGCCTCAACAACACATCTGGAGGCTGCATTCCCTTTATAGGCTTCCTCTCAAAAACAAGAGTTCTATTCTTAGGGCGGGAGACACAAAAACATGTTAGTGTCCAGATACAAATGACATGAGTGTGTTACAGCATAAATCTCTCGTCTTTCTGTGGGTTCCTGGTGTTTGAATGTACCTTGTCTACCTTACAGTGTAATTTGAAGACTGTAGAGCTTTATTAGGCGGCACCTGCCGGAGGAGGAAGGAGATTGATAAGGACAGGCTTTGGAGATGAGCCCACCCCTGACTCTTGTCATACTTTTGCATCCTGTCTGCCATTATGGGAATAAGCAGCTGCCTCTTCCCCCTGTCATCCTAGATGGAGCCACTCTACTGTGACTTCCCTGACAGGATAGAATAAAGAGAAACAACAATTTAAAAAAAAAAAAAAAAAAAAAAAAAAAAAAAAAAAGAACTTTGTTTTAAAAGGAATCTATGCACCAAAGGTGAAAAATACCTATGCAATGGTGTTCCTGTAAATTCTCATTATTCTTTTAACTCAAACACTGTCAGTTATTTACACCAAGAGAGTGGGCAGGAGGAAGAAGATGGAAATCTCATCCTTACTTTGTTTTGTTTTGGCATTTTGAATCAGGGTTTCAGACCTGTGTAGCCCTGGCTGGTCTGGAACTTGCTCTGTAGACCTGGCAGCCCTTAAACTCAGAGAACTGCCTGCCTCCACCTCCACAGTGCTGAGATGAAAAGCACGCAGCACTGTACCCACTTTGTTAAAAACATAGATATATAAGTGCAGTATTTCTCTAACTGTAAAATCAAGAAGTGTGGAGGTGACTAACCGAAGAATCACCTCGAAAATAATTGAAAGCAGTTGCGTTTTGAATATGCATTGTGTTATAAGTTTTTCAATTCCATATGCATGTATAATTTAACACTTAAACATGCTGACAGGAAAAAGCTGGTTGAGAATATTGCTGGATTCTTCCCTAATTAGCTAAGCTAACTATGTAGATTAAGTCATGACTTTTATTTTTGATTGGTTCTTGTGTATTACAAATTTGAGAATGGACATTCATTAGAGCCATGTGGACAATTTATACATATGTGATGTCACAATAGGTACCTAGATTAGGTCACAATGCATTAGATACTATTGCAACTTGATATTTTATTAGTCATATGCACAAAAGTTTTATCTTTAACTTGATTTCTAAAGTTGTTTTTTGGGGGGCATATATAGAAATATAAGCCTTACTGAAAATTAAAACCATGTAAAATTTCTGAAGGTGTATAATTATTGTACCTCTCACCTAAAAGATATATATATATATATATAGTTTTGTCCCTCTACCCAAGATTTTCTCACATTTCTTCCCTGTTTTTGATAGCCATTCCTCTCTTGGCCTATGATTGTTTCTCTTTTCTCAGACTTTTCATGGTCACTGAGGGTAACTGCTCTAACAACAGCGAGCTGGAGTAGCTGTGAAATCTGGCAACCTGAACAACAGTGTTGGCTAGTAAGGCCGACTCAGGTAAACCTACCAGGGAGAAAAAAAGAAAACAATCTCCATGGACCAAGACAATTCTGGATGGACAGGTATCTACAGAAGAAAATATCTTTAATTTTTTTTAAGTGCATGCAAGTGCATGTTAATATTTTCAGAAGTAGTTATTCATTACAAATCTCTTTCCCGGAAAATTTTCATCAAGAATTAAAAGATGCAGTGTGGAATTTATGTACCACATGATCAGCTCAGTCTATTTATACAGTTCAAAATGAGAAAACCAAATTGTTTGTTTGGCAAAGATAGTTAAAGAGCGACACATCTCCTCACCGTCCCGAGACAAGGATAAAAAATAGATGGCCCAATTCTTTTGTTCAGACATCATAAAAATAAACTGCCTTACCTCATTTTCTAGAACTTTCTGTTTTTGATGACTTAAAAGGGAGCAACCCATTCTGAATTTCACAATGACAGAAGGATTTGTAGCACAGCGATCCTCCTTTATTTCAGGAAGCAGCCAAGAGCAATTAGGGAAGGCTGTCCTCATCACAGGAGACTATCTCCTGTTAAACTAATGGGAACATCAGCTGCTACAATCTTGGCAAAATGCACCAACTCTGAAGAGATGTCACCATCTTAATAATTCTGTGATGGCCATAGGAAGACAAACAGTTGTTGTTGACATGTGTTTGATCTTCATAAGCCTGCCGCTGTGACAAGCTACAAACTATATTTTATCCTCCACTTCTGTGATCCTTCACCCAGATAAGAACCAACACCTGGCATCTTTTCAAATTTTCTTTTCCTTTTTTTTTTTTTTCCTTTTACATCAGTGGCAAAAGTTAAAAAGGTAACATGAAAAGAAAGATGAAAAAGGAATACTGTTCAAATTGAAGGACTGTAGTTTCAAGTTTCAATCCTGTATCAAAACATCTCCGCCTTGCCTTCTCTCCCAGTCATCACAGATGAAGAGTACAAAGAGGTACACAAGCCCCGGCACAATGCTGCCTGTGTACTGCAATCCGAAAATCACAGCCGCGAAATTATCCCTGACATATCAAAAACTGACAGTCACATCCCCAGCATCTTCTCCTCTCATTCCCATGGACCTTCTTGATTAATAAATCTGACACATAAAAAGCCTCAGTATGACTAAAGTGTCAGTTACTGGGAAGACCGTTTTGATCTATTTCTTAACTTTTAGAAGAAATATTCTCTTTTTCATGAATATGGGATCCGTTCATGGACTGCCAGCTTTCAAATGACCACCTCTTGAAGTTTAATTTTAAGTTTTAAATAAATATTGTATGCATGCGGAATAATTACGGTGCTCCAGAGAGATACCACATAATGACATTCATTCTTTTTTATGTGAAAATACCAGGCCCTTCAGGCAGCGCCGACTGTGTTTGCCACAGACGTGTGCGGGTCCTTCGGTGGGTTATGTTTCAGAAGTGGCAATGTACAGAGCTGTCATCAAGACACTGGTCCTGTTCCCCGAGTAAACTCCAATTTGCATGAGTTGGAAACTTTCCTTTAGACTCAGCTGTTCTAAGCCACCGAATCAATGTCACTGGCTTTCAAATGAGTATTTTTTATATATTATTAGATGAATTAAACCTCCCTGTAGTCTATGTGAGACAAAAAAAATTTAATAACATTCTAGATTGCTGATGTACAAAAATCCTCTTGACAGTAACTCATCATGTTGTGCATTTTACAAATGAGTTCTTTACTGAAAACAAAAATAGTGTTTAGGTTTAGGTCTATATAAAACATCACAATTTTCTATAAAATCGCATCACTAGCATGTGATGTAAATTACAGATACTACTATGCACTTTTTTTTCACATATTCAGAAATGTGATTAGAACCATCCCATTTATCATTTGTGTCCTGTTAGTGCCCTTGAAAATAGTGTCTTCATTTAAGTAAATATTATCTATGAATAGCCATATGTATTATGAGAAAAGATTATTCTGTAATAAGGCTGTGCCCAGGATTTAGAGACCTGATTAACTCACCAATATATTTTCAAAAATCAGTTTATCAATTTTATTTGTTTATTTTTTATAGTACACTTACCACACAGTTTGTGCAGGCCCTGAACTGCCAGCAATTCTCTTTTATCTTTCTGAGAGCAGGAGTTGAAGGTGTGAACCACCACTGGGGTTTAAATAGGCTTTGGCATTTGTCTCGCCCAGATGCAGATTTTGCCAACAGGTTATTAATGCTGACTGTTGAATGCATGGGAAAATCTCATGGCTTTGCTTCTAATGCTGATTGCCCATCCCTGGTCCAGCCTAACCCACTCACTGGGACTCTAACTTTACCTTTTCCTTGCATCTGCTTCCAACCTTTCTCCACTGCAGTGGTTGTTTGAAACATCAGCCAAAATGTCTTTGTTTCTCTTTATTAATTATTAATAGATACTGAACCCAGAACCTCATAGATGCTAGGCAAATATATCCCCAACCATGGAACCCATTTTTGTAATACAAACCAGAAACTCTCAGTCTCTATTCGAAAAGTTTCCATGAGTTCAGATTATAGTCAGTCTAGAATAAAACCCACAGTAATGGGGCTGAAAATGTGGTTCAACAATTAAGAGCACTGGCTGCTTGCCCAGAGGACCTGTTTGGGCTCCCAGTAGATGCAGGGCATGACACAATTGTCTGTTCTCTAGTTCCAGGGGACCCAACACTGTTTTCTGACCTCCATAGGTATCAGAAATACATGTGGTGAGCATACATGGTCACCAAAAAAACCCAATGATATGAGTAAATAAATAAATAAATCTGTTTAAAACAAAATAAAACAAAACAAAACAAAATAAAAACAAAATACCTAAGCAAACATCCCCACACTGCTGTCCAAAGTCTCTTAGCCCCTAAAATATCCACATCTGGCACATTCTTCAACCTTTTCTCCCACTACACTGTGTGGTAACCTGGGCTGCTTGTATGATTCCTGTCTCAGGGTCTTTGAACCTGGCAGATTTTCTAATGAGAACATTTTTCTTTCACACTCTTCTACAAGTTTTCCTTTTCTCTGTCTTCACAGGGAATTCTTCTGTGGCTACACCTCTTAAAATAATGATTTCTTACATTCTGTCACAGTCACCCATTCTATTTTTCCTAATTGTGGTTATTGCTTTGAAATGTCAACTGTGACTTCCCTCAGAATGGGTTGTAGCCTGGGCCTTGTAAGCTAAGATAAACTTCTCTCCTCCACGTTGCTTATGATTATGGTGTTTCATCATAACAATAGAAACTCAAACTAGGAATCCAGTCTAACTCCTGATCAACAGAACTTGCTATCTTATAGCTGTGTGCATGGATTATTACAATAATTTCTGTTGCATTGAATACAGTTGCAGAACTATGAACTTCTCAGAATTAAGCCTATCAGCAAATTGTGAGGATTTTGACATTAACTGCATAATAGAAGTGGAAGATATAATTGTTGAGTTATTGGGATGGAAAAATAAATGTATATTCTGCTTTCAGTGAATTTGAAATTTTTGCAAGTTGTAAAATTACACATTTTTAAGAAAATCTAAATAAAATATATAAGCCATGAGTCTTTAAATTCCCTTTGTTTCTTTAATAAAGATAAATGTGCTATTATTACTTATATGCAAGCTCTCTGTATTTCATATTTTTCTTTTAAAGGACCTCTTTCTTCATTCATCTTATATTCATCGAGTTAGTGCTGATTATAATTAATTGTTTTGATCTTCATGTAGATGTTACATGGATTTTATAGACATTCCATTATGATTAAACATACATTAATGGTCATTTAAAACATGCTACCATTTTCTAATAAAGCTTATATCTGTGGTCCACTGCCAGTGAAATGACCCAATAATATATCAGAACAGTAGTTTGTAATTTTGATAGAGGACACATTTGGCTTTCAAGTTTTTAAATCAAGGCCTTTTTCCAGTTAGTTGAGTACCAAATGCATTGCATAGATTCTCTTTGCATGTACAAGTATTATCTATTGTCGTAGGTGGGCTTAAGTATGCTGCTAAGGGCAGCCTTAGCAAACTGCATCTGGAAATTTGCCGAAGCACATATTTAAGCCTCATGCTAACCTGCTGCTGAATGACGTGATATAGTACTATACAATGCCTTGTTATTTCACTGTCAAGTAAATCAAGGGTCTTTTAACAATTATCCTCTAGCTGTACCTTTGAGTACAATCATTTGACATTGTTCAGGACATCTTCACATATTACAATTTAAGACTTTCTCCTGAGTGCTCAGAAAAGCCTAAGATCCTATAAGCTGGCTAGGCCCCACTGCAGAGTTCCACCATTGAGGCATTATTTGTGTCTTATGAGTCTGTGGAGTTTCATATTTGAGGTAATTGGTATAAGAATTCATTATGGGGGTTGGGGGAGAGGTTAAGGATGGTGTCCTGAAGCTAAACTGAGTTGTCAGACCATTGCTCTACTGTAGGAGAATGGTTTTAGTCATTACTATGTGAAATTTTGGAAGGTGCAGATTGCCTTGTTATGGTCATATGGTTATATATAGTTACATGGCTATATATATTATATATGTGTAAAAGTGTGATAAATTCAACTTTCATTTGGTTAAAAACATCTATATCTTTCATTTTAGGCATCTGATTTTCCAAGCTCAGTGGACCAGTAAACTGCATGGTAGAAAAAATAGGGATGCCAAAAGTAGACAGATCTACCTCGGATTATAAACTGTGTTGCGCCTCTGGACAGTTTATTTTACTCTCTGAGTGTTATCTTACTCGTCCATGAAACTATAAGTATAAAACATTCTTGTAAGGATCAAATAGGCTAGATTTCATTTAAGGACTCTGTTATGCCTGAGCCTGAAATCAAGTGTCAGTTAAATTAGTGACATCATCGTGTTGTTGTGACTGGTTGTTTCCACAGTGTAAAGAATAAGAGTGTCTAGAAAGAGCAAAAAGCTCGGCAACTACAGATCATAATTTCAGTCCTCTATCAAGCTAGAGGTAGAAAACCATACTGTTTTTAAAAAGTATCTTAAGATAATAGACCCAAATGTTTTTCCGTGTATAAGATTCTATATGTACATTCATCTTTCTTTAAAATAGGACCAAATGTCTAAAAGTAAATTTTATCCAAGTAAAATTTAAAAGTAAATTGTGGCTCTGGGGTTTGAAAGAAAATGTCCCTCATTTTGGCTCACAGGGAGTGGCACTCTTAGGCTGAGATGCCTTGTTAAAGGAACTATGTCACTCGGGGAAGCCTACGAGCATTCCCAGTGTAGCATTCTCTTTCTACGGCCTGCACAGCCAGGTGTAGAACTCTTAGCTCCTTCTCCAGTCTGCCTGCCCACTGCCATGATGATAATGGACTAAACCTCTGAAACTGTAAGCCAGCCACAATTAGATGTTTTCATTTTTAAGAGTTATCAAGGTCACAGTGTCTCTTTGCAAAAATATAGAAATTCTAACTAAGACAGTGGCCAAGTAAAAACATTTGGTATATTTGGTTTAATGTCTTTTATAATTTTTAATGAACTGAATTGAAGTAATAATGTTCAAAGTTATTCAATTATTGAGATCTTGCCAAAAACTGAAACACTGCCACAATCTCAACTAGAATAATGTTATCTTTGTTATCATGGTGATTTTTTTTTAAAGTGTGTCTTGTTCCTAGTTTATCTGTGGTGTTTACATTTAAAAATACAAGTTACTCAAAGAAATGCCTAACTATCAGCAAGATTACTTGGAAAAGAAAACAGACCTTGTGATCAGTCAGAACAGGTTCTCAGTTCTTGCTCAAAAACTGGCTGACCTTTTCAAAGTCAATGATTATCTTTCCACTGGTGTTTCGGATGCACCCCAATATGACCTACAGACCTCAAGCCATATTCAGAATGCTAACTTGCAGCCATCTACGCTTCTCCTTCAGCCCCTATTATATACAACCTAATCCTGCCAAGGTTTATTTTTTTCTGGATTTGTGTGGGATGCTGTTAATGGCTATCTCAATCCTAAACTGAATTATGATGCCTTACCCACATAAAACATCACAATCTGTGAATTTAGCCTGTGGTTCTAGTTTATATTTTTATTTATTCAAACAACTTGGAGTATGACTAAAAGCTGAAAAGTTAAGTCTTTAATAACAACAGTTACTTTTTGCTAGAGTCCATTTGATCTGTATGTGCGGATCTTCTCCTACATGTCAGGAAACTTGTGTTTCATAAGATTCACTGGAACTCCCTTCACCTGCCTCTTTATATTTTAATTGTTTCAGGTAGTCTGGAAAGTGTTTTAAGAGTAATGATCCAGAGATTGAAATCACATTCCAGTAGTTGTGGTACTCACCTTTAATCCCAGAATGTTGAAGAGGCAGGCAGATCTTTGAGTTTGAGGCCAGCCTGGTCTAGAGAGTGAGTTCTAGGAGAAAGTGCATAGAGAAATCTTCACTTAAAAAAAAATAAACAAGGAGAGAGGGGGAAGAGACTAAAGTCACAATAAATGGACTTATTCTTAAGCCTGGGCAACACATTCAAGGATCATTGAGATATTCATAGTATTTGAAAGGTTTATGTAGGACTTCATGATTTTATTCCATATATCAATAAGATATTTTAAATTACTAACTCATCTCCAGATAGATCTGAATGATCTTATTCAATGGTTCCTTTATATTTTTCCTCAATACGAATTAATTCCTGGGGCTAGTGAGATTGGCTCCAAGTCTGAAGCTCTGAATGAAATCCCTGGGACCAAAAGGTGGAAGAAAAAAATGTTCTCTGCAAGTTGTTCTCTGGCTTACACTCATGCTCCCTGTCACATATGTCCACATGCATCTGCGTGGTACAGACTAATAAATAAAAATGTAATAACTTTTTAATTAATTACATTAGTTTTTCAATAGAAAAAAAAAGTCTATGTACTGTATTTCCTAAAACTCATCTGTTGGACTTCCATGTAATGTCTGTCTGTCATTGAGATAACAAACTTGGTTCGATTCATTGGAAGGCAATGAAAATAAGGAAATATAGAAGTTGTTTTAAAGAAAGGAGTTTTAACATTGTGTTGTGTCACTTTCAAAAGAAGTTATGATTTTTTTGTTTGTTTTTATTGTTGTTGTTAATTTTCTGCCTATCGCACTCATTCTGTTTCCTCACCTTCTTCTTCACACTTATGGAAATAACCTCATACTTATTGTTACCTATCAGAAACACACACACACACACACCACTGTTTAATGTGTTTGTCAATATCATTAAGTGGTTTCTTTGTGAAGAATCCTCTCTTCTCCATACACCACTATGACCACCATCTTATTTCTGTCCACAACACATTTCCCTGGGTTGTGTAAATTACACTACTTGCCAAGGTTTCAAGTTGAGGTTCAGGTATGCTTCAAATTGAAGTCTTCATTCACTGTTAACTTTAGACAAAATACATGAAAAACAATTGTCGAAGCCATTGAATAAATACCCAAAGCAGGCTGATACTGAAGTAAGATTTTTCAATGTTAGAGAGGTTCTATGATTTTCTTACTGTATAGCTGCCTGTACCATGCCATGCCAAAACTCTAATAGAAATGAGACTATCATTTCCTGGTGTCTGCACAGGATTGGTTCTAGGAACCTCTGTAGATACCAAAATCCATAAAGACTCAAGGCCCTTACTTGAAAATGCCATAGTACTTACATGTTGTCTACATTTGTCCTCCCATGTAATTTGATTTTCTAGCATTATTCATGGATTTAATGCAATGTAAATGTTAGCAAATGAGAAGGGATATGCATACATGATCAATAAAGACAGATGCTTTTGAAAAAAGAAAATAGAAAAGGCACATTATGGTGTGAAGAGCCACAAAACAGATTATATGGGAGTCACACTTACTATACCAAGTGAGCATCCAGAACAATGACATGCCAAAGCAGAGAAATCTAAATTCATTCACTGGGAAGAACTGAGCAGCCCGGGCAAGCTAAAGGAAGCTGGGATCTGAACTGCTGCCCAAGTATCTGAACTGTTAAAACAAATGCAGCTGAGTTCATTGCTTGCTTGTTGCTTGCAAAAACAGACAACATCATACCAGAAATATAGAAAATATCAGAAATATATGCAATCAGTCATTTATAAAACGTAATTTCACTGTGCCCCGGATATCATCCCAAATGGTTGGCATGTAAAGCCTTAGGAAACAAATCTTGTTCTCAAAAGAAGAGATGTTTCATAGTGTCTAACCTGGAAGCTACACACACAATGAAGTTCAGACAGGCTATTGATACACCTACAGAAGCCCCTGCAATAAACTAAATAAAAGTATTTTTTAAGCTTTCTAGCAGAGAGAATTTTTTTAAATAATGGAGGCTGGGGATATAGTTTAGTAGAAGTATATGATTTCTTTACATGCAGTAGATTTTGATTTGATCCATAATACCAAGGGGCAAAAAAGGCCAAAAAAAAAAAAAATGATAGTTTCCAACTATACAATATTTAAAATCAATGTACTCTTCTAGAAAACTTTCAGTGATCTCAACCTTTTAATTCAAATTCAACTTCTCATTACTAGGTGCTTTTATTTCTAGTACAACATTCTTCACTTTTTCTTCTCTGAGGTCTTGTATCCACCTTTACGCCTCCCCCAGATTATAAATTCCTGTATTGTTCATGAAGAGGGTTATTTATCAGTAGAAACCTTATATATACTGAGTTGAAAACATTGTGAGACTTCTGTCTTGGAATTATACTATACCTCTGAAAATCAACCTTAATGCACGTAAAATTCAGTTTCCATACCTGTAAAATGATCATAGTAATATGGATTTGTTGAGATGAGACTTGTAAAATAAAGATTAATTTAGATTGCATACATGCTTTTATACCTCACACTGTATCTGCCATACTACTTGGAGCTTGTAAGATCTTAGTTTACAAATGTTAGAAAGAGGAAGCTGGGTGGTGGTGGCGCATGCCTTTAATCCCAGCACTTGCGAGGCAGAGGCAGGTGGATTTCTGAGTTCGAGGCCAGCCTGGTCTACAGAGTGAGTTCCAGGACAACCAGGACTAAACAGAGAAACCCTGTCTAGAAAACAACAACAACAACAAAAAACAAACAAACAAAAAAAACCCAACAACAAAAAAAGAAGAAGACAGGAAATGAGTAAGGAAATAAAATTATTCTCCATTTTGCAAGTGTTCTAAAGCAAGTAAACACTAATTATGTATGAGGAGGTTCACAAGGAACAGAATTGTGATAATTTTCACTATTCCTATGCCATTTTAAAAGTTCCTCTCAGCACTGCAATCACATTTTATGAACAATTAATTATCCTACATAATCAAGAGCTATCATGAATGAAAGAATAGGATAAGAACTCAATATTATCCATAACTAGTTATGACATACACAATACGTTATTCCTTTTTTTAACTTACATTTCTTCTCTCTTATTCTTTTCTTTATGTGTGTGTATGTTTGTATGTGTGTGTATTAGGTGTATGTGTGTATATGTCTGTATGTGTATATACATGCATTTAGTATGCATATGTGTGCACATGTGTGAATGTTTGTTATGTGTCTGGATTATGTATGTATTTGTGTATGTATTGTTAACATGTTGTAGGTATGACATATGTATGTATCTGCATTATGTGTGGATATATACATGTGTTGTTTATTGTGTATATGTGTGTATATGTATGGAATCATGTTCTATGCCTGATGTATGTGGGCATGTATGCATATCTGTAACTATATCATCTCTCTCTTTATCTCTATATCTATGTGTTTATATGTGTGTTATATGTATTACTATGTATATGTACATGATATATACATATATATTATACATTTTGTCTATGTGTTGTGTGTATGTGCACATGATACATGTATATATATATATATATATATATATATATTTGTATTGTGCATATGTGTTTTCATATGGTATATGCAGAGCATACCTTGTTATGAGTACCCACACCCATGTACAAACATTCAGAATCCAAAAGAAAGCATGCGGTAATGTCCTCTATCACTCTCTGCTTTATTGCTTGCAGAAAGACTATCTCACTGAATGTGAAGTTTATCTCTTTGAGAATGGTGGCTGGCAAGCTCCTTCCCAGGATCTGTTTCCATGCATCAATGCAAGGGTATAGTTGAGCACAACTATGCCAAGTTTTATACATGGGCGCTGGGATTCAAATTCAGGTCCTCATGCACGAACAAGTCCTTTTACCCAATTAGTCATCTTTCCAGATCCTAATCTATCTTTTTAATGAGATTAACCGTTATGGAAGCAAAAATAAATCTTACTTGTCAAAAATACAAATACAATAAGGTCACAAATCAAACCTAAGGTGGGAATGCAATACCCAGAGGAATGAGAGATTGAATGTGACTATCCATGGTGTTTTTTCAAGAGAAGCCTTTGGCAACTCTTCTAGAGAGGGGAATTTGTTTTTAAATACAAACACTAGAGTATAACAACTAAACAAGGGATTTGTAGGGCATTAATTGCGATAATTGTGGGTTAAGAAGAGGTAGCTCTCACACTGTTAAGCACTGATTACAAGCTGCAAATTACTGCACAGGAATTGAGATTTTGTGCTTTAGCCAAAGAGGTTTTATTTTTATTTAAAACTGTTTAGGTACAGGGTAGAGAAGCACTCCTAAAAAAAAAAAAAAAAAAAAAAAAGCCCTTCCACAAAATTTCAAACATTTATCCAACAGAGGCCTCTGATACTCCCACCCCTATAAGATGTACATACAACCTGATACAAATGGAAAGACAGAGGTTTTCTGGGTTTTGTTTTCAAAAAATCTATGATACACACAAACCTGTTCATTGTTGGAAATAAAAGAAGTGAACAACACTCATGAATAACGGTGACAAACGACAGTTTTGAAAAAAATCTGAATTCTTTCTGCCTTGCTTCTGGGAGGGCAGGAGGACCCCTCAGGTCTGAAGGGCTCTTTGTTGAATGTTTGTTTTTCTCCTCAGAGGTCAGAAAATTCAGAAAATGTCCAGTGTATGTCTGTGTCTAAAGGCTGCAACTTCATAATGGGTATCAAGTTTCCCTGAGTTTGTAAGTGGCTCTTTCTGATCCCTGTCCAGAGACACATCTATTGTTCTAAGGGTTAAAAAACCGCAGGGTCACAATGAGAAGCCTTATTACCCAGTCAAAGTAAATGGATCACCACATAACCTTTCAGAAATGTTCTTCCTTAAGCTATTAAAACATCCCCTGCCCTTAGATGACAACAATTTCTCTGCCTTTTGAAATTTCTTTTCTACCCTGCAGAGTTCATAGAGATATGCTTGGTTAAAATCAACTTATATAAAACTATGCACTGTAAATTCTGACACTTCTGTTTGAATCTCTTTTCAAACACTTGTCTTTGCTCACCATAATAGATGTCAGTTCTTCTGATGTAGTTCAAGCATGAGCTTCGTATGAAGACTCAGCGATGTCTATTGCATTTCTGAAGCTACTACTCACTGAAGTTTTGTGCTGTTTGACATCAAAGATAGGCAAGAATCACCTGCTGAGTTCACATGCATGAAGCAAAACAGCTTCAAATCACTTCTGCTAGACAAAAAGTTTTTTTTTTTTTTTTTTTTTTTAATACTAAGCTTTTAGTATTGTGGACTTAAAGACAAACGCAGTCTCCTTGTTAATGTCTCATAATCCCGTGTTACTAAAATATGCATCGGAAGCTCTGAATTTAGTTAACTTTTAAACTGAAGGTAATTTGTATAGTTGCTCCAGATTTGAACTTAGCTGCAAAGAATTGAGAATCATTCAGACGTTCAAAATGTGATTTTTATTCAATGCGCCCGTTATTTTGCTCAAAGGTAAAAAGCACTTTGAACATCGTCAAATCAAAAGAAAATCTTCTAGCATTTTTGACTTTAATAGATGTCCTTGACATCAATTTGAGATATAATTTCACTCAAAATAAATGCATCCAGATTATTTGAAAATTATTGATTGTTATTTTATGAAGATCTTCAGGGTTATTATAAATATGTGTAAGTTTTCATGGAAAAACAATATAAATATTTTGGAAATTTTATTGCATGGTCTAATTTGGTATAATGTACTATTAAAAATGCTCCCATGAAGATTGTGTTTCATGCTTGGGATGTTTGAGATGATACTTTTAACATTTGAACTTCCAATAACCCAATAATTTGAATCCAATAAAAAGACAAATGAATGTCTGTGAAAAGAAGGCATATTTTAGTATTACTTAGTCACAGGCCCCTTTGGCCTTTTTTCATTTTGGACTATCATAGGACACAGGTGTTTTGAAAACTTTTGGAAGATATCGAATATGTATATATTTGACATATTTAGAATATATTTTTTCATTTTCACATGCCTTTTAACTATTTTTAAATGTATATTTAATCAAAATAGTATCAGATCACATTCACCTTCCTTTACACTCAAGCCCACCCATTCATCCCTCCACCTCCTGCTATCCCTTCCCACATTATAAGCTATTTATTCCTACATATGTGTTTGTGAGCATATAAGTGTCCAAATATACAAATACAATCTGGTGAGTCTGGTTTGTGTGCATGGGTGGTATCATTTCATCATAAACCACTCTGCATTGTATAATAAAAAAGCATCCTCATACCAAGGAGAGGCTAATTCCTCAAGTTCCAGCAGTCATTGGTTCCTTATAGTTCTTTGTCTAGGAGTGGGACTCTGCAAAAATTCCTATCCCTTCCATGTTAACATTTTCTTATATTTCCAGTGTTCTGGTCTTTATCCATCAATTTAGAGTGGTGACATGCTTTCTAGTGACCTTTATATATAAAAACAATGATGCTGCAATAAAAAAGCCAAAATTAAAGTCCTATTTTTTTTTTTACAAAAGTTGCTAGATGACTTTGTTCTGAATCAATATCTAGATGTTCATACTTACATTTTTACATGTAAAAATATACTAATTTTTACTCTATATTTATTTTTAGAAACAAAAATTAATATACTGACCTATACTAATTTGAGGTCACAAATATCATTCAATCTAAATTGTCTCATTCACAACAATTTTGAATGCAGGGCAAAGACGGGGTGGAAATAGGCAAGGAATTTTTTTTAATCTATAGAAAAGTGCAACAGAGAAAGATTGAAATAAAATGTCGTGTCAGTATAATCCCTAAGCTACCTAGTCAACCAGAGAACAGCCACTCCAGTCTGCAGCACTTACGCTTTTCTTTATTATAGGCACATTTTGAGTTATCTTTCCATGCTATGAGACACTGATTAGAGAAATACCCTTCATTGTATGTCTTTGCAGTCGTCTTGTTAGGAATAGAATTAACTAAGACACTTATAAATACTGAAGGGTAAAAAGCACTGGGAGAATTGTGCAGTGATACACAAATCCTATTTGAATTTCTCAAGCAGTCACCAAGAGTAAACATGCTACATTTCATATAAATCTTTGTGTATTTGTTACACAGACTATATGACACAAAAGTTCAAGTTCATTTCATTCTAGACACACCACTGAATTAGAGTCTTCCTTGAAGGTAAATACGGTGATATTATTTCTAGCAAATGAAGAGTGACTGAAGAACCATTCTACTCACAGACCCGTATCTAGTGCATAAAACACCCCCATTGGCTTAGTTCCTGTAATACTTTGTACTCTGATTTTGAGAGGTATGTGTTGAAAACTTTAGTCTCTGGCATTCTGGATAATGGCATGAAACGAACTACTCTCTTTCTTGACTTACCAACTAGAATAGGCACGCAAGCATGTAAGTGACATATCATATTTGTAATATCTTAGATTGGGGATTCTACTTGTAACAAGGAAGTTTTTTTTTTTTTTTTTAATTTTGTTTTGGCTTTAAACTGCCAAATGTATCACTGGTTGCCAAAAGAATAATATCAAAGTCTAAAACACTACATCATAAGTACTGTGAAAATAGCTCCACACACTAACAAATCAAGTTTAACTATGCTATGCCTCTCTGATAAAGAAGCTACTTTGAGGAAGTTCTACTTTTGTAAACTATTTTCTTAAGGTTAATATACAAAGCAATGCTTTGAGTGTGATGTTTTATTGTGGTTTGTTTCTTGCCCTTTTTCCTGCTTTCTTCTATATTTTCCCTGACCCTCTCTGAGTAGCTCCTTTATTTCCCTACAGCATATCTATTTTGCCTTCATCTCACATGAATTTCATTATACTTGCATTCTTCCCCCCTTAAGTAGCCTTCCTCACCTCATTGTTTTCTCTTAGTTTCACCTTCTTACACACACACACACACACACACACACACACACACACACTTCTACCTCTCTGAGCTAGGACTTAAAGTCCTTTGGATATACATTCAGGAGTAATAGATAGTTGGGTTAGAAAATAATTATGTTTTTCAATTCCTAAGGACACCCCAAACCAATTCCCATAGTGGTCCACCAACTTACCTTCTCTCTGGTATGTAAACTCTTTTTTTGATCCACAGTATTGCCAGTATTTATTGTTATTTATTCTTGATGGCATGCATTCTGACTTTGGTGAGGTGGCATCTCAAAAATCTTAGTTTGCATTTTCTTTTTTGTTTGTTTGTTTGTTTTGTTTTGTTTGTTTTTGTTTTTGTTTTTTGAGACAGGGTTTCTCTGTGTAGCCTTGGTTGTCCTTGGAACTCACTCTGTAGACCAGGCTGGCCTTGAACTCAGAAATCCGCCTGCCTCTGCCTCCCAAGTGCTGGGATTAAAGGCGTGTGCTACCACTGCCCTGTTGCATTATCTTGATAGCTAAGGATGTCAAATATTTTTCCAACTATTCTTTGGTAGATTATTGTAGTTAATTAATTCCTGTGTACTTTTTGTTTGTTTTTGGTTTTGGTGTTCCATTTTTACAGTTATTTATATATTAGAGTTATTAATAGTTATTAACCCCATCTGTTGCCTTGCTGGTAAAGTCATTTTCCTACTTCTATGAACTGTCTTTTTTACTCTATTATTTGTTTCTTTTCCTACAATTTCCTACAATTTTTCTACAATTTATGTAATCTCATTTGTCAATTCTCGGAATTATTTTCTGTGTGGGTAGAATCTTTTTCAGAAAGTCCTTGCATATGTCTATGTATGGGAATATGTTCATAAAATTTTCCTATAAAGGTTTCAAAGTCCTCTGACCTCAACAGGCATGAATGTGCCCATTCTCACACAAATAAAAAATATTTTAAAATTTTACAAAGCCTTTGGGTAGTAAGAATATATATATATATATTCACATACACACACACACATATATATACATATATATTACATGTATTTATGGACATATTGCAGAGATATATACACATGAATATTTTTATGTACATACAAAATACTTTTATTCATGAAAAAGGCATTTTTAAAAATTTATAAGAAATACAGTGTCAATGAAAAATGTTAATTAGATAAAAGCAACAACACTTTAAATAATACCAAAATAACAAAAATTTCCTCCTCATCCTGGGTGTTGTGGCACAGGGCTTTAATCCCCGCACTTGGGAGCTAGAAGCAGGCTAATCTCTGTGAGTTCAATGCCAAGCTGGTCTATAAAGTGAGTTCCAGGACAGCTAAGGTTGTTACACAGAGAAGCCCTCTCTTGAAAAACCAAACCAACCAACCAACCAACCAACCAACCAACCAACCAATCAACCATACAAACAAATAAAGAAAAACAAAGTCAAAAACAAAAAAAAATCACACAAAATTTAATCCTAACAAGTATTTTAAAAATACAAATTAAAACCTAAATGGGATATCATCCTATAATGCCCCATGGAGGCTGTCCTTTAAAGAATGACAATGTTAGTGTTGGTAGAATGTAAAGGAAAAAAGAAAGAGGTGGATATCTCCTCCCTTATTTGAGTTTTCATTCTAACTGAAAAGAAGCAGGTATATCCTATATTTAGAAATTTCTATTATTGCTACATACTTACTGAAATTCATGAATATTTTTATCAAAGACATGCAAAATGATTATAAGCTGGACACAGCAGGAACAACTTGTAATCCCAGCACTTCAGAGTTTAAGGCTGGAGAATAACCATAAATTTGAGACCAGCCTTGGCTACAAAGTCAGTAGTAGGGCAACTAGAGGTACATATCAAGACATTGTCTTGAAAAATATCTGTAGAAATTGTCTATAAGTGCAGAAATCTGTAAAGGCAAGCAAACAAAAAATAAAAACCCCATCAATCAGTAATAGAATGGAAGGAAATCAATTGTAGTATATCTATGCAACATAATATTACATAGCATTCAGAATAGCGATGAATACCTGTTTTGGTATGAATCTAAAATGTTCCCACAATCATTGTCCAGATGGTGGGAAAGTCTTGAGATACTTGTAGCCATCAGGAAATGGGAGGTGGATTGTGACTATAGGGTGCTAGAGGGGAGAGAGAGCTTTTGAAGGTTGCACCCTAGCCATTGGTTAGGGTTCTAGTTTTGGATTTTCTGCTTTCCATTCTGCTGTAAAATAAGGACCCTCCTTGACCTGCTGCTCCCTCCATAAACCCTTCCATGGGTTCTATACCGTGATGGATTGAGATCTCTCTGAAGTTGTGAGTTAAAATGAACCTTTCCTCCTTTATGTTGTTGTTGAGTTAATTATTTAAAACATCCCCTGGTCAAGCTGACTAGCTAAGCTGTGGCGGCTCTGTCTAGCTCAGCCACCATGTTCTGTGGCCAGAGGCCACGTGTGCTCCACAGCTAGAAACGGCCAGCCAGAAACACTCATGCATGCCCAGTAAGAAAATGAGACTCTAATGCTTAAATATTAATCAACAGCTTTATAAGTTGGGTAATGCTCAATAACAAGATGCCCACTCAACCAGAGGTGTAACTCAATACCCCACCTAGATATACCAACTACCATTGACTGTGGGAGACATGTGAACATCTGCCTCCATGTTCCCCTCTCTCCATGTCCTCTCCCTCTCCTAGTTTCTCCTCTTCCTTCTCTTCCTCTTCTTCCTCCTCTTTTTCCTCTCCTTACTCCTCCCACCTTAGCTCCTCCTACATGTTGTAACTTTCAGCTGTTTTAATGATTCCAATGAGAAAGTAGCACACACTAAATGTGGTGTCACAAACAACAAGCATACATGTCATATTCATAAAGTGGATAGCCTGAGACCAAGTATTACAAGATTACACATAATGTGATATTCAGTGTATGAAGCCCAGAGCAAGGTGAACAAAAATGAACTTAAATTATTGCTTTAACAGGTAGCTTATATCTCCACAAATCTCACAAAAATAAAATCTATCTTAAAGTATATAAATCTTCTTACTTTTGGAAGGGCAGTTACTTTAGTTAAAGAATGAGCTACTTCTAAAGTAAGGACAGTATAGTCTCTCCTAGAAAGACATTCTCTTGTAGGCTACTTTAGGGTTTGAATATTTTTAACTATGTAATAAAGCATTTTTTAAAAATTTAAATTTCACTTACAGAGGGACATAGGAGATAGATACAAAAAATAGGCAGATATGTTTGGGTCAGGAAATTATTATCGCCATCTAAAAGACTCATTTGGCTCTTCTAGGCACTGGGTGCCTGATGATATAGTGTCTAGTATATCTGAGAGGCAAGTCCATCAAAAATACACACATGTGAAAGTCCTGAGACAGTGATTTGCTTCAAGAAACTTGAAATATCTGACTTCTGCCTGCCCTGAAAGACATTTCTCCCAATCAGGAAACTATGGTGAATTATAGAACAAGAGGCAGTTGTAAAATAGCAGATAATAAAAGGATAATGAACAACTTAGGGACATAAATAGTAATACTAATTACAAGTCTTTGTGGTATCCTAGCTTGATATTTTCTCGTATTAGGACTGAAAGATACTAAGATAATATTTATCAGTAGTGAGAAATAGTTCCATTTATAATAATAATGGCTAAGAGGTAGAAGACTAGAGTGTGTTTAATTTTTCCCGAAGACATTAGTTATCCAATGGCAGTGCTTAGTGAGAAGTACAGAAAGATAAAGAGAACTAATCTTTGGGTAGAATGAAGGTCACAATAGTTTTAAATTTACTATCCATTAAAGATATGCATTAAAGATATCCATTAAAGATGGACATTTTACTGTGTTCAGTTTACATTGACTGCATTTATCATCCATTCACCATTCATTCATTCACTCACCATTCATTCATCATTCATTCATTCATTCTTCTGTCCATTCAGTGACAAATGTACTCCAGATACTATGTTGAGAATACAGGAAGGAAGAATACAGATAATACTGCCTGTTTACCAGGCTTAACTTTTACTTGCAAAAGGAGATGGTAACAACACAGAGATATCACTAAATAGTAAAATGGCACTAATAAGAAGATGAAACATAGGGAAAGCATGACTAGAAGAGAGAAAAGGAGTACTAGATTGCAGATACAGTATCAGTGTTTGTAATAGTGAGAAAAACATTGCACTGAAGGATAAAGAACTGAAATTCAAGAGTGCAGTTCACATAGTTACTCTGCTTAGCAGCAAGCTCCTCTCATACACTAATCTGTGAAGTTACAGTATATAAGGTGCAAGATCTTTGGGTTAAAAAAGTTCTGTTTTTGTAGTCTGTAAGTATTTCACTATTGCCCCTTTAAAGATAGTTCCACACATTTTCATGTATGCAATGACAAACAGTGAAAGGAGAAGCCATGGATCTGAAGAAGAATGGAGAGGGTTATATGGGAAGGTGTCAAGGGATGGAAGGGAAAGTAGAATTGTTATAATTATAGTTTAAAATATATGCATAGTGTCAAGGAAGAGCACCTGAATTGGTTATCCAATACCAAGTTGTCAGTCCTGAGATTATATCCAGATAAGAAGCATCATGTATTTTATAAACACACACACACACTCACACACACACAGAGAGAGAGAGAAAGAGAGAGAGAGAGAGAGAGAGAGAGAGAGAGAGAGAGAGAGAGAAAGAGAGAGCAATAATTAAAGAAAACAAGCCATAAATTTGAGAAAGGAAGGGAGTTCACAGGAAGGGTGGGGGTCATAATATGATAAAAAAAATCATTAAAAAATTCTCCCTTGGAAATTTTCTCTTGCTAACTTTTAAAGTATTATACGCTTCCTGCTAGGCCCTTGGTTGATAAAAGGACAATGACAAAACAAAACCAAACCCCACAATAATAACAAAAATAACTCTTCTCTATTAGTATCTTCATTTCTCTCTAAACAGAGTTTTATCACTGGAAAAGGGGCAGGGTTAAAAATGAAATGAAATACTGTTTCTTACTGAAATCACAGGAACCAAGTAAAAAGGGATCTCCAAAACCCTGTCTAATACTGCCTGCAAATAGGATTATTTTTTAGCATATATTTTTATTCATTCATAAGAGTGCTTGCCTGAGCATATATGCCTTTGCCCCACTCATATATTCATGCTTAGTTCCTATGGAAGCAATAACAGAGAATCAGATTCCCTACAAGGAGAATTACAGATGTTTGTGAGGCACTATGTGTGTTTGTGAGAACCAAACTGGGATCCTCTGTAAGAGCAGCAAGTGTCCTTAACCTGCTGAACTTGCTGAACTTCTTTCAAAATGGCTTCCCATTTTTATTTATTTATTTATTTATTTATTTATTATTTTATTTTTATTTTATTTTATTTATTTTTTTTTTTTTTGGTTTTTCGAGACAGGGTTTCTCTGTGTAGCACTGGCTGTCCTGGAACTCACTCTGTAGACCAGGTTGGCCTCGAACTCAGAAATCTGCCTGCCTCTGCCTCCAAAGTGCTGGGATTAAAGGCATGCGCCACCACCGCCTGGCTCCCCATTTTAAAAAATGTTTCATCATTATTATTATTCACAAAGATGAGTAAAACAGAGACTACTGCATTAAATAAGCAATCGGTATAATGAAACAATCAACATAAAATTACTATTTATTTGTTTCCACAGGCTGTCAGTTTACACAATGTCCTCACAACATTTTGAAGGGCCAGATTTCACTGTCTGTCTGTTATCTACAATCCATAATTTATCTGCAAAAACACAATCTGTTTTTCTATCACAAGGATCAAGTAGATATGAAACTCTACTTCCTAAAAGCCTTTTTGCAAGTAGCTTAGTGTACAACATGGTTGGGGATTTGATTGATACTACCATTTTATTTTTAGTGGTTTGTCTCTATTGTTGTACTAGTGTCCAGATTTATCATTCAAACATGTTACCCATTTCTTCCTGTCTCGGATATTCTCCAACATTCCTCCCATATTTTATGTATTCTTTTTTATCGCATATATTTGTGCACTAGTTAATCTTCTTGTTGTTGTGTTAAAATACCTGATGAACATAATTTATGGAAGGAAGTTTATTTAAACTCACAATTTGAGGGAACTCTATCATGGCAGAGATGTCCTGGCATCAGGAGCTTGAAGAGGAAGCTGGCTACATTGCATCATTGCAAGAAAGCAAATAGAAATGAATACTTGTGATTGGTTAGTTCCCTCCTTCATGTAAATGTAAGATTCTGCTCATGGAATGGTTCTAGGAACTTTGGGGATGATTCTACACCCTTTAATTAATCTAATTTACATAATCACTTACAGACATACCACAAATATTTTTCTGCACTTTATGAAGTTAACAATCAAATTAACCATTCTAGTTCTATCTCTTGCCAATTTCACACTGAAATGTATCACTTACTTGTGGCACTTACTTGTAAGCACTTACTTGTGGGAACAGGACTGAGGTTTGGGGGTGAGAGGTGACAGTCATGTAAAGAATTCCAGCGATCAAACTCCAGAAACCAGCCTCAGGGTGCAGATCTGAGTTTATTGCTCAGTGCATAAGCGTATATACAGTGTTTGAGCCAATCCTAACCGCCTAAATCCTCGGCCAATCATATCTCACCACACAGTTACCTTGTCCAATGAAAGCCTTGATAAAGCAACTCAGGAGCAGCAGGGGGCGTGGTATCTTTACTTGTTAGGACCTCTGTAAAGATCAGGAACCAGCCACCACCATGACCTCCATTCCTTTTTGCTATCTTACTGTGTTCCGGGAGCCATTTTAGATCTAATACCATGAACAGCAGATTAAGAATCTTGGAGGAGGTATCCCAGGAGCCTGAGGTATTTCTTTCGATCCCACTTTTTCCTTCACACCAGGTCAACCTTCACATCTCTCACACTAACTCCCCATCTCGTATCCCCGTTGTGTCATAATCTATGACCATCTCACAGTGAAAAATGGAATCAGACAGCTTCAAAATATTCTATAGTCTCAATAATCCCAATACATTATACAACTTGGAAGTCTAAATCTCATCTGAGTCTCAGTCACTTAGCTGTGAGAACCAATAACATCAGAAAACAAAGAACATAGTTCTAAACTACAGTGACACAGAGTAAACATTCCTGTCCCAAAAGGAAGGGATAGATACATAGAAAAGAAAAATCAGACCAAAAGAAGACCAAAACATAGCAGAGCAACCCCTATATCCTGCAGCACCATCAAGAGCTCATGATGGGATCACCTGAACTTCAAAGGACCTGGGTAGTTCCTTACTTTCAACTGATGCCTACAACATGCAGAGCCAATCTTAGGTTGGCCTCACTGATTTCCTTAGAAAACATCTTCTGCTCCTGGCATCTCTGATACCCTATACCCTTTGTCTCTATAGCAACTGCAACCTTTACATTTTTCAGGCAGTGCCCTCTAAGTGTCTCTGTGCAGGAAATCTGTTGATGTTGTACATTGTCTGGTCTCAGGATACTCTGAGTCTTTCAACGCTGTTTCTTTCATGTTTATAAAATCAGGGAGGTTAGGTCGGCCTGGTCAGGCCTCAGTGGGAGAAGATGTACTTAATCATAGAGATACTTGAGGCTTCAGGGGAAGGGAGGTCCAGTGGGGAGGGAGCACATCTCGGAGGCAAGGAGGAGGAGGAGGAATGGGATGAGGAACTGTGGAAGGAAGGACCAAGAGCAAGCATGCAATGAATGGAATGTAAATAAATGAAATACTACAAAAAAACAAAACAAAACAAAACAAAAAAACCCACCTAGGGAGTTCTATAGGCATCTTAAGATGAAACCTGTGTTTCTTAGACACCTTTGTCCCCCTTACCCCAGCAGCATTTTTAGGTTAGGTCTTCTCTTTTCAAGCTGTAACTTCATTTTATTTATGTGTTTTTCTGAATGACAATGCATGTGTGGGCGGGGTGGCAGGGAATTGGTTCCTGTTCAGCTGGAGTTAGAGGTAGTTGTGAGCTACCCACCTGCTAAGAACTAAGTTCTGGTCCTATGGAAGAACAGCAATAACTTTTGACTGTTGGGTCTGCTCACCAGCTCCATGGTTCTCTTCTCTCAAATGAGTTTGTATTCCCACCAATGGAGCCTCTCCTGATGTCTTAATGTGGAGATCAGGTTTTGAAGGGTGCTAATCCCTTCAGCAATTACAGATTTTTCTTTATTGCCAGAAAATGTAAAATTGCTCACATACTTGTATTTCCCTCAAAAAAACTTTTTCTTTTTTCCTTTTTATTTTTTCATTTCTCTTCAGAGCTATAACCATGAAACAGCTAAAATTTAATTTTGTCTTGAAATTTCTTCCAAAAAATGAATTCATAAATTACTATGAAATTTAGCTTTATTTAGGTTCATAGGACATGAGAACAAAGTCATATTTTTTTTTCCAGAATATCAGGGACTGGCCCCTCCCCCATTTCCTCATAGGGTACCATTTCTTGCTTTCTAAAACCTCATGAATCTAACCTCTACCATCTGTGTTCCTCTCAGCAGTTAACTCTTCCAAGCTCTTAACAAAATGGCCTCTTACAGTCTACCAAGAGCATTTAACGGTTTCTCTAGGTCAAAGTTCATCTTCCATTCCTTCCCCATGACTGTCCGAAAGGTGTAAGATTCTCACTGTCATAGTTATCACAGCCAAATTCCCACTTCTTGGTACTAATTTTTTATGCTAATTAGTTGTTTATTGCTATGACAAAATTGCCTGCCGGGCAAATGCAAATAGACCTATTTCAACCCACAGTTTAATGTTCTGGTTCATTGTCTTAGGAATTTTAGGAAGCAGGAAAGTTAGGAAGCAATTTGTCATGTTGTACCCATTGTCAGAAAGCAAAGAAATAAGAATGCTGATGCTCAACTAGATCCTTCCTGTGTAGACCAGAACCCTAACTCATGGCATGTCACCACACATTCAGAATGTGCCTTTCTGCTTCAGTTAATATAATCCACATTTCCTCACAGACATGCCTAGAGTGTTGCTTCTGTGGGAATCCCATATCTGTTCTTTTTTGAGAAGTCTTACAGGTATACTGTGACTGCAACTCCTTTTAATTGCATGATATCTTGTGCTCTCTTTAATATGACAGCCTTCATGTAGCAAAAACCTTTAAAAATGTTTCTTTAAAAGTATTTTATGTGGATGCAAGTTTTGTCTGCACCATGTGTGCACCTGGTACACAGAAAGGCCAGAAGAAAATGTTGAGCCCCCTGGAACTGGAGTGACTGACACCTGTTAGTTGCCATATGGGTACAGGAAATTGAACCCATGTCCTCTGGAAGAACAGCCAATGCTCTTAATCACTGAGCTCTCTTCAGCCCCAGAACTCTAATTTCTATTCTTTGGAGTCTTCCAAAGGGCAGGAACTGCATATTCATGTCCTTATGTAATGGAAAATAAAATTTCTATACAGTTAAGAAAAATAAATAAAAAGAGATAAAAAGAATTAAGAAGTTTATGTGCATTTTTCAAGGTGCAAGACAGCTTATGGTTTGAGCTAAAAAATCTAAACACACGTTGAAGCATGTCTCAGAAGAAACCTACTAAATATAAAAGTTTTCCTCTATGATTTCACTACAGAAATGTTGGCATCGAAAAAGGTGTTCTATAGTTAAACATTTGACTATGAGGAGTATTTGGAAAAGTCTTAAAAGTCATGAAAGTGAATGCATTCATCTCTATTGCTTTCATCTTAATTTTTCTGTAGTGAATTTTCACATGACTCCAAAATATGGAATACTAGTTACATATCTTAATGTGAATTATTCTGCACTATGTAGATTTCAGTGAGTATTTGGCACTGAAAAATCTCCCAGCTTTAAATAACTTAAACTTTGAGGATGGTGAAATATCAATATATATATATATATATATATATATATATATATATATATTTCAACCAGTCATAATTATGAGGAAGTGGTACAATCTGAAGCTGCTGGGTGATAATTTTGTTTGAGGCAGAATATTAAGTACTGATATCTACATGTAATTCTCACATAATTACATGGTATTCTAACGTAATTCTGTATCACATATTAGCTCAGAGATGCATCAACAGACATAAAAATATTCCTATGGAGAATACAATGATTCAGGTGCTATGTGATTTTTATTGTCATGTTAACATCTCATACAGAGTTAGTATTAAAATTACAAAGTATTCCAAGTGGAGTTGAAGGAATAGGTTAAAATCAGAGCTGTACCCAAAACCAGTTTTTCTGTGTTTCTTTTTCTCCATTCAACTTGTATACATGCTCTGTCATGCAAGGAGTTGAATATGAACTTTTCCTCAGTCTTGAGCTTTCTACATTTGTCTTCAAATTTAAGCTCTCTGCTTCCTTAAAATTTCTTCTACTAAGTTTCCTTCATCCATTTTTAAATATAAAGACTTTCAGTGTGGTGATATTTCTTTAGTCCATTGAAGTGAAATATATATGTACTTTTTGTATGTGTTTTAGACTCAGTCTGGCAGGGCACAGGACCACCTGGGTAAGTACTATATGGCTGGCTGTATGTTCAGCTAAAAATTAGCAACTTTCAGAAATACTCCTGAGGGGTAAAGAAGGTATTTAGTTGCCTTCCAGTGACTTCTGAGAGATACTTCAGTGAGAGTTGAGGCTGGCTCAGCTGTTGAATTGAAGGCTCATTGTTGGCTAAGGACAAATGGGTTGTAGCAATACCCAAATTAAGCCCCCCACCCTCTTGCTGTATGTGTGTGTGTGTGTGTGTGTGCGCATGTGTGCACAAATTGTATATGTGTATCCTTGATAGAATCCTTGAAAATTACTAAAATATATAGTATTAATATATATTAATTATATATTATTAATTAATAATACTATATATATTAATATATAGCATCTGCATTAAAATAAGTCTGATATTGCAGGTTATGAATTGATAATAAACAGCTTCTTCATACATGGATAATAAAGAAAAAAGAATTTAGTTTGCTTTTAACAGATCCAGGTACAATCAACCACAGTAGGAAAGTCATGGCCATGATAACCTGAGGCAGCTGGTTCCATTGTATCCAGAGCTAGGAAGCAGAAAAGAATGAGTCACCATGCTCAGCTGACTGTCTTTATTATGCTCAGTCCCAACCTCCATCCCAGGGTATGGTGCTCCCCACAAGGAAATTGAGTCCTCCCACCTCATTTAACCTAATCTAAACACCGGTAGGCATGCTCAGAGGCTAACTCAATCAAGGCAATATCTCACAGGCACGAGGCTTGCCTTCCTGGTTATTTTATAAGATATCTACAGTCATATACAGGAAGCAGGTAATAAGCAGCATTGACGGAATTTTCAGTGGATCAGTCCAATTTCTCTCTTTCTTATAACTTTGCTAAATATAAGACTTGTCAGAATGCCTGGATCATGTTTAATCACACTATGTAATTGCATGTGCTCTGTCACCTATGTACTGCAAATGTGGCCATGTGTAGGTTTCCTATGCTCAAGGGAATGTCCCAAAGCTCTTTAAATATGGGCTGCTGAACTAAACTTAGTGACTTAAAACAAACAAACATACAAACAAACAAATAGACAGACATGAATTTGGAAGAGATGTGTTGTAGAATATACAGAGGAAGCTGAAGAGGAGAAACGTGAATAGGCATGTTCATATTTAATTGTTCATGTACATGATAATCTCAAAAACTGAAAAATTAAAGTGGGTAGTAATTTTACTCTAAAATTGACTTTGTTGTTTTAAAACTTGCTGGTTATTCATCTCTAAAACCATCATAGTAAGATGCAGAATAGGATATCCAGACTATTGTTAGCAATAGTGTCCTCTGCAATAGAAGACAGAGCTCCTCAAAGGTATAAATTGTAGAGCCCAGTATAGCTGTCTCCTGAGAGGCTCTGCCAGAGCTAGATCAATATAGATGTGACTGTACACCACCAAAAAATAGACTGAGCACAAGGACCCCAATGGGGAAGTTAGGGCAAGGACTGTAGAAGCTGAAGGAGTTTGCAGCCTCATAGGAAGAACAACAGTATCAAGTAACCAGACCCCCCAAAGCTCCCAGGGAATGCATTGCAAATCAAAGAGTACACAGGGAGTACCAATGGCTCCATCAGGATATGTAGCAGAGGATGGCCTTATCAGGTATCACTGGGAGGGGAGACCCTTGGTCCTGTGGAGGCTTGATGACCCAGGATAGGGGAACTCTAGGCAGCTGAGGCAGAAGTTGGGGAGCAGGTGGGGAGCACCCTCATAGAGGCAGGAAGAAGAAAGTGATGGTGGCTTGTTGAGGGGAAACTGGGAAGGAGGATAACATTTGCAATGTAAATAAATAAAATAATAAATAAAACAATAAAATATATGAAAAGACAATAATTCTCACAATTAAAGAAACACTAATTAAAACTATAATAAATTATAATTTTTTCTATAAGATTGGCAAACTTAAAATGTTTGAAAATAGCAAATAAACCCAGGAGGAGTAGACGGCAGGAAATAATCAAACTCAGGGCTGAAATCAACCAAGTAGAAACAAAAAAAACTATACAGAGAATCAATAAAACCAGGAACCGGTTCTTTGAGAAAATCAACAAGTTAGATAAACCCTTAGCCAGACTAATCAGAGGATAGAGAGGCAGTATCCAAATTAATAAAATCAGAACTGAAAAGGGTGATATAACAACAGAAACCTAGGAAATTCAAACAAGCATCAGATCCTACTACAAAAGCCTATATTCAACAAAATTGGAAAATCTGGATGAAATGGACAATATTCTAGACAAATACCAGTTACCAATGTTAAATCAGGAGCAGATAAACCATCTAAACAATCCAATAATCCTGAAAGATAGAGAAGCAATCACTAAAAGTCTCCCAACCAAAAAAAAAAAAAAAAAAAAAAAAAAAAAAAAAAAAAAATTCTGGGACCAAACGGTTTTAGCGCAGAGTTCTTTCAGACCTTCAAAGAAGACTTAACACCAATTCTCTATAAACTGTTCTACAAAATAGAAACAGAAGGAACACTACCCAATTCATTCTATGAAGCCACAATTACACTCATACCTAAACCTCCCAAAGACCCAACAAAGAAAGAGAACTTCAGACCAATTTCCCTTATGAATATCGATGTAAAAATACTCAATAAAATTCTCACAAACCAAATCCAAGAACACATCAAAACAATTATTCATCATGATCAACTAGGCTTTATCCCAGGAATGCAGGGTTGGTTCAATATATGGAAATCCATCAATGTAATCCACTACATAAATAAACTCAAAGAAAAAAAAACCCACATGATAATATCACTAGATGCTGAGAAAGCATTTAATAAAATTCAACACCCCTTTGTGATGAGTCTTGGAATCCAAGGCCCAGACCTAAACATAGTAAAAACAATATATAGCAAACCAGTAGCCAACATCAAACTAAATGGAGAAAAACTTGAAGCAATCTCACTAAAATCAGGGACTAGGCAAGGCTGCCCACTGTCTCCCTACCTATTCAATATAGTACTGGAAGTCCTAGCCAGAGCAATTAGACAACAAAAGGAGGCCAAAGTGATACACATTGGAAAATAAGAAGTCAAAATTTTACTATTTGCATATGATATGATAGTATACTTAAGTGACCCAAAACTTCCACCAGAGAACTCTCAAACCTGATAACGAACTTTAGCAAAGTGGCTGGGTATAAAATTTACTCAAATCAGTAGCCTTCTTCTACTCAAAAGATAAACAGGCTGAGAAAAAAATTATGGAAATGACACCCTTCATAATAGTCACAAATAATATAAAATACCTCAGTCATCAGGGAAATGCAAATCACAACAACCCTGAGATTCAAACCAGTCAGAATGGCTAAGATCAAAAACATAGGTGACAGCAGATGTTGATGAGGATGTGGAGAAAAAGGAACAATCCTCCATTGTTGGTGGGATTGTAAGCTGGTAAAACCACTATGGAAAGCAGTCTGGCAGTACCTCAGAAAATTGAACATAGTGTTATCTGAGGACCCAGCTATACCACTCCTGGGCATATACCCAAAAGATGTTTCAACATACAACAGAGACACATGCACCACTATGTTCACAGAAGCCTTATTTATATTAGCCAGAATCTGGAAAGAACCCAGATATCCTTCAATACAGGAATGGATACAGAAAATGTGGTACATTTACACAATTACAAAATTACTCAGCTATTAAAAACAATGAATTCGAGAAATTCTTAGTCAAATGGATGGAACTGAAAAATATCATCCTGAGTAAGGTAACCAAATCACAAAAGAACACACATGGAATGAACTCACTGATAAGTAGATGTTAGCCAAAAAGCTCAAAATAACTAAGATACAATTCACAGACCACATGATACTTAAGAAGAAGAAGAAGACAGACCAAAGTGTGGGTGCTTTGTTCATTCTTAGAAGGAATATCAAAATACTCAACCAGAGCTCCCAAGGTCTAAACATCCAGCCTGAGAACACAAAGGAAGGAACTCATGGTTCCACCTGCACAGGTAGTTAAGTGTGGCCTTGTCAGGCATTAGTGGAAGTGGAGGGCCTTGGTCCCTGAAAGTTTGGATTCCCTAGTGTTGGGGAATTTGAGAGCAGTGAGACAAGAATGGGAGAATGGCAGGAGAACACCCTCATAAAAATAGAGGAGGGGGGATGGGATAAGGTGTTTTGTGGAGGTATGGGAGAAGGAATAAAATTTGAAAGGTAAATAAATAAAATATCCAATAAAAAAACAGATGATGGGTCTGGCAATTGTAGTTGAGCAGTCAAGACTTTTTGTCAACAATTTATTATGAAGATTTCATGTAATCCTCAAGGACAAGGTATTGTGGAAGAAGCCCATGAAACTTTAAAAAGATTGGTGAGACATAGTGTTGATGAGACAAAGAATGATGCTGACTTGTGAGCTTGCTAATTGCTCTGACAAGGGTGACTGGGGAACTGTATTTGGCATTTGTTCCTTACTGACCTTTGCTTGACTTTATCCCAGATGGGACGAGCTGCCTTGTCTCAAGGTTTTAGACCTTGTGGAATAGAGAATCAAAAAGAGAAATTATGTCTTCTTAAAGGTGACCAGCTATTAGGACTCAATCATGTACTCGTCTAGAAATCAATCCAATATGGGAAATAATAGTCTACTTTTGGAAGACTGGATCTGGACTTGATCAGAAATATATTCTGAAGTTAGCTGTAGCTTGATATGATGTTAGGATAGCAATAGATAAAGTTGGGACAGGATCTGGATTTCAAACAAAGGTTGGTGCATGTTTTAAGGCTCTATTAATTGTCAAGCTAAAATTGGTTTTGTCTCTTCCATAGTATTTATTACAAGTTGCATTGACTGTATAGTTTCCAATTATGTTAGTGTGTTGAAACCTGGCATGTCTGTTATGGGGGTCTATCAACCAGCTTTCATCTCACTGCCCTGAGTATTAGAAAACCTTCATTCTCTGAAAAAAGCTTGGAAGTGCTGGAAAAAGTGAGTAAGACTTTAAGCAGAAGCAAGAGGGTAGCAGGCTTGATTATTGCTGGCATAACAGCTTTAATTCTATTAATTGCTAGCACCACTGCTTCTGCAATAGCATTGACACAAGTAGTTAAGACAACTACTTTTGTTAACCATCTAGCAAAAAAATGTTACTAATGTATTGAGTATATAAAAGGATTTGTATAGGTATCTGGAACAATGAATGATGCTCTATAACCCATTCAAATTATCTGAAGGAGGTTCAGGGTTCAAGAGTTAGGAGCCATCCCAAGTGTCATGACAAATATCAATGGATTGGTGTTACTTTTGAAATTCTCAATGATTGTTATTATAATTAGAAAAAAAGTTTAAAGACGCATGTAGGATATTTGGCATAATCCTAACACTTCTCTGGGTGTCTTAACTTTGAATAGTGAGATTATAAATTTAAAGAATGCTGCTTTGTTCACCTTTGATGCTGAAGATAAGGCCAATAAAATTATCCATGGCCTGAGGTCAGTATTTCCATTTTAATCAAACCTCAGGAATGGCATATGTAGCTTGATCAGGCTAGCACTTCTTGTCCTGGGAATACTTTTATTCCTATCCATTGTGTTAAAGCTTATCTTTAAGAATATCAACATGTTTGCAGCCTAAGTACATGGTCCACCTGAAAGTGGACCCCCAGACAGAGTTATTAAATTAACAGGCTGGCAAACCAAGGACAGGTAAGATTCTGCACAGAGCCTTACTAAACTAAGACAGAATTGCATTGCCTTTGATAAAGCATATTCCATGATGGGTAAGAAAGGCATTCTTGTCAGAACAACCTAAGACAGGCTCAGTCTTGGTAACAAAATAAAAAATGGGGAAAAGTTGAGAGCCTTTGGTGCTGCTTGGCAAGAAGTTGACATGGGCAAAAGACAAGGAAAGGAGCTGCTTGGCAAGAATGTGACATTGGCCAAGGACGAGGAAGTAGGCTTCAAGCAGGAATCTGACATTAGAATAGAACAAAGAAGTAATTTCAGGTAATAATCTAAATCATAGGCTACAATAAAGAAATAATCTCAGGCAGGAATCTAAATATTAGGCTAGAACAAGGAAGTAATTTCAGATAGGAATCTAAATTTTAGGCTAGAACAAGGAAGTAGGCTTCAGACAGGAAAATGACCTTGGGCTAGAATAGGGAAGTAGGCCCAGATTCTTTGGTCATCCTGATAAGCCTTTAGAAACAGTGATCATGGAGTGTTCACGTAATTAGGTTTAATGCCTTGCTTTTTTCTTTGACTATTTGTGTTTATTGTATTGCTTGTTCCTCGACTATTTGCATCTATTGTATTGCTAGACCCTCAACCAAGAACTGACCTTAATACAGGCATGTAATCCAAATGGTATAAAAGCATAAAGGAAGAGAGGGTATAGGATAGTTGTATGCATCATTATTAAATTTTACATAAAAAGAGCAACATAAAAAGAATGAAAATTATTTCTACTTATTGGCTCAAGGTGATTTCTGGTATTATTGCAAGAGAAGAAAAACATCAAAATATGGAACAGTTTATATTTTATTATTTGTCAGTGTAAAGAAACAAATTAAAATTGTGCAAAATATATCTTTGCTTCTATATGTATGGAAAAAATTAAACATGCAAGCTCATTTTTACAGAAGAATCTATCTGAACAGGATCCTGACAGCACAAGAGCTAAGTCCAACACTTAATAAATGATACCTCAAGAAGCTAACAAGGACACATGCTCCACTATGTTCATAGCAGCCTCATTTATAATAGCCAGAAACTAAAAAACCCAGATGTCCTTCAACAGAAGAATGGATACAGAAAACATGGTACATTTACACAATGGAATATTACTCAGCTATTAAAAACAATGAATTCATGAAATTCTTAGGCAAATAGATGGAACTAGAAAATATCCTGAGTGAGGTAACCCAATCACAAAAGAACACACATGGTATGCACTCACTGATAAGTGGATATTAGCCCAAAAGCTTGCAATACCCAAGATAACACTCACAGACCACATAAATAAGAAAGACCAAAGTGTGGGTGCTTTGGTCCTTCTTAGAAGGAGTAACAAAATACTCATGAGAACAAATGTGAAGACAAAATTTGGGACAGAAGGAGGAACCGTCTGGAGACTGCTCCACCTGGGTATCCATCCCATGTGCAATCACCAAAGGCAGACACTGATGTGGATGGCAGGTAGTGCATGCAGACAGAAGTCTGATACAGCTGTCTCCTTAGAGGTCTGCCAAGTCTGACATATACTGCATATGCTCACAGCTAACCATTGAACTATACATGGGGTATACAATGGAGACGTTAGAGAGAAGACTGAAGGAGCTGAAGGCGTTTGTGGCCCCATGGGAAGAGAAACAATACCAACCTACAAGAGTTCTCAGGATCTAAACCACCAGCCTGGAAGCACATAGGGAGTGACCCATGACCCCAGCTGTATATGTAGGGAAGAATGGCTTATAGGGCATAGGTAGGAGAGGAAGTCCTTGGTCCCATGGAAGCTGGATTCCCAGTGTGAGGGAATTCTAGGGCAGGGATAGTTATAGTGGGTGGGTAAATGGGTGGGGGCACATCCTTATAGAAGCAGGAGGAGGTGGATGGAATAAGGGATTTCTGGGTGGGGTGGAAATGGGGAAAGGGGATAACATCTGAAATGTAAATAAACTATCCAATAAATAATAATAATAATAATAATAATAATAATAATAATAATAATAATAATAATAACAATAACAATAATAGAAGCTAGGAAGGAGTAAAGTGGCATCCTACCTCATGGAAAAACATCTTTACCCATTATGCATATGATAGACTATTAGTGTTTATGATAAAGAAAACAATATATTTAAAATGGGGTATAGAGTTAAACAATGAGTTACGAAAACATGGAACACAAGTGGTAGAGAAACACACACACACACAAAACTGGCTGACATCCTTAGATGTATGGGAAACACAAATTAAAACTATCTTGGGATTTTATCATATTCCAGTTAGGATGGCCAAAATCAATAAAACAAATGACAGTACATGCAGCAGTGATTCAGGGAAGGAGGAAATACTTGTTGCTATGGAATGAGTAAAAACCAGTCCATGCACTCTGGAAATCAATGTGGGAGTTCATCTAAAAAGCCAAAATTAGATTTACATCAATACCCAGCTCTAACACTCTTGGCCATACACCAAAGGACTCTACATATTACTACAGATAAACTTGCTCATCAATGCTTATGGCTGCTCTATTCACAGTAGCCAGAAACTGAAAGCAGCCTAAATGGCCAAAGCTGATGAATAGATAATGAGAACGTGGTGCATTTACATCATAAAATATTATTTAGCTTTTAAGAAATACAAAACTATAAAAAATTTTAGATAAAAGGAAAAAAGCGAGGGACAATCATCCTGACTGAGTTAACCCACACCCAGAAAGATGTTGTATGGTTTCTCTTATATACAGACCTTAGCTTTTAAAGTTTCAATATGTGTAATAAACCCAGAGGGTAGGTAGTTAGTAAAGGGCCAGGGAGGAAGAGGGGATTTTTTTCTAAGGAAGGAAATATAAAATATGGTTTTATAAAGAGATAAAGGGGAAAACTAGAAAAAGGATCTAAATGGAGAATAAATAGGAGATATATGTGAAGGAGAGAAAATGGGAAAGGACAACTAAAAGCCCCTTGAAAGACATATGGAAACCTACTACTGTCAATAGATGCACACACACACACACACATACACACCCATACACATATATGTCACACACACATATATGCACATGTATGTATATAGATAATTGTGTGTACATGTGTGTGTATATGCATGTGTGTGCATGTGTGTGTGTGTGTGAGAGCACATATATACACACACATATATATTGTATATAATGTACTGATTTTGGTAGTTTTCTGTTTTGTTTTTATTTAGGATTTTGCTTTGAGTAAAAAAACATGAATTTGGGTAAATAGAGAGGATGCAGAAGTTGACAAAGTGGAAGAAGTATGATCAAAATATACTGAATGAATAACTTTTTCAAAAGTTCAATAAATAGAAAAATAACAAACAAAAATTTAAAAAGAAAGTAGAAGCTATAATCTCCAGGGAAGAGATTCCACGGCATTAAAAACATTGGACAATAGTACATTTCACTAATTAGCTGTTTTATGATGTTTGCTTAGAATTGTATGTAAATGTGAAAGCTTCTAACAAGCTAAAATCAGTTACTGAAATTACAAAAGAAACTAATAACATGACCAAAAAAAAAGAGATATTGCAAATGTTTCCTAAATAGAATAGTTTGATGATATGTTAAATGAAATGTAATAAATGGAAAAAATATCTTTAACTTTAGAAAGAAAATAAACAAACCCTTAAAGTAATTATGGCAAAATGTGTGCAATTATTTAATGTGGAGTGAGTGTATATGAATTTTTTCATGATTCCTCTATGTTTCACTCTATTTGAATTTTTTCGTAGTAAGCTGTTAAAAACAAGATATAACCATTAACTAAGACATGTTTTGATACTTATTGTGCTACCAATTTATTCTAAAGGAGATCTTATTAAATAAAACATTCTTATAGTACATACCCAGAAACCTAGAAGATTACATATATAGAGGACTGTTTCTAATTTAAATATACAAAATTATTCAAATAGATTCAAGGGAGCTTTAAAATACTTACTATGTAAACATAAAAACTCTTTATTGATAATTATAACAAATATTAAGGTATTTCCAATAACAAGCAACAAAGTGTTGTTATCCAGGATGTAAGGAATACTGATAATTAATAAAGCATTTTTAATAGAAGATAGATGCACAAATGAAAGGGAAAAATTAAACAAAAATAAAGCCAGAAGATTCTATGGGTATTCCGAATTATTGTGTCTTTTAACCCCATAGTTTGTGTTCGGGCTGTGTCTACTTTTCTGCTACTATGCCAAAGTCAGTCTCTAGGAGATAAGAAGTAATTTCTCATGGAATTCAGTTTTGGAAATGAATTCTTCTTTCCTTCCAGAAGCATTTCAAATGCCCATAGCTCATGGCAGGTTTCTGTATGAATGACAGACCTTACCTTCCTTGTCGCAGTGATTGGCACTCACACGGTGTCTGTCGTAAAATCCCTGTCATGGGACACAATTTTCTTCCTTCTTCACGGTGCCTCTTATGAAGGATGCAACTGCTGTGAATGTGCCGCCTTAAACACAGCTTTTATAGGAAATTTTCAATTAATAAAATCAAAGTCATTTTTTTCAATCTAGCATAGAGGATGCATTTAATATCAAAATGTAGAGATCACATTTTCTTGATCCCGCTGTCTCTTGAAAAGTGTTCTGCAACTTCAATTTTCACCTGTACCCTTAGATGCATCCTCGCTCCTGACATTAATTCTCTCCTGAACTTGTTTCTCTCCTCAGAAATCTCTCATTTGAGTTATTGAATTCCATATAACTCCTTCAGAATGATATGTCATCACCTTCAGTGGAGCAAACCTGAACTCATTGTCTATCTCTAAGCCCTTTCAGGTCATCTGTCACCCAACCACCACACTCATCCAGCAACACTACCAATTATATTCTGATTATCACAGTCCTAAACAGTGTTTGTTATTGTCTGTTCTTCCAGCCATGAGTCTTCCTCAACTAGCCATTCCTCATTCTTCCTAGGAGCATAATTATAGGTTAAGCCATTTGAATAGAATATTTGTCTTATTTCTTAGGCTTCCTTTTTTATTAATCATTTTATTAATTTACATTTCAAATGATATCCCCCTTCCCGATTACCCCTCTACAAAACACCCATCCTATTTCCCTTCTCTTCCCTCCCTTTTGTCTCTATGAGGGTGTTCCTCTACCCACTCGCCCATTCCCACCTCACCACTCTAGCATCCCCCTATGCTGGGGCATCAAGCCTTCACAAGACAAAGGGCCTCCCCTCCCATTGATGTCAGATAAGGCCATCCTCTGCTACATATGTATCTGGAGCCATGGATCCCTCTTTGGATGGTAGTTTAGTCTCTGGATGCTCTGGGTGGTCCTGTTGAAATTGTTCTTCCTATGGGGTTGCAATCCCTTTCAGCTCCTTCCGTCCTTCCTCTAGTTCTTCCATTGGGATCACCAGGGAAGCAAAAGGCTCCCAGGACCCAAAGGGGATGACTTTAGCTGAAATACCCAACACTGGGTAAATAGAACCTATAGAGACCACCTGCAGTAGATAGGCACAGCCTCCAGGTGAGAGATGGGACCACCCACCCATCTCAAAAATTTTAACCCAGAAATGTTCCTGTCCAAAGGGAAAACAGGGACAAAAAAAATGGAACAGAGACTGAAGGAAAGCCCATCCAGAGACCTCTCCATCTAGGAATGCACCCCATTGGCAGACACCAGACCCCAACATTATTGCTGATGCCAAGAAGCACTCGCTGACAGGAGCCTGGTATCTTTTCCCTGAAAGGTTCTAGGAGCACCTGACAAACACAGATGCAGATACTCACAGCCTGGGGACTCAGCCTGGGGACCCTAATGGAAGAGCTAGGAGAAGGACTGAAGGAGCTGCAGGGGATTCCTTAGGTTTCCTGCCTGATTACAAGGCCCTGCTCTTTCTGAGATCTCCACCAATGTAATCAAATGTGGTAGAGACAAGTGATGCTCACCCAGATCGTCAAATGACCAGAGTAGGGCACATCAGGCAGACTAGCACAATCATATCACAGTGCTAGCCCAATTTTTCACTTCCCTCTATTACTGTTGTCTGGTAGACATATTATTTACAACAACTGATAAATTAAAAATAAGGAGTACATTCAGATTTTTCAAGGAGTTCTTTTGCTGTTGAAGAGGAGGATGAAAATGCAACAGTTGAATCGAATCATATTAATTAAAAAACTCTATTTTCTCATACTGTTAGTGTACCAAGAATGCCTATGGGATCAACAATCATGTTTTAGTCCTTTTCTGTAATTTTCACAAATTGATCTTCCACTATAATAAGTTGGTTTTCTTAATTTCCCACCTGATATTTTAGTTTCTATTTCTAAATATCCCACCTGATATTTCATTCATATCTCTTTTTAAAATTTCATTCACGTTTTAAATTTATTTTTTAATTTTTTATTGGATGTTTTATTTATTTACATTTCAAATGTTATTCCCCTCTGTAGGACATTGTTATGTTTTTCTATATATACCTATATTCTACTTACAAATTTTGATCAATTTTTTGTCTTCTTTAACTAGTGTGTGCAATATAAAGTTTTGATTGATGTGTAACAGCATTATAATCTGCATCATGCATTGAATATTGTTGTGATACAAATACCCCTTATTCATTTTGCAAATATTCTGGGTATGATTACTGTTTTCAAGGAACTAACCCTGTTTCATGAGTGTCTGAGTATCTTTTCTTTTCTTTTTCTGCACTGGAATATTGGGAAAAAACAGGAAATTATGACTTAATGAAGAAAGGCTTTATTTTAGTTCATGGCTCAAGGTGCAGAGCATCATGAAGTAGAATTCAAAATGCCAGGACCTTGATTATGTTACCTCTGAGGTCAGGAAGGAACAGTGAATACAAATTCCACTTACTTCCCCTTTCTCCAACTATACAGTCCAGAATTTTAGCCAGTGAATGGCAACACCTACAGTAGGCTTTTCAATCTTAATAAAGTAAATTCCGATAAACCTACACATACATACCCAAAACCCCATCGCCCATATGATTGTTGATTTGGTTAAGTTGGTAATTAAAACTGGAATCAGGATTAATAATTTTTTATTAAATATTTTCTTTATTTACATTTCAAATGTTATCCTCTTTCCCCATTCCCCCACCCGGAATCCCCTTATCCCATACCCCCCCTTCTATGAGAGTGTTTCTCCACCCACCCACCCACCCACCCACTTCCACTTCCCCTCCCTGGCATTCCCCTACAGTGGGGCATAGAGCCTTCACAGGACCAAGGGCCTCTCCTCCCATTGATGCCTTACAAAGCCATCCTCTGTTACATATGCAGCTAGAGCCATGGGTCCCTCCATGTATACTCTTTGGTTGGTAGTTTAACCCCTGGGAGCTCTGGGGTGTCTGGTTGTTTGATATTGTTGTTCTTCCTATGGGTTGCAGATCCTTTCAGCTCCTTCAGTCCTTTCTCTAACTCCTTCATTGGGGACCTCCTGCTTAGTACAATGGTTGGCTGTGAGCATCTTACTCTGTATTTATCAGGCTCTGGCAGAGCCTCTCAGGAGACAGCTATATCAGGCTCTTGTCAGCATGCACTTCTTGGAATCTATAATAGTGGCTAGGTTTAGTAACTGTATATGGTATAGATACCCAGGTGGGGCAGTTTCTGGTTGGCCTTTCCTTCAGTCTCTGCTCCACACTTTGTCTCCATATTTCCTCCCATGAGTATTTTGTTCCCCCTTCTAAGAAGGACTGAAGCATCCACACTAATAGTACCAACAATTTTACCTCACGTTATCAACCATTTGTAGAAATATTTAACCTTCAAACTGGATAATAAAGAGTGACTATTATTTTGAACTAGAAAAGGAAACAGTTTTACAGGATTAAGGTAATTATTATTTTGATACATATTACCTATCATTTACTTTTCCTTGCACATATATGTGTGTCCAATGGGTCTATATGTTCACATGGATGTGGATATATATGTGTATGTGGAGGTCTGAGGTCGATGTTGGATATCTTTTTTTACTACCTTCATGTGTTAAGACTGGGTCTCTCATTGAACTCTGGGTTTACCTTTTGGCTAGCCTGGCCAAACTGCTTCCAAGATTCTTAGTCTCCCCTTCCTAACTGCTCAGATTACAGGCTGATTTGCATCCTAACTGGCTTTATATGGGTTCTGGTATCTGGACTCAGGTTCTCTTGTGTTTAAAGTGCTTGAGCTTCTGATTCACCTTATATTTCTCTATCATTCCACCATTAGTTCTTAATTTTCTACTTGCTGATTATGTATTAGAAACAAGCAAATAAATGATATCCCATGAATAATTGTTACATACAATAACATCCAAAAAAGTATAATTTAGAACTTTTATGTCTCACCTAGGGAACAATTAGAGAAATTAGTCAAATTGCATGTATTCAATGTATGTATTTTAAAAAGTCCACTAGCCACCCACAAGTAGCTAGAATGGATGGGAAGATGACAATAATATGGAGGATATGTCATGTTGCTTTGGGAGTTTTGTGCCATGGGTTTAAAACCACCATGATTTTTAATATGTCTTGTTCATTATCCTAGAATAATTATAAAGTCTATAAACAATGTATAACACTGAACTGAACAGCAAATCCACTGTGTATACAAACAACTGAAGCTATAAGTTGGATTCTGGAGCATAATTAGGGATTCTGTGGAACCTGGAGAAGATGCTTTCTCAGAAGGAAGTTCTAAGCAAGTTCACTAGACTGCTTCTTCAAAGACTGGCTTGTCAGGCAGCTCATTTGGCAGGTGAATTGTGTTTGAACACAGAATCTTGAGGATAATAACTATGTAATTTCATACCGTTTGGTATCAAATGCTCATAGAAAATAGCAAAAGGCTGAGGTGATGTTTTGTTTGCTCCAAGATGTTAACTAGACATCATCTTCCAATGGTGGAACATGAAAGCAGGGAGAATGAGCAACATAAATGATGATTTAATCACAAAATGTGTAGGGTAGAAAATGGTCCAACATAACAAAGGGATGGAAGTTAGAACAAGAGTCGCAGATGTCCAGAAGGGGAAGGACATGGGCAGCATCTGGACTAGGTTTTTTTCAGGATAATGTGTTCAACAACCCAAATTGGAAATGTTTTTTGCTTAATGTTCTGATCTATATACCTGTTGTAGTAAATATTTTTAGAAACAGCCATCGGTAATGCCAACTATCTAAAGCTGCAGCGGCTCTGGCTAGATCAGATGCCATGTTCAGTGGCCAGAGGCCACGTGGGCGCCACAGCTAGACTTGGCCAGCCAGAAACACCAGCCATGCCACCCACGAGATGCCAGTGTGGGAGATGGCTCTGCTAGTCTTCCACACTGTCTCTGCAAGGCTGGGCATTGCCCAGACTATCCTGTCAACCACGCAGGCTCGGTAAAGATGAGACTCTAGTACTTAGATTATCCAAAGTCTTATATATTTGGTAAAGATCAATAACAAGACGCCCATACAATCAGAAGTGTAACCCAATACCCAGCCTAGATATACCAACTACCTTTGATTGGCAGAGACATGTGAACATATACCTCCATGATGACCTCTCTCTCCTTCTCTCCTCCTAGCCCCTCCTCTTCCTCTTCCTCTTCCTTTCTTACTTCTCCCACCTTAGCTCCTCCTACATATACCTGCTTGACTAAATAAGCTTTTGAATCCATCATATTCCAGTTAGTGCTTTGGTAACTGAGCAGGCCATATCTTTTAGCAATTAGTTTTCAAAGTCCCTAGAACTCTTGAGAATCTTTTAAGAAATTTGTCTAATGCTTATATAGAAAAATAGATTTGCAGAAACACTACATTGGTTGAGGGGTCTGTTGTTCTTTCAGAATATTAGAATTCATTTCCTGTCACCCATGTTGGCTGCTTCCAGTTATTGTAACTCCATTTCCAAGAAATATGATGCATACTTAGGCCTTCAGAGGCATCTGAACACAGGTGCCTGGTTATGTGTATGCGTGATAGCAAGCAAACACACATAGAGGGAAGCATACACATACATGTAAAGAAAAAAAATTTTAAAAATGCTTCAACAGTATTTGTGTGTTTGGAAACAATGTTAAAATCTTTCAGATGAAGGCCAAGTGACTGTCTGAAGAGGATTCCACTGTATCATCAGGGCTGGGGAAACAAGCAATAGAGGATATCATGTCACATCTGAACAATCTGTGAATAGTGAACTCAGATGTCATATAAACATTGCTTGATTTGGGGGTTCATTATTTCACATATTTCAAACACTGGGGAAATATTGTTTAATAAGTAAAAGACAGAGAGAAAAATTAGAAAAGAAAAAGAGGAGTAATTGAATGAATAAAAGAATCAAGAAGAAAAATACCTAGATTAGGTTAAATCATAGCAAATAACACAATGTGTTTTTGAAAAGGAATGTTTCTTGTGAGCTAATACCACTTTAAAATATATGTATCCATTAGGGCTGGAATCTACAATTATGCATTTTAATTGCTTATGATTTTTTTTGTAATGGTTTTTGTCTTTTGCAAAGTGAACTACCATCAATTAATAATGCCTGAAACACAAGAAAAATATTCTTCTCCAGGGAAGAGAAGACCAATGTTTTATCCAATATCAAAAGATCACTCCTGAAATCAAATTACAAATAACAAAGTGGGCAGGTCAAATTTGTATATTTATGTCATATATATATATATATATATATATATATATATATATATATACAAATATTAAAAATAGAAGCCATGAATTTGAAAGATAGTAAAAAGGTTATATGGGAGGATTTTGGAGGGAAAAAAGGAACAGTGAAATGATACAATTATATTGCAATCTAAAAAAATAGAAATGATAGAAAACCACAACTTCAGAAATGAAAAGACTGACAGTATGATACTATAATTTTTTTATTGAGAATATGAGATGGTAGATGAAAGAAATAGATAGATAGATAGATAGATAGATAGATAGATAGATAGATAGATAGAGACAGACAGACAGACAATAATAGACAGACAGACAAATAGATAATAGATAGACAGATATATAGACAGACAAACAGACAGACAGACAGACAGACAGACAGACAGGCTGTTGGCAGTAATGGTGTACAACATGGAACCCAAATTAAGTCCTCTCCTCAAGCCATATATACTGTTTGGGATAAAGACACTCTATAACTGTTTATAGGTACTCATTGTCTGGAGAGTTCATTCTGAATGAAGCCCAAAATAAATTACTGTCTTGTGTATTTGATTTTCCAATAACATCATCTAAACTTACAGGCAGTTAGCATTTATACTAAAATGTCAACTTCATTATAGAAATATTGATAATTTATTCAAATAATTGTAGATTGTGCAATCCTTGTCATGCTATCAAAAATATTATTACAATTTATAATAAATACAATAGATTACTGGTTAAAAATAATCAACTTTTTATACCATTATTCACTGTGTATATGAGCACTGTGAATTGTCTAAAGACAGTTTTAATTAATTAAGATTAAAATTACTTTAATAATCACAGTGATCCACTATGAATTAAAGTAAGCAACAGAAGTGAAATTTATGGTTTGGCATCATCAACTAGAAAACTGGAAATAAAAGATAAACCATTGTTTTGCAAACATCAGGTAGCAGCTATTGATATGATACTTCAATAGAAGAACCATAGTTAAATTAAATCCTGATTTCAGTAAACACTTGCGGGAGTAAGCCAGGAGAAGTTATTTCTGCAGCATAATGTGGTGATTTGACTGAAAATAACTTCTGGGCTCATATATTTGAATATTTGTTACCCAGTCAGTGGCACTGTTGGGAAGGATTAGTAGGTGTGGCCTTGAAAGAGGAGGTGGTTCAGTTTACTGGAGGCAGGCATTCAAAAGACTCATAGTTTTCTATGCAGTATCTGAAAATCACATTGCATGGAGAAATCAAAAGATTGATATTGGAAAAACAATATATCTTCAATTTTTAACACAAGTACTGATGAACTAGGAGACACATGGAGATCTCTGAATTCTTTATAGGACTGCTCCTTAATTCTTGTTAAATGCTCAAATACAGATTTGAATGAGAATCTATCTATGGGTAAGGGAAAAAACAAGAAAGAAGTACATGTCCCGGAGCTTAACACAAAGATAAAGACAGTCCATACCTCCATTAGCATGTGTGAGAAGACCTCATAAAATATAAAGTATCAAAACAATATCTTCAGAAGGAAATATGTCAAAAAATTTTAAAAAAGTGGAAGTAAGCTAGCACAAAACCAAAGAAAAATGAGTTCTTTTGAGATAAAAAGTACAATGACTTAAAGGAAAAACACAACAATGACATTAGCAAACAAAGCTGTTACAGTATAGCAGGGAAAAAAATCATTGAATTCTAAGAATAACAATGTAAATAACATAAAATGAGTGAGTGGGAAAAATCTGTGAAAAAAAACCTGAATATTGATACTCTTTCAGACAATATTAACTATTGTGCTTATATTTCAGATAAAGGAAAGAAATTTGAAGAAATAACATCTAAAAGTTTTCCAACTATAACATGACTGTACCATTTATGAATTTAAAAATACTCACCAGCCACAAGCCAACAAATATGAATAAAATGACTCCTAATATCTTTTGACCAAATTTATGAAAATTGCATGATTTTACAAGCAACCAGCAAGAAAGGCACCTAATTTGCTTCAAGAAATTTAAAACACACCGCCAAGGTTTTAGCAGAAGCTAAGCATAGAGAATATGTATCTTTCAAGATTTGACAACACGAAAAACAGTCAAGGGTTCTTAAGTCAGTAAAGAGCCATTGACAAATGAGCTTTTCAGTCAGTACAGCAAAACAATTAATTATAGCTATAGCTGCATTAAAAGGAAGTTATATCTATTTTTCAAAACAGAGAAATGTGGAACCCACTGGAAAGTTCATCCTCCAGAATGAATGTGTAGAGTGAAAAATTATAAAGACCATTTTATGAAATATATATATATATATGTATATATATATATATGGGCTTTTTCTTTACCCTAAACCTGAGCAAAAGAATGCAAGTTCCAGAAAGCAGAACTGGATGTAAGATTTCAGGCTTTCACTGCCCCAGGACACATTCTGGGTGGAGGGCATTATCCCTGAATCAGAGGACACTTGCTGGATTAATATTCCTCAAGCCTCAGGGTGGGGCTATGGCAAGTGAGAAATAGTTAACCTGAAATAGTTGGTAATGACAGGGTAGGACACAGTGACATGGAAAAACTACATTCTTGAGAAGAATGAGCGAGCAGAGTGATTTTCACATGACTCTAAATCATTTAGGGTGGGTTCCTCTGAAATGTTCCACTGTTCTTGGTTCCCACCCCCTTGAGGTTTTCCCAGTGTTACAGCCTGTTGATGTTCAAATTTTGTAAAACAACCAATCATGTGTAACCGCACAAAAATGCCTTTCTTTCCCCACTATTTAAAAAAAAAAAAAAAAAAAAAAAAACCTCAGCTTGCTGGCCTTTTGTCAAAATTCTGTTCCTGCGTGGATGAGCAGTATTGACGTTGGCTAGCAAACTCTCCCCAATAAACCTCTGCTGATTGCATCTAGGTATGGTTTCTTGTGATTTTTGGGTGGTCCTGATTTCCTGAGACTTGAGGAAGGGTCTCCCGAGTTTGGGGGTCTTCAAATGAAGTGTGTAAAATATGGTAAACATGTAGATGAGACTTAAAAAAAAAACCAAAAACCTTGTATAGTATTATGAGAGGAAGGTATTGGTGATATAATGTAGGCTCTATAACATTTGTAACCCACACAGGTAAGTCTAAATAGAATCATATAACATGTAGAAATCTGAAAGATGAGATTAAACATATTGTAAGTCTGTCTCATCATATAATGCAATAAGTAAAACAGCAGTGAAGATAAAAACATATTGCTGGTGACCAGGATGAACATGAGCCTGACTGTTGTAATCAGCTTCCTACCTGGACTCACTGACCTAGTTGTAACCATTACAATCTGTGAATATAAACACAAATAGTCAACAAACAAGCAAGGCAATAAACAAAATCCCATAAACACTCCTGTAGTCACTGTTTCTAAGGACTTATCAGGATGACCAAAATATCTGAGTCAACTTCCCTGTCCTAGCCCAAAGTCGTTTTCATGTCTGAAGCCTACTTCCTTGTTCTAGCCTAAAATTTAGATTCCTGCCTGAGATTACTTCTTTGTTCTAGCCTAATATTTAGATTCCTACCTGAGATTACTTCTTTGTTCTAGTCTAATGTCAGATTCCTGCCTGAAGCCCACTTCCTTGTCCTTGGCCAATGTCATATTTTTGCCAAGCAGCCCATTTCCTAGACTATTTACATCTATTGTATTGCTGGTCCCTCAACCTAGAACTGACCTTAATACTTGCATGTAATTAAACTGGTACAAAAGAAAAAAGGAGGATGGGGGATGGAATAGGGGGATTCTAGAGAGGGGAAATGGGGAAATTTTACATCTAATTTACATTTGATTTATATCTGAAATGTAAATAAATAAAATATCCAATTAAAAAAAAGGAAAAAATCTGGAGATATTATATGCAAAATATACAGTTGTAAAAAATATTTTAAAAGAATGAATAAATAGAACAGTTGAGATGAGAAAGCTAAAGTCATATCACAGCTTTACTTTTAAAAAATACTTACGAGTTTTTATTTTGACTGGCACATTTTTGACTGATGTCTGGCTTTTAGAATGATTTGACTGCAGATCAGTCAAATGATTCAAACAGATTTGTAAATTTGGATGTGACCTTCAAAGAGACTGATTTTCCTAATATATGCTGAGGTTGCTAAGCTGTGAATGAACTATATAATAATGAAGAATACATTTTTTAATCTGATTGAAGGCACTAAAAGTAAAAGAAAAAGCTAATTCCATGCCTAATTTACTTGATTCATCTGGTTATTAAGGACAGCAAAAATACTGATAGTCAATGTAAAAGTTTTAGTTGTAAACAGAATTGTAATCATATGGACCCAATTTTGAAAGCATTTTCTTATTTAAATATCAAAATTAATGTTAGTATATGAAAAGTGCCATATATATCCTTAGAAAGATAGCTAGTTTTTGCAGTTATTAACCTTGCTTTCTAAGGTTCCATTTTTTTCTTTCACACATATGTAAATGTTTTGTATCTTTTCAGTATAGAGAATAATGCATTCCTGCACTGCCACTTATCTGTAGTCCCAGCCCAAAATCTGTTTGTAATCTGTTATAAGAATTTATTCCTTTAAAATACCTAGTTTCTTAAAATTTACAGCAGTTTACGTTACCTAGATTAGATATAGGAAAACTAGCATATTCATATGTGACTGGAATTCACATACATTTGTGTAAACTATTTTGTAAAGAGAGTCAATATGTCTGCACAACAAGGATCACACATTTTGATTTAGGAATCTCAAGTATCAGTCTACTTTAATTGTAAGCACAAACCAACCCTAAATCACACTTTTGGTAGTATGGGTGGGTGTCCATGTAGGCTGCAGCTCCATTCCCATTGCAGGACTGCTCCTCCAGATCACACCTAGTCCATGATGCAGGATGAGAGAAGGCTTGTTTCCTAGGGCTTCCTATTCTCCCAGCAGAAATGAGACCAAGGTGAAGTTCATACTGATTTAAACTTCTTCACCAACCCATAAGCCTGTCCAACCAGCTCATATTTCATTGCTATACCTGAGTCATCCAAGATCTCCAAATAAAGCCAATTTATATAAAATACCTCAAGTGACACATGAAAAGGTCACAGGAGGGAATTCCTATGAAAGAGAAGTAGTCGACAGATGAGGGCCATTGTGTATTTTTGCCATACTTACCTTTATAGTTTTTTTTTTTCTAAGAATTTAGGCAATTCTAAATAATTCCAAACTGAAAAATGTTATCTACAGATTGTTCCATATGACATTAATTATATTAATAAAATTTAGCACTTCAAAAACATGGTAAAGCCTGTACAACGTTTAGTTGTTTAATGAAGTATAGTATTATACAACTATCAAAATTACATCGCTGGAAGTAAAATTCGTTTAATTGTATTTGAAAGTAACTTATATTCTGCTCATAGCCAGAAAATGAGTAGAAAATCTTAACAATGACAGCAAAGGTTAGCTGAATATGGTGCTACATTTCTATACTCTTACCACTTCAGAGATGAAGGATCAGTAGTTCAAAGCTAGCCTCAACTGTCTAAGTCTTGAAAACCTTACAAACAGCACAAAACATGAACACAAAGCATGATGAAAGGTACATTGTATGGATTATTTTATATTAAAATATTTTCCTTATTATTGGTGAAGTGATAATTTTACAATAACAATAAATACAATATTTTTATATTTTAAAAGATTTTTCAATTTACATATCTGTGTATGTGTATCTTTGTGAATGTATGCACTCATTTGTCTGCCTGTGCCTAAAGGTGCCAGAAAGGTCAGAAAGAATCTCTTGGAACAAGAGTTATAGCCCTTTGTGTATCTTCAGTGTAGATCTCAGGTATCAATGATTCATGACAGAGCATCTAGTACTATTAATTACTGAAACATTTTACCTTTTAGGAGCATCATTTCCATCAACAAGAAAAGAGGAACTTTTAAGGTGAACCATAACAATGTCAACATTCTAAGTAGAAGCTGATAGGAAAGGAAATATCATTCTTTACGAGTCTAGCCATTGGTTGGTTACTTCTGCTTTGGTGTATTACCCCACATCGATGCATAAATGGGCAGTATTTATTTGCTTTATTGAGTTATTATCAAGAAGAAGAAGAGGGAGAAGAAGGGGTATGGACAGGGGAGGAGCAGGAGAAAGAGAAGAAGGAGGAGGAGGAGGAAGAGCAAGAAGAGGAAGAGGAGGAAGAGGAAGAAGAAGTAGAGGAGGAGGAGGAGGAGGAGGAAGAGGAAGAGGAAGGGGGAATCTATCTAGCATCTTTATTCAGGTGTCAATGAAATATAGTATGTAACGTGATTTTTTTATGTAACGTTACATACTATATTTCATTAATTAGAATAAAGATGCTAGATAGATCCCCCCCAAAAGAAATGTGTGAACACTCTTCTATCATGTCATTCACCAATTTTTGTTCACACAGAACTAAAACAATAGTTATATAGAGATTTTACTTCATCTGCCAGGAGATTTGTTGCATCTGAACATCAGGAGCTGTCTTCTGGGAAACATAGGCAACTTCATTTTCCGAAGCACTTGGTATGGTTTCATAGTAGCTTGTTCATACCAAAACTTGCTGAAATTTAGTTGCCAATGTAGCCATGCGAAAGGTAGTGACGCCCTCACTAGGTGCTACACCACAAAGTTAATGCCGTCATGAAGATGGTAAGGTACTTCTCTGAGGAATTGCTCAAGCTATCCTGTCAGTTTCTAACTCCTTAATTGTCCATTCATTTTTCTACCACAACTTGAATGACCTCAAGGCAATCATCAGAAGCCAACCAGACTCAGCCTCCTAAGTATCTTTCTCTATTCTAAGCCTTCATATGAGATAACAAAAATGAGAAACATATGAAGTCACTATCCACTCTTGTATGATTAGGGCCACTGAGATAGCCCAGAGGGTAACTGAGATAGCCCAGAGAGTAAATATGTCTGTCACCAAGCTGACAGAGTTCAATTCCCAGGGCCCACATGGTGGAAAGAAATAATCATCTCCTTAAAAATGTCCTCTGATTTCCACACATGCAACCCTTCACACAAACACACAGAAAATAAATAAATACAATATTTTTTAAGATTTTTGAAAGTATGTTTATATTCTCCTGATAGAGTGTATAATTTTCTACAAACATTTATTTTATTAGTGTTTATTTTAATAGGACAGTTAATTGTTCTTTTTCATCCATAAATTATAGCATGACTTTTTAACAAATGTAAAACTTGCCAAGAATTTACCAATAAATCTTAAAAACAGAAGTAGACAAAGTATTATAAATTAACTTATTTTTAATGTTATAATGAATTCTTCTTGTCAAGACTTCAGCAAAGCTCAACATTCCAAATATGATATCACACATTTGTTCTCAACTTACCAATAAAAGTAGATTATACATTGTTAATTTTTTATGGAGTCTTTTAATTCTTTCATGTTGCCAGGGGATCTGTTAGTAAATTACCTCATCCAGTGTTCTAAATGGTCCCTTAGTGGCCTAAGTTAATGCAACTGCAAAGAAAGATATTCCCTTACCACCAACAGAATCAGACCCACAAGTTTTCATGTTTGTTTCTTTATTTAATGATCAAAAAATGGTAATGTTGTTTTTTTTTTTTTATGTTCACATAATAGATTTGAAAGTCCCTGCTCAGTATATCCACAATCTCTTGCGAGCAGGATTTTCTATTTCATCATATCTTAAGAAATTTTTACTCTGTGATTTATTAATACTATTCCAACGTTGTCATAGGGACTTATAGTAGTGAATTTAATTTTCAACCACTTGAGAATATATATCTTGTTCCAAAAAAAATCTGATTCATTTTTTATTCAATTTAAGAATTCCAGAGAATCACTTGATTGTGTTAAAAAAAATACAGATATTTTCAGATTGTGCTCACTTTTCTAAGTATAATATGAACAAGGAATTCAGTGAAAATTCAAATAAAGGATGTAAAATCAGGAAGAAAAGGGTTAAATTTTTATCTTTTAAAATGTATCTAGCTGCATTTTGAAAAAAAATTTCTCAAATGCTTCCATCTATTTTTCGATGTTATGAAATTTTTGTCAGTAATGAAGTTTCTTCAAAATAACTTATAAATTCAAATATTGACTTAAAAATTCTACAATAAAACAATCTCATCAAAAAATATCATGAGAACCTGAAGCTTAATAAAAGCTCTTTAAATAAAAAATTTAAATTATAAAGTACTTACTTTGAAATAAACAGTAATCATAAAGTTTGCATACAAACATAAAAAACCACTTTGAATGGCCAAAACACTCTTGAGAAAAACAAGCAAATTTGGAGGCATCATGCCATCTGGTTTTAAAATTTATTGCAAAACTTGGATGATCAAAATAAGCACAATTTTGGCATAAAAGTGACCCATTGGTCAATTGATGAAGATAGAGAATCCAGAGAAAACTCTACACAGCTATCGTTATTGGATATTCTGCAAAGGAGCCAAGAACACACAACAGAAAAATGATAGCTTCTTAATATCCAGTTCTGGGAAACTGGGTATCTACACACAGAGGAACAAAATTAGACCTTCATCCCACACCATATAAAATATTGGCTTGAAATAAATTCAAGACTAAAACAGAAGATGTGAAACTACAAAACTATTAGAACAAACACAGGGTACATATTCCAGAGCACTGATTTGGGCAAAGAGTTAAATGACCCAAACAGTAAAGCAACAAATGCACAACGAAGAACCACAACAGCACAAAACAAATGGTATTACTTGAAACCCAATCTAAGAAGCTTCTCCACAGCAAAAGCAACAGTGGAGTGAAGAGATGATACGAATTGAAAGAAAACATTTGCAAGCCACTCATGTGATCAGGGACTCTGTGGGAAAAGAAGAAACTTGATTGATCCAACACCAAAAAATATATAATAAAATCAATAAATGGGCAAGGGACCAAACAAGAGTATTCTTAAGAGAAGTCGTTGACAGGTATAATTAAATTGTTCCTTGTTACTGATTGTCAGGAAAACGTAAGTTAAGATGAAAATCAGAAGTGACTTCATACTTGTTAAAACGACTCCTAATAATAAAAATACTGATTACAGGAGTCAAAGAGGAACGGCTATAGGATAGAATTGAATATTATGGAAAAAGGGTAGAAGTTCCACACAATACAAACTGTAACATACATGTATTAGGTTCTTTCTGTTACTATAGCAAATATTTAAGAGAATTAACTTATAAGGGGAAAATGCTTATTTTACCTTTCAGCTGGAAGCTACAGTTCATGACCCACGGATCATGGCGATTCTTTTTACTTGTAGAAGCAAATAATGAAGAATCACACAGCAGAGAAAAGATACTCAACTCAGACACAAAGAAGACATCAGGAATGGTCTGGAATCTGCCAAGGCCTTTCAAAGACACAAACTCATAACCCAAAAACGTCATTCTAGACCACATTTGTTACTATCTACACCACCTAGACGCTAGGGACTAAGTCTTTAATCCCTCGACAATGGGGTTCTTTAAAATACAAACTAAAAATGTTGGGTACTATATGTTGCATGTAGTTTTTTTGTTTGTTTGTTTTTGGTTTGTTTTTGGTATTTCGAGACAGGGTTTCTCTGTGTAGTCCTTGCTGTCCTGTAGACCAGGCTCTCGAACTAAGAGATCTGCTTGCCTCTGTCTCCCAAGTGCTGGGATTAAAGGCGTGTGCCACCACTGCCAGGCTATGTTGCATGTAGTTTTAAGCTAACTACCTTTGCTCCAGGAACGGCCAGCTACCAGTCCTTACCAAGCTTCTTTTTTTTTTTCCTACCCGCCTTTAGCTCCGGGAGGTAACCATGTTACTAGCCTCCTCCCAGCTTCCCTGAATCCATGGGTAAAAGACACACACCATTTGTTCCTTTACAACTTGACACAATTGCTGGGTTCTGATAACTTTCACCTGGAAAACTGTGCCCTTACCAATTTGTTATCTCTGTCTCTCCATTTGCCCTAAACTTCAGTGGCTAGTCCCACTTAACCCCTGTCAAATATTCTTTACCACCTGTCTGTAGTATTGGTCACAGGCCCCAGTACCCCCCAAGACCTCAACATGGTTGCTGTGTTCTTCTGCCTCCAAAGCATGGCAGAAACTCCTGTCTCCTCCTTGTGTCTGCTTTTTTCTTCCTGGGACCTGGAAGTCCTGTCTGTATCTTGTACACAACAATTGGCCCACTGCTTTCTTTATTGACAAATCAAGAACCAATTGGGGAACAGGAAGGTGGCATCAGAACTGCCCTCTTCAGACATATTGTCCAATATAATTTAAATCATTATTCTTTAGAGATGTCTGAGCTCTCATACTCATTGTTACTTTCTTCATAATAGCCAAGAAAGAAACACAAACTAGGTATCCATCATCAGTAGACTGGATGAAGCATGTTGAGTATACACAAGCATAGTGATGAATCTGAACTCCCTAAGTGAAATAAAGAAGGCACAGTAAGACAAATACTAGAAGATTTGGCTGACATTTGGAAGGTAAAATTGTTGAAATCATATAGTGTGGAATGGAAGCTATCAGAAACTGGGACAGGAGGCCATATGCAAGCAAGGGAGAAACTGACTACATTTTGGCACAGTCGGTTAGGAAGAGTAAGCTTCACAGATTACAGAATAGGGAGTGCAATCATCTTACATGGTGCATTTTAAAATCAGACACAAAATTAATATGTGAGATTAATTGGTCCTATTTAATTGTTCACATTATATACATAGTTTAATCATTAGACAGACAGACACACACACACATACATAATATGTTAAAATATATGTTAAAATATGTTAAATATGTTAAAAAAGCAAACTAGTAGGATGAGAAACCCATTTAACAAATCTGAGTCAGGAAGAAATAATTCAATCATTAGGGAATATACTTCATAGGGAGCCTTTAAAAAACCAGCAGAGAAACCTTTTCTTCTGAAGGCTGGAGAATGGGCTGGGTAGCCCTTTCCAGGTCCTTTCATTCTCAAGTCTGTGAGACTTAACACTGAAAAAAAGTTTTGTGTTTAGTCCAGTCAAAAAGTGTTTCAGCTAACCCTGGAAAAGGCTTCTAAACGTACAATGGCTGACATTCTTAAGCATAAACATGGTGTCTTTTCTACTGGAAGATGCTAGTGTTCAAATAATGACACTTCCTCTGACATTGACAGTGCCAAGTAGAGTAGAATGTCAGACTAATATGAGAGAGTGAATTCAAGGGAAAGATTAGACCAGGACTCCCCTGACACCACATCATCATTTGACAGGCCAGACTTCCCTGCTATCCACTGGCGCTAAAGGACAGCAGTAGAATCAATTAAACTATAACCAAACAGGGTTTTGGTTGTTCCCTTTTTGTTTCTAGCACCTATAATCAAAATTCTGGCTCTTAACTAGTGGTATTATACAAGTGAAATGCATGGAGGGGATACACTAAGGCCCAATTAGAGAAATCCATGCATTTAATACTCCAACCAGAAACACCTTTTTTTTTTTTTCTTTCTTCAAATACTTTCAGGATCATAGTCTACTTTTTCTCCTCATTTTTTATTCCTTTGGTGACATTCAAGTCTGAGAAAATGTTTTTTGAAAGCAATTATATCTCTAAAGCAAGTTTTCCCAAACTCCCACAGCTTAACTTTTTGGCTTAAAATATCATGTTTTAAAAGGTGTTGGCATTCAATTTTACCTAACAAATAGCTGGGTCTTGAGAAAGGAAAAAAAAGACAGTTTAACAAGAAAAGTAAGTGTGTGTGTGTGAGTGTGTGTGTGTGTGTGTGTGTGTGTGTGTGTGCATGTATGTGTGCACACATACATATATTTGTGTATGTCAGAGAGAGAGAAGGAGACAGAGACAGAAATAGAGACCAAAGGAGACAGAGGACACAGAGGGGGGTTGGTTGATTATTTTAAAGCACTGATTTATTTAAACAGATTTAATACACCTATAAATTATGGACATTGGTTTAAGCTCCTTTTGTGTTCCATATAATTAAGTTACATTAAGTACAATTCATCAGTTTGAAACTGTTTATGAATATAACATGTATACATATGTGTACATATGTTATTTATAAACCCAATGCAGTCATACCTATATTGTGTTTTTTATTTATTTAGATAGATATGGTCTATCTATTAAATATAGTATCAAATTCTCATATTACAGTTACCTAACTGTAAACAAGTATAAATGAATAAAAATAGGAAATTCCTTAAAAATCAAATGGCAATTTTAAAATTAAATAACAAAATATTTATCTTTGTTAAAATTTCTTCAAGTACCAGCTTTAATGATTTATCTGGTATCTGGTATTCTCCAAAAATAACTAATTGGGAAATATAAAATAAACGAAATTTACTAGTATCAGGAATTATCAGTAGGCCCTATAGTACTGCTAATAGTGAAACAAATGAACAAAAAATAAATGAAGTAATCCTTATAACATTCCTGATATGAAATGATGTTTCACAGAAGGATGCAGAGAGAAAAAAACCCAAACAGTTTCAGTATCCAGCTGAGCTGAGGAGACACAGATTTAGATTTGAAGTATATGAGAAATTTGGCATTTGTGGAGCAGAATTAACAGAAATCAGGAAGCTACAGGGAGATCCCCAAATGTGTGGAGAGATGCCTTTGAGTCTTATTCTTAATAGTAAGGTATTCATATCACCTGAGAATCACACAAAGCCAGACAGAATCAGCCTGTTTCCAGAATTCAAAGCTCAGAGCTTTTCAAGTTATCAGCCAAGTTCTGGGAAGACGTTCCTAAACACTGTGGCATTTACAGTATTCTCTCTAAAGAATATCAATGTAGAAAACAACCCTCAAAATAAAAGACCATAAAACAATTTAAAAAAAAAAAAAAAGAAAGACTCAAGTTAATCTACAACTGACTTTAACGCCTGGCAAAATAATATCCAAAGCTTTAGGAAAAAGTTAAGGAAATGCAGTTTAATTGCATTTATGAAACATGGAATCTAATGCCAAACAATATAAAAGAACAAGGAGTGAAAATGTATTCAGAGGCAGAAGGGAAGTTCAGAGAAATAGACTTAAGAATGCCAAAGATAATAGAATCACAAAGACAAAGGTTCGATGTATCCACCATAAAATGGGTCAGGGAATTACAGTAAAATACAATTAGATTGAAGAGACTTCAATGAATGATGAAAAATACACAGAATTAGAGATTTTACTAATGTCTTAGAAAATTGGAAACAGAAGAAAATATAAAGTTTAAATCAAACCAGTAGAACCCATCAAACTGAAGTTATGTGGAAACATTGTCAGAAATGAACATTTCCCAGCCTCTATTTTGGCTTTAAATAACATGCTTCATTAGTAGAAATAAGCATTCCTTAGAGACATGGCTATTCCAAGGGATAGAGAGCAGAAGAAAAGGTAAACATAAAATGAGCTGAAAGTCTTCTGGTACCAGAAAATAAGAAAAATGTAAAAAGTACAAGAATGATTTTTAAAAATATTTTTGTAGTAAAACTTCTTGAGTTCTTTATATATTTTGGATATTAGCTCTCTATCGGATGTAGCGTTAATGGAGACCTTTTCCGAATCTGTAGGTTGCCATTTTGTCCTATTAACAGTGTCTTTTGCTTTACAGGAGCTTAGTTGATCTTAAAGCCTGAGCCATTGGTGTGCTTTTCAGCAAAAATTTTCCCTGTGCCAATGCATTCGAGGCTATTTCCCACTTTCTTTTCTATTAGATTCAATGTATCTGGTTTTATGTCAAGGCTTTTTGATCTACTTGAACTTCAACTTTGACCAAGGTGATAAATGTGGAACAATTTACATTCTTCTATAAGCAGACTGCCAGCTAGACCCTCACCATTTGTTGAAGATGCTTTCTTTTTTCCATTGTTTAGTTCTGGCTTCTTTGTCAAAGATCAAGTATCCATAGTTTTATGGGTTTATTTCTGGGTTTTTGATTCTATTCTATTAACCTGTCTCTTTCTGTGCAAATTCTATGCAGTTGTGTGTGTGTGTGTGTGTGTGTTTGCACGCATGTGCTTGCGTGCATTTGCCTGTGCATGTATGTGTTTATCACTATTGCTCTGTAGTACAGCTTGAGGTCAGGGATGGTGACTCCCCCAAAAGTTCTCTTATTTCTCTATCCCCAGTATTTTGTTTTTTTATATGAAGTTGAAAATTGCTCTTTACATGTCTGTGAAGAATTGTGTTGAAGTGTTGCTGGGGATTCCATCGATTCTGGAGATTCCTCTTGGTAAGATGGCCATTTTAACTATGTTAATCCCACCTATCCATGAGCATGGGAGATATTTCCATCTTCTGAGGTGTCTTCTTTGATTTCTTTCTTCAGAAACTTGATGTTCTTGTCATACAGATCTTTCATTTGCTTGGTTAGAGTTACACCAGAACTCAAGAAGTTAGGTTCCCCAAAAGCAAATAACCCAATTAAAAAATGTACATAGCTAAACAGAGAATTCTTAACAGAGGAATATCAATGGACCCAGAAGCACTTAAAGAAATGTTCAATATCCTTAGTCATCATAAAAATGCAAATCAAAATTACCCTGAGATTCTACCTCATACCAATCACTATGGTTTAGATCAAAAACTCAAGTGAAAGCACATGAAAGCAAGGATGTAGAGAAAGAGGAACACTCCTCCACTGCTGCTGGGATTGCCCACAGATATAACCCTTCTGGAAATCAATAGATGGTTCCTCAGAAAACTGGAAATAGTTCTACCTGAAGACCTAGCTATAGCACTCCTGGACATACCCAAAAGATTCTCCACCATACCACAAGGACACTGGCTCCGCCAGAGCAGCCTTATTCATAATAGCTAGAAACTAGAAGCAACCCAGATGTCTCTCGACTGAAGAATGCACACAGAAAATATGGTTCATTTACACAATGTGATACTCTTCAGCTATTAAAATGAAGAAAATATGAATTTTGCAAGCAAGTGAATGGAACTAGAAACTATCATCCTCAGTGATTTAACCCAGACTCAAAAGGACCTACATGGTATATACTCACCGATAAGTGGATATTAGCCAAAAAGTACAGAATACTCAAGATAAGACCCTAAGAAGTTTAACAAGAAGGAAGATCCAAGTGAGGATGCTTAAATCCCACTTAGAAGGGGGGAAATATTAATGGTAGGCAGAAGGAAGGAGGGATCTGAGTGGCAGAGTGAAAAAGGAGGAGAAAGTGGGGCAGGCTTAGGTATGGGGAAAAACAGGAGGGAAGCCCAGAAGGCCAGGAGAATGAATGGGAATATGAGGCTGATGTGGTTGTAGGTGGGGGTAACTTCTAGAAAGCCCCAGAGACCTGAGATGGGAGATGCTTCCAGGACTCAATGCGGGTGACATTAGCCAAATTGCCCAACAGTGTGGAGATGAACCTGAAGAGACCCCTTGAGAGATGGGGATGAGATGGGGAGAGATGGGGTCACTGACTCACCTTCAAAATTTTTGGCCCAGAATTGTTCCTGTCTAACAGAAACATGGGACAAAAAATGGAACAGAAACTTAAGAAAAGGCCATGCAGTGATGGGCCCAACTTGGGCTCTATCCCATGGGCAGCCATCAAATCCTGACACTATTGCTGCTCTTATGTTGTATTTGCAGACAGAAACCTAGCATGGCTGTCCTTCGAGAGAATCTACCAGTAGCTGACTAAACAGATGCAGATACTCACAGCCAAGCATTGGCTGAAGTCGGGGACCACTATAGAATAGTTAGGAATAGGATTGAAGGAGCTGAAGGGGATGGCAACTCCATAGGAAGACTACGAGTTTTAGCTAACCTGGAGTCCTGGAAGATCCCAGAGACGAAGACACTAACCAAAAAACATACACAGTCTGGTCGGAGCCCACCATATGTAACAGAGGACTGCCTTGTCTGGCCTCAATGGGCAAAGATGCACCTTACCTTGTATAGATTTGATGCCCCAGGGAAGCATGATGACTGGAGTGGCACCCTCTCAGAGGCAAAGGGGAAGTGGGACTCGGGGGAGGATTCTGCAAGGGTACTGAGAGGGGGCAACATTTGGGATGTAAATAAATAAGATAATTAATGATAAAAAAAGAAATTTTAAGAAAGATAATTTAGATCTAACATTTTATTAAAATAATGATATGAATCGGGTCCTTTTGCCACCTACTGAATAAAATGTCAGGAAAAAGAAATGATTTCTTAATAAGAATTTTTTGATATGGAGCATGATTATCCTGTATCCTTTAGCTTCAGAGGAGTGAATGGGGTAGCGATGAAAATTTGAAAAGATATTCTACAGTTTAAACTGGCTTTTTGTAATGTGTGTGAAGGTTATTGGAGAGTGATTTCTATTCCTACTATTGCAAATAATATTTTATTTATATTATGTATGTTAAATGAGAATAAAAAATGTTTCCCAAAGTCACAGTAAAAAATACCTGGAGCCTCAGAAATATCACCACTGTGAACACCTTAATTTATACTACAAATATCAACCAATTATTTTTTTTAAAAAAAATATCTTTGTGTGTGGTGTATGTATATGTGTGTCTCTCTGTGTGTATATGTGTGTTGTGGGAATCCAAACTCTGATCTTCATGCTTTTGTTGGAAGTACTTTATCCCCTGACCCATTGCCCTAGACCAAAATTTTTTCTGGACCCTAACTGTCTCAAGCATGTAGAGATTAAGCCACCAAAGCAAGAATACATGGGTTGGCCTGAAGTTCTCCCCCCACCCCCGACCATGTACACATATGTAGCAGAGGACTGACCTCAATGGGAGAACATGCACCTAATCCTGTAGAGACTTAATACCCCAGGGAAAGCAGGGAGAAGGGGGGAGGACTGATACAGGGGGAAAACCCTCTCAGAGATAAAGGGGAGGTGGTTAGAGGGTGAAGAACTCTGGGAGGGGGGACTGAGAGAGGAGCAGCATTTGGGATGTGAATAAATAAAATAATTAATTTTAAAAATTAATAATAATAAAAAAATGTCCAAGTCTGAGGCACTGAAAAGCTGATGGGACCAAGCAAAGAATTCCTTATGAACCAAACTGGAACAATTCTGATAACACCAACTGAAGATATTTCACTCATACCTTAAACAACAAAATTCATACCCCAAATCATGCTGCTCTAAATGACTGATCTAAGTAAGTAATAAGGGTATGAAAAAGTCCGTTGTGTACGACAATTCAAGAAATGTATACAGATACTCCCTACTCATAGACCTTGCTTAGAAATCAATACAGAAATGCAGAACCATTCCTTGGAAAGTATGCTTATTTTAAACCATGCTAAAGACATAGGCGGAATAATTTTCCCTTTAATGGGACAGTGTATCTTTCCTTCTCAAGATTTCTGCCCCAGTACAGTTCCTACAAGTTTCCAGGAGGTTCAGCTGGGTGGGCCCCACCTTCTTGAGTCCTGACTCAGAAATCTGCAATTTTCTTTTGCATTCCCCTTTCTCTTTCTTTTAGATGATACCTGCAACCTGGGGATGCTTTTTTTTCCCCTAGTAATCTAGGCTTCTTCACTCTTTCTATAACTCTCCCCTGCTCACCATGCTGCTGCCTAGTGCCACGTGGCCTCCACGCCCACTTAACTCCAACAGCAAGGCCCTTTTAACTTCTCAATTCTCCTTCTCTAGGTAGTTGCTGGGACTTACAGCTTGCCAGCCTTCAGGTTTTCTCCATTACATTTTTTTTGTATAATTCTCTTTTCTGAATTTAAAAATTATATCTAGAAAAATCATTTAAGCAGATAGCTAGAAAAATCTTTTTTATGCCTGAAAATATAAAAAGTACTTCTAAATAGCCTATGAATCAAAGCAGTTTTAAAGATATCCAAAAAAAAAATCTTACATTTATGGACAAAAAATATACTACACATAAATATTTGTAGAATTTATATAATGCAATGAATAGAAATAACTTCATACAATTAAATACTTGTATTTCAAATGAAGCATGACCCCAAATGAGACCCTAAGCTTCCACTGTGCAAAAGTAGTAGTAAAGCAGACAACTGAGGAAAAGCAGTTTTAAAAGACAAGAAAAAAAGGCCTTCAAATATAAGGTTATAAAATAAAGAAACCCAAAGTTTAAGCCTTGGGATAAAAATAAATATAAGGGATAAACTTCTAGCTGATATGATTTTTGTAAGAACAAAAGATTATACATAAAATTTGTAACACCTAGAAGACTGCTCATTTATGGGACAGTAATGAGTTTTTTGAAAGATACAAAATACCAAAACTAAATTGAAAATGCACTATTTTGAAAAAAGAAATAAACTCTGTGATACAAGACCAATTTACATAAGTAATCATAATAATGATAGTGATAATTATTGTTGTTATTTCGAGAAAAGTGTAGCCTAAGCTGTACCATGAAACAGCACACCTCACCCATATAATTTTTTCTTAGTGTACACTATCCATGAATGATTAGAATTAAAATAAAATCAATTGTATGATGCATCAGACACAACTACACATTGCATGTTTTTAACAATCAAACAACTGGGAAAAGGCATAATTGCAGAAATAAAACTAAATCTTCATGAAACTATGGACCTTGATAATGACATGTCAGTCAAGGTTCACTTGCAGTACTGCTATAATAGAGAGCTAATCTTCTGGAAGACAATGCACACCATGGGCCAGGATGTAATGCAAGCCTTGCTACCTGTTCAATTTGGTGCTTCTCTGGGTCTCATTAAAAAATAAGGTATACAGTAAAAAATAAAATAAAAGTTAAGAAACTACTTTTATGCACAAATACACATTTAATAATACATAATTTTGAATAGTTTTCCATAAAAGCATCTGTAAGTTCCATTTAGTTTCTATAATATCTTAGGATTTCATGGACTTGACAGTCCAATTTTGTGTGGAGATAAAATGTCTAGAAAATCTGAAATAACTTTGAAAATAATAAATGTCTAGAAAATAATAAATGTTTAATTCATCAAAATAACTAAAATACCTGGTTATGTCAATTAATTAAAGATTAATTAACCAATTCAAGATATAAGACAATGCAAAGTGTCCTACCTCATTGGTTAAAACTATAAAATGATACTTCAGAGAATTGTTTAATGGTTCAATAAAAAGAGTAACAGATTCCCTCATATCACGTGTCAATTTGACACATTCATATAAGATATTTGAAACTAATTCTTTGCAAATGTTTGTAAACTTGTGTTTAGAGAATCTTTATTCACAAGAACCAAGAAGACTTTTGATTTGAGCAAAGATTGAATTGCATACATAGCAATATGAATTCATAAGGCATGTAAAAATCATAGTACTGAAATCCAGATGCAAAAGAGCTTATGCCATCTAACCCATGCTTATGAGGTGTTCTTTAAAACAAACAAACACAAACAAACAAATACATAACCCCAACTATCTAAATTCTGTATGCCAACATGCTGCCCACACTGAGGAGGTACAAGATATGAGAGCTAACTTTCAACTCTTAAGTTAATTTTTGTTTATAGATGCATTTGTTCTGAATCAAAAGCTCTATATTTGTAGAATATTAACTGGTTAATTTATAGTAGGAAAAATCGAATAGAAAAAGTAACATGTTATTTTAGATTTAAGGTATCCTTACCAGAACATCTCATTTATCTTGGCCCTGGATTTTGCTCACCTGTGCCCAGAGGACCCAGGTATTAATCTTGGTATCACGGTTAATTAGCTTTGTGACCTAGGATATGTTACTCATTTCTCTTAACCTATTAAATGATATTATGGACTATACCATCCTAAATGTCCAGCTATCTCTAAAATCTTGAGTACAAGGTAAATACTTGAAACCTCAACAGAGTAATAAAAGGAATCCTTTAATTTATTAAATCTTAAATTTATTAAAAGATCAACAACATATAATTACTGACGTGTTCATGTGGCAAAAATTTAAGGTTGGAAGATTTTCCTTAAATTCTGGATAGTGTTACCTGTAAGGACAGAGGAGAGCCTAGAGAGAACACGGCCTTAAGCTGTAAGGCCCCAGCAAAGAGGGTACATAGTTCATTCTTTCTTCTTTGTGATTCAGTTTTGGAAATAAATTAAAAAGTTGTTTTTTTTTTAAATTTTTTAGTACCTAACACTAATTACTACCAAATAAGTACATGTGACCATTGTATTATTTCGTTCATCTAAATCTAAAGAAATTTCTATGGAAGTTTTAAAAAGCATCCCTTGGTTTGATTATTCCATTCTAAAAGTGATCTATAAGTGATATTGATAGCAAAGTGATCGCCGATTTTCCAGTAATCAAAAATTACTCCTAAAGCCGCTGAAAGCGTGCTCCTGCTGCAGGTGTCACTGGTCTCTTTTGTGTATCTAGGCATTCTTAGCATCTAGGAATTACTAATTTGCTGAAAATTTTGCTGACTTAAAAAAATTATTGTCTGGTGATACTGTCCAACAAATATGAATGCTTGACATTAAGCCTGACAACTTGAATCTGATCCCCAGATTCCCATGTAATTTTGCAACTGTCATCTATAACTTCCACATGCAGACCATAACATTCACAAATTCATAATAAATACATCTTTAAAAAGTTATTTAAAACATTATTTGACACCAATGAATCAAATAACAAACTGAAATGTTCCAATCTTTGAAATAATTTAATAGCTAAGTAATACTCCATTGTGTAAATGTACATTTTTTTTTTATCCATTCCTCTGTTGAAGGACATCTGGGTTCTTTCAAGCTTCTGGCTATTATAAATAAGGCTGCTATGAACATAGTGAACATATGTCCTTGTTATGTTTTGGAGCATCTTCTGGTATATGCCTAGGAATGGTATGGCTGGGTCCTCAGGTAGTGCTATGTCCAATTTTCTGAGAAACCGCCAGACTGATTTCCAGAGTGGTTGTACCAGCTTGCAATCTGACCAACAGTGGAGGAGTGTTCCTCTTTCTCCACATCCTTACCAGCATCTACTATCACTTGAGTTTTTGATCTTACCCAAGGGAGCAAATATGGAGACAAAGTGTGGGACAGAAACTGAAGGAGAGTTCATCTGGAGATCATTTCACCTGGGTATCCATCCCATGTGCAGTCACCAAAGATAGATGCTGATATGGATGTCAGGAAGTGCATGCTGACAGGAGCCTGATATGGCTGTATCCTTAGAGGTCTGCCAGAGTCTGACATAACCATAGGCAGATGCTCACAGCTAACCATTGTTCTGATCAACGGGTTCCCAATGGAGAAGTTAGAGAGAAGACTGAAGGAGCTGAAAGGGTTAGTGGCCCCATGAGGAGAGCAACAATACCAACCAACCAGAGCTCCCTGGGGTGTAAACCACCAGCCTGGAAGCACAGAGGGAGAGACCCATGACTCCAGCTGTATATGTAGGGGAGGGTGGCCTTGTCAGGCATAGGTGGGAGAGGAGATCTTTGGTCACATAAAGGCTGAACGCTGAGTGGGGGGGGGAATTCGAGGGTGGGGAGGTGGGAGTGGGGGTAGGTGGGGCACAGCCTCATAGAAGCAGATAAGGGGTTTCTGGGTGGTGGGGGGAATGGGGTAAGGGGATAAAATCTGAAATGTAAATATAATATTCAATTTAAAAAGGGGGGAAAAAGAAATAATTTACAACAATTAAGAGTTTTGAGCCATTTTTTTTCTTACTGGTATAAGGAAAAGGTGTGGAAAGAGATCCCTAAGAATAACAGAGGCTTTCTCAACTCAGTTATGCATCATTTGAAGACCATGTCTGTTGTAATTGTCTTTATTGTTGTTTGGTATAGTAGAGACAAGTCCACAGTTGGTGTCATCCCTAGAGAGATAGTTCTGGCTTGCATAAGAAAGCTGGCTGAGAAATAGAGGAAATAGGTCATGAAGCATCATTTCTTCATTGTGTCTGCAACAGTTTCTGCCTTGAGTTCTTGCTCTGAATCCCTCAGTAATAATAGATCATACCTGGATGTGCAAAGCAAAATAAATCTCTTTTTTACCCTAAGTTGTTTCTGGTTGTGCTGTTTGTCAGAGCAACCTGGAGTTATTTTTTTGTTTGGTTATTTGTCTGATGTTTACTAATGTGTAGTGCAGTGAATTCAGAGGTATTTAATATTTGCATTCAGCTGTGGGGTTTCATTAACAAAGAAAAAGCGTCAGGAAGTGTGTGTGTGTGTGTGTGTGTGTGTGTGAGAGAGAGAGAGAGAGAGAGAGAGAGAGAGAGAGAGAGAGACAGAGAGACAGAGAGACAGAGAGAGACAGAGAGACAGAGAGAGACAGAGAGAGAGAGAGAGAGAGAGAGAGAGAGAGAGAGAGAGAGAGAGAGAGAGAGAGTTTGAATGTCCAAGGGAGGAAGAATTTAAAGCTTCCTACCTTCAGGAACCTACAACCATATTGCTTGTACTACACTCCATTAGCTAAAATTCTCATGCTGAATCATGGTCACTGCAATCAAATTTCTTCTGTATTTCAACATTGATGCTTTAATTGTGTGATTTTCCAGTGCAATATAATACAAGTTCCTTTGAAAATTAATTGCATAGAACTCAGATGTGAATATTATGCTATCTAAATATAAAGTTAATCAATACTTAAAAATTGAACTTTTCAATTCTTAGATCTTACCTATCTCAATTTGTATCAGTTTCTACCTATGATAAGTATTAATGCATTTGCTATATTCAGTGTAGATCAAGTAGGAGATAACACCTACGAAATAATATCTGATGCTCAAAGTTACTGAGATTCTGCCATTATGTCCCAAGCTTGGTAAATAACATCTAAATAGAGGTAGCTTGTAGGACCAAGGTTGTTTTCTTACTGTGTATGAAAATTTTAACTTTATCGTGCTTAGCTCTGGTAGTTTTGAGCCTGAGCTTTAAAATTGAATGCATCACTTTTACTTTTTATATCCTAGCATTTTATAAAGTGATCTACCTCTGGCATAATGGTTTATTTATCACCCACCAGCATGCAGTAGAAGCACTCCTTCTATAGATATACTCCCTACACACCTAAGTGCAGCTGAGGCAGCATGTTTACTCACACAATATGACAGTGTGGTGGCTGAGTGTATCTACAGCTATATTCTGTAAGATACAGATGTATAAGAATCACAAGAATAGCTTGTACAGCTTTATAAATTATAAGCTGTTTTAGCCTAGGGATAAACTTTCTTGCCAAGAAGATTGGTTAGCGAGTCTGCCATTTCTCTATAGACACTTGTGCATCTACAGGATAGTAGAGAGTAACTCTAATTCTCCCATGACTATCAGGTGCTTCTGGCCATAGAATAGAAAAAGATAAGACAGAATGTCATTATCTACCCATATAGAAAATTTTCCCACTGCCTGACAGGTAAATTATTTGCCATACTTTATTTCTTGATTATTCCTCATGCCTGGTGGGGGATGGGAGGAAGTAAAGTACAAAATTGACTGACTTTAGCAATTCTGAAACCTCCTTGATTCCTATCATGTTTGTCTTCTCTGTGAATTTGATTTTGTCCTTGCAAATAAAACTTGCAAAACTGTGGGAAGGGGGACTGAGGGGGGCAATGGATGAAATGTAAATAAATAAGATAATTTAAAAAATATATATGGAAATTCTCCCCTTTCTCTCCAATTATAATTTTATGAATATAAATATATAGACAATTAAGAAGTTACAAAATTGCTCAGAACTATGCAATATTGTATAATATCTCAATAATCTGGGGTTCAAATTTCCAATATAGCAGTGACCACTTAATATTCTGTGGTAGAATGGCAGGACTGAGAGATAACAAAGCTCTATTAATGTCACCGTTCCAAGCTCAGCAGAAACTCTCTAACACAGACCTCAGATGTTAAGCAACTAATTTACACTGTGTTGAATGAGCTTGACAACGGTACTTTACATACCAGCTATAATCAACTATTCACAACTACAAAGTTGTATTTATTTCTGGAGTCTGGAGCTACCATAAAAAAATTAGAAAAAATTGAATGATTTATCACGCAAAACTTGGAAGATATTTTATCTTTAAAATTCTCCCCTTTTAAATATCTAACCTTGGAGGGCAGAAGTGGGGGTGGGAGGCTTCTAGAAAGTAACAGAGACCTGGAGGGTGGAAGACTCTCAGAACTCAATGGAAGTGACCTTAGCCAAAATGCCCAAAAGTGGAAAGAGGGAACTTGAAGAGTCTACCTCCAGTACATAGAAAGGGCCTCAAGTGGAAAGACAGGGTTAATAATACACAGTCAAAATTTCTGACCCAGAACTGTTCCTGTCTAAAAGAACTACAGGGAAAAAATGGTGAAGAGACTGAAGGAAAAGTGGTCTAATGACTATCCCAACTTAGGATCCACCTATTGGGAGAACTGATGCTATGATGTGCTTACAGAAGAGATCCTGGCATGGCTGTTCTGTGAGAGGCCCTACCAGAAGCTGAGTGAGACAGATGCAGATACTTATACCCAAACATTGGACTGATGTTGGGGGACCCCTATGGTTGAATTAGAGGAAGGATTGAAGAAGCTGAAGGGGAGGGTGACCCCATAGAAAAACCAGAAAACTCAACTAATCCAGACCCCATGGAACTCTCAAAGACTGAACCACCAACCAGGCAGCGTATGCATACACAGGCTTGTCTGAGTCTCCCCCCACTACCCCCAACTCCATCCCCACCCTGCCACCAGTGTATATATAGCAGAGGACTGCCTGGTCTGGTCTCAGTAGGAGATGTGCCTATTCCTGGAGATAATTGACATTCCAGGGAAGTGGGAGGTCAGATGGGGGGTGAAAAACACCCTCTAGGAGGCAAGAAGGAGAAAGAGAGTGATGAGAAACTGTGGGAAGGGGGACTGAGGGGGGCAATGGATGAAATGTAAATAAATAAGATAATTTAAAAAATATATATGGAAATTCTCCCCTTTCTCTCCAATTATAATTTTATGAATATAAATATATAGACAATTAAGAAGTTACAAAATTGCTCAGAACTATGCAATATTGTATAATATCTCAATAATCTGGGGTTCAAATTTCCAATATAGCAGTGACCACTTAATATTCTGTGGTAGAATGGCAGGACTGAGAGATAACAAAGCTCTATTAATGTCACCGTTCCAAGCTCAGCAGAAACTCTCTAACACAGACCTCAGATGTTAAGCAACTAATTTACACTGTGTTGAATGAGCTTGACAACGGTACTTTACATACCAGCTATAATCAACTATTCACAACTACAAAGTTGTATTTATTTCTGGAGTCTGGAGCTACCATAAAAATTAGAAAAATTGAATGATTTATCACATAAGCAAATTAAAAATAGAAACTCATATCAATTGACATACTAAAATTAATAAACAAAATATACTATTCAAGTCAAAGTTCTGAACTAATAAAAAATCCATATGAGTAATATATGTAATCTGACAAACCACACTTTCCAAGGCACTAGACAAAGAAAAAAATACCATATTTAACTAAAAGAAAGAAGACCCATTCTTTCTGTGAATGATAAGATTAAACACTTATTTGCTCAACAAATCTACCAATATCCACCAATAACTATGGTGCATATTCTAGCTAAGTCAGTAAGTAAGACAAGGAAAAAGTAATGTTATAGACAATGAAATAGAAGAAATAAGACCATATTTATGTACAGATGACAAGATTGTCTACAGCAACCCCTTCAAACATAGTCATCATCATCTTAGTTATCCTCAGCAAGAACAACAACCAAAAATTCCACCTGCAATTAGTAAATGAGCAAGACTAGGATACTGAATATGAAGGTCATATCTGCCAAGGGAAAAATGGAATTTTAAATTCTTTGAATAAAAAAAAATTGTACTATGAAACTTAAAATAAAAAATAAACAGAAACATACCAATTAAATTACATAATATATTCTAAACACTTACCAAAAAACCCCTCAATATATTGAGAGAAATTTATTGTGTATGGAATGAAAGAGTAAAATTTGATACAGTACAATTTACTGAAAATTTGACATTCCATTCTCAACAGAAACATCAGTAAAATGTTTCTGTAGATATCTACAACTTTGTTTTAATAACTGTATAGATAGAAAAATAAATTTGAAGAAGTAATATAATACATGCAATAAATAATGAGCTGTAGAATTACTGGCTAGAAAATACACATTCTCCTGAATTTCTGGACTTAACATGAAGCCATAATAGCCAAGACATGACAATATTGGCAAAAGAACAGATACAAATTCAACAGTAGAAAAGAGAGCCCCAAAATAGACCTATACAAATATGGTCAACTGATTGATCTTTGACAAAGAAATAAAAAGCAATCCAAGGGAGAATGACAGTCTATTCTTCAAATTGTGATGGAACAATCAGATGTCCATATACAAAAATAGAAACATGAACAGACTTCACATCTCTCACAAAAATTGACTCAAAATGGATCATGGATGAAAGAATTCAAAAGTGTAACACCTTTGCAAGAAAATAAACAATGTAAGTTACCTTATATTTGGTGATATGTGGAAATGTAGCACCAAATCATAATGTCAGAAAAATTGTTTGGATTTTATTAAAATTAAAGCTATTTTGTGAACAATGACACTAAGAATATTAAAAAAAAAAAAACTTTAATGGGGAAAATTATTTGTGCAATACAAAAAATTGATTTATATCTAATATATGTAAACGAAGCTCACAATAAGAGGATAACAACTTTAGGATGTACAAAAGGTCTGAGTAGATAAGATAACAATGAATAATATAAATAGTCTTTAAAATATTCTCAACATTATTATTTACCATGGAATAGCAAACTAAAGCAATACTGAAATATTACTACTTATGTATCAGTGCAGCTAAAATTCCAAAATAGCAAAATAAACAGCTCACGAGGCAGGGAAACACCAAAAACTTCCATTCATTGCAGCCTAGAAAGTAGAATGATATTGTACTTTACAAGACACTGTTTTTGAGAAGATTCTCAGAAATGCAATAACAAACTTATCAAATGAAGTGACTATGCTTGTTGGTAATTACCAATTAATTGACAAGATAAGTATGCACAAAACCTTACACTTAAATGTTTGCAGCAATAGTCTTCCTGATCATTCCAAACTAAAAGTAAATAAAGTATTCTATACAAGAATAGATAAACAAACTATAGTATATCCATTCAATGGAATATTACCCAAGAATAAAACAAAATGAGCTATTTAGCTTTGAAAACATATTTTAAAATCCCATATACATATTTCATACAATAAGTAAAACCAATGCTCTCAATTTATGAAAATAAATATTGCTAACATAGGTATAGTTAGCTGGTTGACCTAGGGTGATTTGAGTTTGCCTATATATAAAGAGAAATTAATTTAAAGAATATGGACAATAACAATTTACTTGCTCTATCCTTTCTTTGTTCATATGTTGTTTGCTTCTGAACCAACCCAGGTTTAATCACCCAGAATATTTTTATTGTATCCAAATTTATTTTTATAATTCAGAGTTCAGCACTGTATAGGCTTTCTATAGTCTATGACATCTGTCAATGTATCAATAGAATAGCCAGTTACTCTTGGGATTCTCTACACACACACACACACACACACACACACACACACACACACACACACACGAGGGGGGAGGGAGGGAAGAAGGGAAGGAGGAAAAGAGGGAGAGTCAGTGTTTACTATTGAGCTGCACATAGAAGCTATATTAGGGTTCTCTATAGTCAGAGAACTTATGGAATATTTCTCCATGTTAAGGGAATTTATTGTAATGATTTACAGTCTGTAGTCCAACTAACCCAACAATGGGCAGCGGTCAGTGAGAAGTCCAAGAATCTAGTAGTTGCTTAGTCCCATGAGGCAACTTGTTTCAGCTGGTCTTCTGTATAAGCAGGAATACTGAAGAGGAAAGTTCCAACAGATGTGTTGGCAAGTAAGTGCAAGCAGGGGAAGAGTGTGGTTTCCTTCTTCTAATGTCCTTATGTAGGCATCCAGCAAAAGGTGTGGTCCAAATGAAAGGCATGTACCACCACGCCTGGATTTGGAACTTGCTTTGTCCTAAACTGGCCTTGAACCCAGAAATCTGCTTGCCTTAGTGTCCTGGGAGTACTTTGCCTGGTCTTAGGCCTTTTATGGCCACTATGCCTCATAATCTTCATATCAAGGTCAGAGTCTGTGTCTTCCAACCTCAAGATCTGTATCATAAGTATGCCCTCCATTTCTGAATTGTAGTTCAAGTTGACAACCAGGAATAGCCATCACAGAAACTTATTTTATTTTAGTTTTTCATTTATTTGATCTTAGTGTCTGTCTGTATGATGTGTATGTATATACACTTGTAAGTGCAGAGGTGAACATGTCATGGTAGAGGACAACCTCAGATGTCTTACCTTCTACTCGGTTTGATAAATGCTTTTTTTTTTTTTTTTTTTTTTTTTTTCTGGTGTTCTCTATTATCTAGGTCAGGCTAGCTGGCCCTTGAACTTCTTGCAATTCTCTCGTCATGCATTCTTAAGTCATTAGTGGAAGACTAGGATTGCAGCCTTACACTACAATGTTCAGTTTTACATGGATACTTGTCACTCTAACTCAGGTACCCACACTTCTGCTCTAAGTATGTTACCCATTGAGTGATTTTGTCAGTCAAAGAGCTAATTAAAAATAATGTTGTTTGACAATTCTATTCATGCATAATAGCATATTCCTTTTGTTATAAGCCTCCTCCTCCTTATCTTCCTTTTTCTCATTTATATCTTTTTGGTTTATTTGAGTCTCCCTGAGTTTTGGAACTATCCATTGGATCTTGATGGGGCTTCCCAGAGAATACACAGCTAAGACAGTGATTCCTGCCTCCTATAAAATCCATCAGCAGTCAGTAGTCCATAGGGATCCATAGGCACATACCCCTAATTGATGCTTAGCTGTTGAGGGCATAGTATTGTTAATGCTCACTGAGGGCAACTGCAGCTGCCTTCATGACTGAATTGTCAGTGTCATGCCCAGAATATAGCATCTCATAGCCCCTATCTGTTTTATCTGCATCTTACATTATTCCTACCTCTTCTTCTGCAATGTTTTTTGTGCTTTAGAGAGGATGGTATGAATGTTCTGTATAGTTTTGAATATCTTGAACAGCGTTTCAGCATTTGTTATTGTACATTACAAAGAGATTTTCTGATTAAGGTTGAGAGTAGCATTTCTCTAGGTTATAAAAATAAATGTTTACAAGGCAGCTTGCCACCACATTATTTGGATAAACAATGGTAGTAAGTTTAGTCTTCAGTCATGAGTTATGGCTGAGTTTATAGTATCAGGCAAGGATTCTTTGTTGTGGATCAGGCCTCACATCCAATCACAGAACAAGTTGTTACCTTCTTAACAGTTGTGTCAATATTGTACCAGTGGGGATATCTTGCTTTGAATGTTAGTACTGTAGTTTATAAAGTTCACAGCTGGGTAAGATCATTGGTGTGTTTTCTCTATAGACAGCATTTGTAGTAATATCAAGTACTCTGCATACTTGTTACCAAGAAGGAAGTTTCCAGGTCAGTTCTAATTTGGTTTCTTTATGTATGAAAACTAAGACATATGATGTCTAAAGCAATTGGGTCTTTATTAGCTACTTCTAATAGGCAATGAAGAATGACAAGGACCTGTAATGTTCTGGAAGCCTAGGGGCCTCCCTGGCCAACAATTTTGAAACTTTTGTTTAATAAGATTTTTTTTTTTTGAGCAGTAGCATTATTTAGCCCTGCTGATCTCCTTTCAACTATTGTTTTTTGTAAAACTTATGCTTGGACTATGGAGGCAGCACCTCTGTTAAGAGCACTTTCTGTTCTTCCAGGGGATCTGAGCTCAGTTCCTATTACCTGATCACGGAGGCTGGCAACACACCTGTGCCTCCAGCTCCAAGGGATATGCTGCCCTCCTCTGGCCTCTGTGGTTCCTGCATACTTATGTGCATATATCCTAGACAGATGGTCACACACATGCTGGTACACACACATTCTCTCTCTCTCTCTCTCTCTCTCTCTCTCTCCCTCTCATGCACACACACTAAAATTATATATATATATATATATATATATATATATATATATATATATTCCAATGATTATATTTTTAATTGAGTGACAAAGCAATATGCTTGCATGTATTTTTTTCCATACATCTTTTGGTTAATTCTGCCTTCTTTTTCATCTCCTCCAACCCTTTATCCCCCATCTCTGATTTTAAATTTCTGACTTTCCTCATCTGTTTTCAAATCATTTAAGTTTTGATGTACTCAGCTCGATGCTATTCCCACTTTCTAGTGTCCTTGATGCTATAGGTTCTAAAAACATAGATATTAAGATTTGAAGCTAGGATTCATATATGAGAAACAGCACAACATTTATCTTTCTGAGCCTTTTTTTACCACACTAAGTCTTCATTCTTTTATGTTTCATTTATTTACCTGAAAGTTTCATAATTTTATTTTACTTACAGATGAATAAAATTGTGATTATTGATCACATTTTCATCATTTATTATCAATTGATGGACAGTTAGGTCGATTACATTGCCTAGTTACTGTGAATAGATCAGTAGTGGACATAGTTGGGCAAATAGCTCTCTAGTAGGATATAGGGTTCTTTGGGTACATATCCAGAAGTGGTATAGCTGGGACATAAGTTGGATCTACTTCTGTCATTTTGAGGAACCTCCACACTGATTTGTATATTAAGTTCCCCAGTTTACCTTACCACTGGCAGGGAATAAGTGTTCCTCTTTTCTCACATCCTCACTGAGAATTACTATTCTTTGGTTGCTTGATGAAGCCATTCTAGACTGGAGTAAAGAGGAATATGACAGACAGTAAGTTTAATTTTCATTTCCTCAATGGCTAAGGTTGCTCAACAGTCTTTAAAATGTTTATTAGCCAGTATGTTTCTTCTTTTGTGAGTCTCTAGTAAGATCTATGGTCTATTTTTTTTTTTGTGGAGTTTACTTGATATTTATTATTCTAGTTCATTAGGTATTCTAGGCATTAGATTAGTGCCAGATACAGAGCTGGTGAGGGTTTTCTCCCATTTATTTTCCATTCTGTTTCATAAGAATCCATTTGTTCTGCCAGGGTCTTATTCAAAATATTTCTTGCCTGTGGCCATATGTTGAAATGTACTGTCTTCTTGTTCTTCTAATAGTTTTAAAGTATCCAGCCTTATGATATGCCTTTGATCTGCTAGAGTTGAGTTTGATGCCAGATGAGAGACAGGATTTAGTCTCATTCTGCTACATGCAGCTATCTAGTTTGACCAGCAACATTTGTTGAAAATGTTCTTTTCTCTAGTATGCATTTTTTAGCATCTTTGTTAAAAAAAAAAAAAAAAAAGTAAAAGGTATCGCTAGATATGAGAACTTATATCTTGGTTTTCTAATCTATTCTAGCAATCTACATATCTATTTTTATGGTAGTACCATGCTGTTTTATTACTATGTCTCTATAGTATAACTTAAAATCAGGAATAGTAATTATTACTTCAATAAAGGAGCTAATTTTTAAATGAAGAACTTGGCTTCACCAAGAAGGAATATGACCCACAATGTTACATTTCACAGATGAACCAGTTGAGATAGCATTACATACCACTCAGAGAATAAATTAAAAACATATGCTTTCCTTGACCACCTCAGTCTTTCCTGGCCTCCCAACTAGCTATTTATACTGCTTCCACCTGAACAGTAGTACTGCTTGTGCGTCAGCTAATGATATGGCTTTACCAAATAAAATTTTGGAACTCTTTCTGAATGATCATTGTTGCACAAAACCTAAGTGTTCTCTAGCATCCCTTGTCCAGTGAAATTTAAATTTTATGTAACTTATAATAACCATGTTACAACACCTCGCTGGCTTTCCCTTTTCATAAAAACTCTTGTAAATAATGATCAGCAAGCAACACTTTCAAATGAAGCATGTTTCTAGATCAATGAAAATTGAGGATGGTTAGCATTTATCAATCAAATAGTCGCTGTCATCTAGGACCTTGTTCTATTTGAGGCAGCAAGGTTTCTTCCACTCATAAAAAAAAAAATCCAGACTCATATTCAGGAATTGTGGGTACATTTCTATCAGGCACCAAGGCTGACAATGTGGAACACTGGTTGCAAAGCACTATTTTAAGCATCCGATGTATTATCTTGTTTAATGTGTATGAAACTGCGGTGAACAAACCTTCATTATCATTCTAATTCTGCCAAGGAAAAAAAGAGATATTATAATTGGGAGAGCTAAACAAAACCAATAGCAGAATTCAGGATCTAACCTGGACAGTCTGACTCCATTGTTTTCCATGTACAAGAGGAGAATCAAGTTTCAGATATTTTATAGTTTTGCAGCATAGGCAACATCAACCTGAAACAGATGCTAGAAACTGAGCTTTAATAACTACCACCGTGTAAGGCAATAAACGACTATAGTTAGAGAAGAAATAGTAATCCTAGGAATGCACTGGCACAGTAAGAGAAATAGCCTTGTGTGGTATGAGGACAACAGTCAGTGGCTACCAACCTAGACAGAAACTTGTCAGTGTTTTAATATCGCCGGTGACACAGAGTAAACATCAATCAGTCTTGTTACATATGTGCCTCAAATTAGTTTACCAACTCCTATTCTAATAAGAATCTAGCAACAAAAGGAAGCACCAGCCACACCTAGGCAATGCCTTTTAGCTTCACTCTCTGTACCTTTTTGGCCTTAAGTTCATCCCTACTGGTCTATGTTCATTTGCAGTGTCAGAGTTAATCACTGTCTTTCCAAGTTGAAAGCTGACTGATTGAACATGAAGAAGATGGTACGTCAGGCTCTAAGTTAGTCCCCAGATTATCTGTTAAAAATGCAAAGAAGGCTATATATCATGCAAACCTTACTCCGAAAATTCCAAAATCTTTTAAAAAGATTTCAACTCTGATAAAAATCACAATGGAATAAGAGACACATTCCAGTATGAGTCACAGCGGCACAAAAGATATTTAGCTTTATAGGAAAGTGTGGCCTTTGAAGAATGCCTACTCTTTTCCACAGATCAATGTAGGAAAAGGTACTTTTTTTTTTTTTTTTTTTTTTTGCTGAGAGGAGAATATGCTCCCAAGTAGCAAACCAGGTTTTATGTAAGTTACTTTTCAAGTTAGCTAAGATTTTGTAAATCATCTGAAGGATTTTAGCTCAGGGATAAATTTGAAGCTGTTATTTTTCTGGCAAAGCCAGCAATAGGGAAATGTATGCTGAGAAAAGGAACAGGGGAACTGGAAAATTGAGCTAACTTAATAGAAATCTAACAGTTTCTGTTGCATTGAATAATTACTTTTCTCAGATCCCTTTGAAGATGAAAGGGTTTTGTATTAACAATTTTTATTATGTGACTGTCATGAAAGAGAGCACCCCTCCTCTATCTCAGCATTTGCTCTTTTAAAGTATACAAGTGATCTATTACCTATTTTATTAGGAGAGTTTCTGTTCCAATGATCTTTAGTATGGAAAGTGTATATAAACAATGAAGAGTATGTTAAGATGAGCAACAGAAATATCTTGCTATTGATGCTGATAGGCATTAAGGAAGGTTGTCCCACAAGACAAAGGCTATGTTGTGTTGTGTGTGTCTGGCTATAGCAACTGTGCAGATGAGTCACTGAAGGCATTTCTTAGGCTATTATGTGACTCACTCAATTACTTTCCCTAATATACCTTCATGTTGTTAAAATGTTTAAAAACTGCTCTGGAGATTCTAATAAGTTCAAATGAGCATTAAAAAGCAGAGGGCTGGGAGGGATATTTATCTCTTGAGGAAGGTGTGTCCTTCCTATAAAGTAGGCATTTTATGGCATGTGCTCCAGCAGGGCTGGAATCTGGCCTAGCATACGTTGACCAGATCTACTTTGTATTCAGGGAAGTCAAATGAATTCTCTAAGTGCCAAGAAGCTAAGTACACCCACATAGTTTCTGAGTCTATCAGTTCTTCAGTGCACATTAAGCCTTTCCAGATTTATCCACAGAAGCTGGCTGTTTGCCAGAGTGCAGATTCTGTTCTGCTGTGCAGTGGGCTGAGTATCCCCAGGTGATTGCAGAGTTTTATGCCTCGTCCTTATTTACAGTTTTTCTTAGGATTGCTTTGAAGTGTGAACAATCAAGTTGCAGCAAGCCGAAAAGTTCTTCCCACACGAGCTCTTTATTTCATTTTCTGTTACAACCTCAGCTTTCTCAAAACAGAAGTATTTATCAACAATGATTACTATGAGCTCTGCATAATGAGCTCTTTAAAATACCTTATAAACAATTTAATTCTCTTTGAGTGAGCTAAAACATTAATAGACAATCTGCCTCTTACTCTTTTTCTCCTCAGAAAATATTATTTATAAAAATCTCCAATTTATTAATTATTCAAAATTCACAAAGCATCCTGTAATTCCATGATATGCAAGTCTTATATATATAGTCTGTGTCATTTGCTATTTAAAGTTCATCAAAATGTTTTAATACTAATGAGGGAAGTAATTTCCTGTAGTAAAGGTCGCCATTTTGGGAAAGAGAATGTCTGTCATAGCATGCCCACAAACCTTGCATAAATATTTGTCTTCCTAGTAGCTGCCATTTTTAAAAAAACTGTAAAACTCAAGGAGTAGGGGTAGTCTGATTTTCTGTGGTTTATATTCTTTTATGGTCAAAATCTTCTGCCACAACTCTGTAGAAACAAGTCAAAACCCATCACTGCCTCCTTCTCACTTTCCATAGACTCTTTAGAGAGATGGCTTTCTGGAGCCACAGAGATTCAGCCCTTCAGGAAGTTGACTTGCTAGGACAGATAACTTCTGGTAAGGAAGGGAAGCATGCATATCACACAGAATCCAGGTAAGGAACGTTTTTGTAAAGTTGTAATGTGCGTGGCTCTGTCACTTCGAGAATCTTTAGTATTGTACACACTTCCTCCTTTTGTGTCTCTTTGCCAAAATAATATCCAAGGCTGTGATAATCATGATCAAAATTAAAAATGGAACAGTGTCTTAAAAAGTTACACATGATGGTTTGAACTACACCACCTTACCAAACAGCTACCAGGACTTGCAGTTTTAATGGGTTTGGACTTACGGCACCAAGTAGTCTCTGTGTGAATTTCTTCTATTCATAGTCCACAGTTTATTCTGATAAGTGATCCCTAAGAAGCCACTAATTGTGACTGTGATCCCACTAACACTTGGATTAGTGGCACATTAAGCAATGACGGTTGTAGCTTGCAGTGGCCAGTATCTTAGCCTCTGTCACCTGACCAGAGATAAGTTCAATTTAGACGAAAAATAGGGGGGGAACCCTATTATAGGGTCTACATATACTCTGCATCAGACTATTGCACAAATCACAGAAAAATCCTCCCTTCCACACCGCATCTGAGCATGACGAAGCACTGTCAATGTCAAACCATCAATGACTTAAAATTGGTCTTGTCAAATCAATTTTTTACAGAAGACTGACCATGTATTGACCAATTTTAATACTAGGGGAAGAGTTGGTGAGCAAGACTTCGAGTACACATGTGATTTCTAAATTACTTCAGTGTAAGAATTCAGTCTGGCAACATTTTCCTCCCACCTCACATCCATATACATGCACACACGCACTATCAACTTCCACTGACATTTCTTCATTACCATGAAAAGGCTCAGACAGTCTGGCCATTCAGCAGAGCATCATTCGTCTTCATACTCAGGCTTTATTGATACCTCCGCAAATTGTTTTCAGAATTTTGTGCCCCAACTGAAGGTAGGCTTCAGAGTGTGAGTTGTGAATATAGTGGCTTCTAGATTTGTCACTTTGTCTGTCCTTTCCAGTATCTTTCACCTAGTGTGCTCCAATCACAGGAGCTAAATTGGTAAGTGACATTTCAGGGTGAGTGGTCATAAAGCCTTCATGGATTTATTTAATTTGAGGAAATGTGGACTCAGTTACATGAAAAGAGAGAGAATTGCCAGGAGTACATACTTTCATATACTCTTTCTATGTCTCTCTGTGTCTCTCTATCTCTCTTTGTCTCTGTTTCTTTGTCTCAGTCTATCTGTCTCTGTCACTGTCTCTGTCTCTATCTCTCTCTCAAAGTATATCCTCTGCAGATTTTCTTGAATGCTGCAATTATATAATCCCCTTCAAATGATCAAAGAATTCAGTATGAAATTTGCTTTTATAAACTTTTGTGAAAGGTGCCGTCATTCTTCTCTAATGCTTCAGGAGTACAGGAAGAGAATGCATTCAGCTGTTTCCCTTGATGCCTTAATGATCCGACGCTGAGGACAGCACCATCTGAGTTCCATTCTTATTATTCGTTTCTTTCGTATGTAGCATCTGAACAAGGATGGTATTGGCAGTGTCCTCTTGAGTAAAAATAAAAGCCATGCCATGTCCCCCAGCCACAGTGTTTCCCATAAAAAAAAAAAAAAAAAAACAACAACAACACGTGATAGAAAGGAAAGGGTCTTAAAACATAGCAACGCTATCTTCAGAAGTTCAAATGGAAAATAAAGAAGCTTCAGATTCAGTGCCTGAATAAACTTGGGCGTCGGGGTGATGTGTTACTGATAACATAGGTATATTTACTTCTCCTGATATAGTAGAGTACATAAGAATGCTATGACATCAGAAGATAATCATATTGTGCCAATGACAGTGTTTATATAAAAAGCCATTTTCTGCCTTCTTGGTCGCATTAATCTGTACTAAAAAGATTGACCTGTAAATACACTTATTGCAAACAAACTTTCCAGAAAAATCACTCAACTACATTTAAATGACAGCATTTTACCCAACATAAGCAAATTTATTTTGGGCTTTTTTAATGATATTTTCATTTCATCCTTCATATGACTTAAACAAATTTTCATTTGCAATCATTAGCCCATTATGTTGAGTGCAGCCTTCAGGCATTTTCAAGGAGAGAAATAAAATGATAACACTGTTCTGTTTGGTAAAGCAGATTTTTGTGCATATGGTGTTTTTCCCTTCAGTAAATATTTTGCAATCCTTTTAAAAGCACAAACATCCTTTAGCACATAGAGAAAATAGCTAAGTGTAACCCTACTAGGGTGTTCTAGAACTCGAACACTATTTCTCAGAATCAAATTCTACTTTTATGAACCCATAAAAGTTCTGTTACCTCTGCAAAAAAACATATAAATCTACTTAACCCATCCTAGGTCCTAACCTGTGCCCCTTAGCTTACGTTCATCTCCAGTTTATGTGTCACACCTGCTCACTCTCTCATTCCACTTTCAATCTATTTTGATTGTTCTAGATAATACTAGGCTCTCTGACCTTTCTGTGCCCATTCCCTCCATACTGAGGCTGTTTCTTTTTAGCGAAGCACTTGCATTCACATGTATAAATGGCACATTTAATTTCTTGCCAATGAATGTAAGCATTCCCTTCAATTTCTCTGATGAATATTAACTTCTACTCAGCATAGCACCATCATATTCTTTATAAGACATCAGGTTTGCTTTGGGATCATTAGTTAGTTACACAGTCATCTCAGGAATGCAACTCACCAATGGCAGAGGCAATATAATATTCACTATATCCCTCAATCTATTTCATAAAATAGGGTATGTGTGGCTTATAAAACAGCAAACTTTAAGCAGGGATACTAGACTGTTGAAATATAAACAAATTCACCTGGGTTTTTTGAGGCTTTCTAATTACATATAGTATATTCCTTGATATTTTAGACCACTCATAAACTCAGAAGCAACTTTTTTGTGTGTGTCACATTTTAAACACATAAAAAGATGGAGCTGAGAGTAGCACCACATCATTTCTGGTTACGGGAAAGGGCACAACTCTCCTAGCACTAGTCTGCAGAGGCCATTTAAAAACCTAGCTTGTGTAACTGTGAAACATCTATGCAAAAGCTAGTTAGCTCTCAGTTGTCATTCTGTGAAAGGTTTGTGTGGAAATACATGGCATAAGAAATGTTCCATGTAAGAATCTAGAAATGCCTTCGGTGTGCTATAAGCCAACTTGGCCAAATTTCAAAATAGGTTTGGAAGGATGATTCCAGCCTGAATTTTTCAAGAGACTCATACTGTAATCCCCAGAAAGAATGGAATGAATGCTTGTTCTCTATTATAATCTGAAATGTCTCCACAAGTCTGTTCCCACCTCAAAATGTTATCTCATTGTGCACTTCTTGAGTTACAGATTTTTCTATTCCCTTTTTGTCAAAACCATGAATAGGAGCTGAAGAGATGCATTGGTGGTTAAGAGCACTGACTGCTCTTGAAGAAGACCTAAATCCAGTTCTCAGTAACTACATCATGGCTCACAAACATCCCTACTTCTAATTCCCAGGAATCTGATGACTTCTTCTAACTCCTTGGCACCATGTATGCACATGGTATGCATGCATGCATACATACATACATACATACATACAGGCAAAACATTGAAATGCATAAAATAAATTAAATAAGTAAGTTTTTAAAGGTAAAAGATAAAAATCATAAAGCACATATTAATCTGAGAAAGTGGTCATTATTTTATGATTGTGTATGTATGTATGTTTGTATGTATGCATGTATGTATATTTTTACATACATTTATATAGGTGTCCTAAAAGGCCAGAAAATAAAGGTGTTAAATCTCATGCAGCTAGGGCATGGCCATTTATGAGCTACCTGATATAGTGGCTGGGATGAAAACTGACACACATAATAGAACATCTTTTTTAACCATGGAACCTTCTCTCCATACCTGTTGTTGTTTTACTGTTTTGGTTTTTTGTTTATTTGTTTGTTTGTTTTTTATTTGTTTTTTGTTGTTTTGTGTTGTATGGTTTTTGTTTTGTTGTTGTTGCTGTTTTTGTTTGTTTGTTTTCTTTTAAGGTAGAGTTGTATGAAGCTCAGGCTAGTCTCAAATTTGCTATGTACCTGAGAATGATGTTGATCTTCTCCTGTTGACCTTCTAAATGCTGGAATACAGGTATTTCCCACAATTTAAAGTGTACAAATGAGATGATTACAGTTCTTGCCCTAGTAAGAATCTAGTACTAAACTGAGGAATAATATTCTTCTATGTACAAGATTAGCTAATGATAGCTTCATTTTGTTGAGACATCAACAAAAGCTTGATATTTTATATGTGACTTTTATTCACTTTACAACCTAGAAAAATAAATATAATTACCACCACTTTCATTTTGAGGAAATTGAGGCAAACAGAGCAAAAAGAATGGGGTAGAGAATAAATTTGGGCTCATGTATTTCTCACTCAAGAGCCTATGCTTTGCAATTATATTTTTTTTCTGTCTCCTTGTGATAATTAAAATTCACTGTGATTCTAAAGACTCATTTTAAGCTAAGATATAAACCTGCTACTGTCACTTAATGCTCTTTAATTCACATGGATTTAAAATAGAAATATGTTCATGAATGACTAAGAAAAAAGAACTCATTATGCCTCATCTGAATAGGGACAATTATTTTGCTCTTCTATCATAGTCTTCCAAAGATCCAAGTCCCCTGCTCTCCTACTTCCAAGCACTGGCACAGTGAAGTTTCCCACTCTTCTCTGTTCACAGCCTCCATGCCTTTATAAGCCACATCTCAGGGCTTGGTGAGAAGGTTCATCATTTGAAGTGCTTTAGATTTCAGAACCCAGATAAATGCCACATATACAGTTGCTGCTTATATTTCCAGCTAAAAAAGATGAAGGCATAGGATTCCCCAGAGCAAGCTGACTGGTGGGATTAACTGTAACACTGAGCTCTGGGTTTGTCTGCTGTTCTGTCCCAGAAGATAAGGAAGAAGAACAAACGTTTGAGGAAGATTTACAGCATCAACATTGTGGAAGATTTACAGCATCAACATTGTGATTCCAAGTTCAGTTGAGCACAGGTGTGCTTATTCCAAAACACATATATACATACACATGCACACCTGCATAAACACATACATACACATACTTTCACATACATGAAAATAAGGAATAGAATTAAAATATATCTCACTTACTAAGAGTTCTGTTGAAGAATTTTCTGGGGATAGTGTACTGTTTTTAAATAGCATCCATAACCTTTATTTCCAAATGTGCAAAACTGGTCTCTGAAGAGTGTTTATATATGTCTATTGTGTGTAACAATATCACTGATAGCTGCTTCATTCTGGGCATCACATTTCTCTGTGATTCCACTCTGGTATTCACATTGCCTGTTGTTTGCAATTCTTTCTGTTGTATGTAGTCCTTCATTCCAGATTTCCGGAGGGTCTTTTATGATGCACTGATTCATGATCCATGGTTTCATCAAGAGATTAAAAATGGGCAATCATCCTATTTTCTTATGAACAGCCTAATGACTGCCCACATCTTAGACATTGTAATAGTTAAATCAGTTCATATTCAATGAAGGTGTCTCATAATACATTGTAGTTATTATAAGGGCAGGGAATCTCTCACACAACTTTTACACTATGAATTTTCTAACACCTACTTTAATGTCAAATTTCAAGCTTTATGATCCAAGAATGCATTGTGAATTCTCTCTCTCTCTCTCTCTCTCTCTCTCTCTCTCTCTCTCTCTCTCTCTCTAGTGATATCTGATATTAAACTATTTTCTAGTATTTTCTAATTACTACCAATGTTCAATACATTTTTATGTTTTATAAATTGTACACCATATTTTAAGAACTTCAAGAAATTTACAGGAGCCCATTAATAATCAACCAAACAAAACCATGAAAACACAGGTGGATTAGGGCTGATTTGCCATCTTACATATTTTTATTTTTTACTTTAGCTAATAAAATGATTTAATAAATTATTTCATAATAGTTATATAATATTTTATTGCTTATGGATTATAATGCATGTTAGTTTCTTTACTGTTGCTGTGATAAAACAACATATAAAGGCAACTTACAGAAAAGAGTTTGTTTTTATTTGGCCTTAAGGTTACAGAGAGGTATGAGTGAAAAAGTGTAACAATGAGAGGCATGCTAAAACAGGATTTTGAGAGCTCCCATCTTTTACCATAAGCACAAAACAGAGAGAAACACATTGGAATTGGCCCAAGGCTTTCAATCTCAAACCCCACCTCCAGTGACTTACTTCCTCCAGGGCCTTACTTCCTCAGAGGCTGAACCACTTAAACCTCCCTAAACAGCTCCACCAACTGGCAACCAACCAAGTATTCAAATGCCTGAGCCTATAAAGACATTTGTCACTCAAGTCATCATATAATGATTAATCCTTTACTACTATGAGAATCCTAACTCCTGGCTAGAGAACGTAGAGTACATTTTTAAATGGAAAAAATATAGAATAGTAATTCAACAATGAACAAAATGAATGTAGCTGTGAATAATTTTTTAAATTTGACTCTAATCCAAATTGATCCATGGTTGGGAGTCTTTAGGCCTTATAAAGTATATTTCAAAATACTCTGAGCAAATTGGGAAAATACCAAATGTTGTTTTTAATCTTATTTGTTTTTCTTTATGCTCTGTATGTATGAGTACATATGTATACATGTGTTTCTATGTATGCACATATGTGTATTAATATATGTAACTCATGTGAAGTAGCCATTCCTTAACATCGCTGTATGTGGATAGCTTTTTTGTTTTGTTTAGTTTAACCTAGAAATCTAATTTCCTTAGTAATATAATTTCCCCGACTGACAAAACTCTCCTTTGGAGAAGAATAAGGTATATTTCATGCTATATATGGAGAAGAGAGCAACAATGTCAAAATAAAACCACAATCTCCCAAAATTATGTGAAATTTAAGGAAATGTTGTAAATAGAAAGATATGACTTCATTAGTGAGGCCAAAAGTATTCATTTTTCAGGAATTTAGCTCTCTATAATTCTTTTATTTCTTTCACAAATTGGATAATTAATGTGAGTTAGTCAAAATCCTCTATGGTTACAATCTCTGTGATTCTTTAATAATATAACTCTATGGGCTCATTTCTCATTTTCCTCCATACCTCATTTAAGGCTTGAAGTCAGTGGGAATTACCCCAGGCAAGATGAATTAGAGACTATCTGCCTAATCACTTAAGGCAGACTGTCAATTTTTAGAAATTATTAAGTACATCTACACAGTCACAGGAAAATGTGGGTTTTCATAAGAATCCACATTTTTATATTTTTAATATAGATGGGAAATTTTTAAAACCTAAAGGCTCAGAGGATTATGGAATTTCAAAATCATAAGTCTTATATATTATTTATTTATTACTCATTTGTTGGAGAATTTTCCTGGGGAATTTATATGCCTAAAGGTAGCCTCTTTGTCAAGTGGCTTGAACTTTCTGGGCCTTAGCTTTGGGATCTGTTGCATGAGAAGTCTGAAAAAGATGAAGTTGTATAATTCTTGATTTCTGTTATTGCTCAGTTCTGAGCTGATAACTACTCAAAAACTTACCTAGTTGATAGGCGTCAGGAGTAAGGCTACACCCCAGGAGCTTTCCGAGCTACTCGATGTCCTCTGCACTATGATGCTCCAAGTTCCTAAATTCAATAATAAATCCTGAATCTTCAACATAGTCTTCATGTCTATAAATTGTCATTGCAACTGGAACAATTATATAGGAACTCTATTAATTAGTAGCAAAATATTGCATATTATCTCTATCAATTGAATATTGAAGTATGATGGTGATTTATGTTCAATTCCATACTTATTTAATTTTTGACAAACGGCATATGCCATTTGAATATCCCTGGCCTACAGCTAGCCTTTTCAGGAGTGTTTGAGGTTCACAGTTGAATCGAGATGATTCAGAACCTAGATTAGCTGATAGTCTGTCTGTAAGTCTCCAAATTGACACACTATTTTATGCTTGTATTATGCTGATAGCTTTTTATTGACCCCCAAAAAAAGAACTTTATAGTGAAATTATTTTCATTGTACCTCAAGCCATGTATCATACAACCTTGTCAGGGGCAGCACTGCTTATACACTGAAGGTCTGGGGTCAGCTATAGGCCTAACTAACACAAAGTCTTGGGTCTCTGTGGAAAAACACTGAAACAGATGGATAGAAGCTATTGTAAACAAGCAGCTTTGGTGGAAAATTGCCAAGCCATAGTCATAGACCTTGTAGATAGGTAGCCTTGGAAGATAGTCCCAACTTAGATAAGGACAAGTGAATCATAGGCGGAGTCATAGTGATCTGTCCCCTGAACCTTCACCCAGCTGACATTCTGTTCTGGAAGATATCTGTACTCCCCCTGAACATCTACGCTCCTGTGTCATCCCTTTCCCCACATCCTGCCTTTTTGTGTGTATAAAAAGTAAAAATTTTTATACACACAAAAAAAGGTAAAAAAGTAAAAATTACAGTTTGATCAGTCTACCGACAAGCCGTGGTTCTTTGTGTTCGCCCGTTTTCCCCGCATTCTCTCTTATGTGATCTCCTCAGACCCTGTTTAATGTCCTGCTGGCCAGGACACAACCTGCCTTATGGATGTGACTGCTCTCTTTTTTGAGTGTGTAGAAAAAACAATCAGATCTTTTGTAGCACATGCCTGCCAGGTCCTGAGCCATTCCTCCTTGTACCATGTGTTGCCTACAGGAGTTACTTTATGGATGTCAGTAATAGAAGCAAATATGTAATGGAGACTATGTCAGCAGGACAATGTACCATATTCTAAGAATGATTTCTCTTGCTACTATCATCTTACCCCAGCCAAAACCCCTGCCCTGAAGCCTACTTTGACAGGCAGCAGTGTAACAGAGAAGAGACTGTCATCAAAAGTGTATAGCTTCTGCTTAAATCCTAAATCTATTACTCACTTGTAAAGTGTCCTTGGAAGAAAATCCCATGACTTTCTAGGGGGACATTCACTTCTGCATATGTAAAATCATAGTGTTAGAATGCTCCTCATAGGGCTGTTGTAAAGATTAAAGGATTTAGTTTTTCTAGCTGTTTAAAACAGGCTTTGTTAGCTTTTATTATTAATGTTTTCTGTATTGAATATTTTTCTATTGTTCTGGTTACCCAGCCCAGAAATCATGCTGTCATCCTCACACTCTGTCACAGCTCAAATTTAACATGTCTCTGCAGTTCCACCTCAACAATATCTTGTTAATGCAGCCTATTCTTTATCCTCTCACCTTCATAGATAGCTCTTACTGCCTGGGTCACCCTGGCGGAGTGTACTATATACTTTACTTTTCTGTGTTGCTAGTTCTTTGATTATCTTTTTTCTTTGTTGGCGCCCCACTGTGTTTTTTTCCCTCGTATCTCTTTGCATTCTTTTCTACACTCAGTATTGATAGTCAATGATATACAATCAGATACAATCATTATTGATTGACCAGTGTTCTATTTCTTTTACTTATTTATTCAACACAGCCTGATCATTAACTAATTATTATCATTATCTACCAATATCAATAATTATAGATAATGTTTAATGACTATCAGTGGATATTATAATTAATAATCATTATGAATACCTATTAATACACAAGGTTCAACAGAACCCATAATTGTGATACAGCATAATAAAAACTATAACGAATGAAAATTAGTATATCTATCACTCAGTAAAGTATTGAAAGAAAACTGGATTTCTGGAGAGTCATAAGATAAACATAGAGAAAAGAATATGCATATTGTCTCAGAGTTGTAGAATAGTATGAGAAGATTTAGAGCTATCATAACCAGGGGATGGTTAAGGATAGTGAACAGACTAGAAGGCAAACTTCAGGCACATGTGTGAAATATAATGCAGGCTTGGTTAACTGGGGTATGAAAACTAACCTTAACAATGAGAAGGACCATTGTCAGAACTGAGGTCTTTGACAGAGTAAAAAGGAGAAAGCAAACTGAACCCTAGCATTCATTGCTGCCTTATTCCTGTCTGTGAAAGCAATGTAACTGACCACCTGCCTCAAGATTCTGCCAGCACAACTTCTGCTGCATGATGGTTTGTATCTTCAAACTTTGAACTAAAATCAATCCTTCTTTAAGTTCCTTATGGGATATTTTGCCCCAGAAACAAGAGAGGTAACTCAACTACCAGTAAGTGAAAAAAATAATGTAGAATATGTGGTCATAATAATAGTGAGTTTCCTAAATTCATTTATTCCTGAGCACTTTGTCTGCGTGATTTTGTGTTCTCATGATGGCCCTAACTACTTTATGGGATTAATACAGGATTCAGTAGGAATAAGTAAGTTTTCTGGGCAATCAGGCTAATAGGGACCAAAGGAAGAATTTGAATTATAACCCTCCAGTCTTCATGTCTGCACTTCTGGTCTTACACACACAATTCCTCTGGCATGAGCACCTGTAAGCAGGGGTATAACATTGTAACAATAGACACTATTGAGAAATGTTAATGTAAAGAGTGGTCTGACCACACTGACCAATCACATCATATCTGTACTTGTCATGGTAGGTTGAGCATCTCTTTGGTGTTTGGTGCACTGCTAATGCTGGCCTTTGATGTGAAATAACTCCCACTCCTTATAATTGATTTTCCAAGATGCAATGGAGACTGATATATTAATTATATTATTTACCTACTCTGTATGAGCCTAGGATGGAATGAAATCAAAATACTGTCTTTTTTTTCTTAAATTCATTCAGAGTTATAGTCCATATTATAGTTATATTATTCTATCCTTACAAAAAGTTTCTGTTTTTTTTTTACAAAGATATGATCAATATGCCGTGTGTATTCTATAAAGACATCAGCTAGACATCCCGTTCCCAAATTCTTGATCATTCTATCATCAGTAAAATTTCAGAATATTCTAGACTCATAAAGTATTCAGGAGAGTATCCTGGCACCTCACCCAGGAAGCACAATACAGTTAGTTTTGGTTGTGGTAGTTGCTGTTGAACCCGCCCAGAGAGTGTAAGCATGAGAGAGTTGGCCCTGACACTCATCTTCCATGCAGTGGTATGGGAAAGGCAAAGATGTTCCCCCTCCCCTACTACATATGGCAGGTGGGAGAGCTCGCCTCAAGATCATAAGAGTGATGACTCTGTCTCTCATTTCCTATAGCACTCAGGAGAATGGACCCTGCATTCTCTCCTGGGCAGCTCAGTAGTGCTGACCCTGGTGATGAGGACCCGGGTGAACTCTATGGAGTATGTGAGAATGAGAGAGATGGCCCAACAACTTGTCAACCTTGGTGTGGTGAGGGAGAGAGGACTTTGTCCCCACCGCTAGCCCCTTGCCACCTATAGTAGACAGGAGAGCTGGCCCTGAGGTCATGAGAGTGGGAGAGCTGACCCTGTCATTCACAAGCTGCAACACTTGGGAGAGTGGACCCAACATCTTGCCAGGGCACCACAGTAGAACTGGCTCTGGTTGCTGTGAGGATGACTGGTTGATCAGCCTGGAGGGCAGGAGAGTTGTCCCAATTTTTCAGCTACTGCAGCACTTGGGAGAACTGTCAACAGAGAGTTAAAACCATTTTCTATATCAATCAAATAACATTCTAATAGAGTTTGTGAATGTTCCGATAAAATTCTGAGGTAGTTAACCATTCTCCATTAGCCACCGTGGATTGTCAGCAACAGTTATCTATAACAGCAAGTACATACTTGGTTAGTTCCCTTTCTTGATTGAGGTCATGGTACTTACTTAAAAGTTCAGGAAAGACCATGTTTAACACTCCAGTTTTGACTCTGCAGAAAATAAATATACCTGGCATCTGTAATTGTTGTTTTCATTGCTTCATAAACAAAATTGGTTTTCTTAGAAATTCCCAATATTAAAAGTGTGACATATTAGGCCAGGCCAAGAGTAGATGAAGTAGCAGCCCCTTGTGAAGGTAAAAGCCAGTTTTCAAGGAGGAGTCTACTGCTGAAATGGATGGCTCATATTTCCTGATATAATGAATGGTATTAGACCATGGCATGCTAGGGGTTTCCTATGTTTTATTTACTTGTTGTCTTAGTGTTTCATTGCTGTGAAGAGACACTATGACCAATGCAACTCTTACAAAGAACAACATTTAATTGGGGCTGACTTAGCAGTTCAGAGGTTCAATCCATTATCATTATGATGGGAAGCATGGCAGTGTTCAGGCAAGCATGGCACTGGAAGAATTGAGAGTTCTACTTGTTCTAAAGGCAGCTAAAAGAAGACTGACTTTAGGAAGCTAGGTAAAGGATCTGAAAGCCCATCTCCACAGGGACATATTTCCTCCAACAAGGCCACACCTACTCCAATAGGCCACACCTCCTAATAGTGGTTCATACATATTTAAACCACAGTTGTGTTTTGTTCTCACCAAGTAAGCTAGCTCTGAAGCAGAAGACCCTTCACTTTAGTTTCTGCTAAAGAACATTAGAGTCAGAGATTGGCTTGTTTCATGCTTCTGAGAAGTGACAACTATGGGGAGTATAAGATTGAAATCTAGAATTCACGTAGATGTAGGTACCTTCAGCAGATTTTCTTCCTACCTACCTTTTATGTATTATAACACAAATACATGGAAGAATATTTTGCAAATTGACAGTTTTTACTCTTGAATCCTCTCATTGATCCGAAATTTAACTATTTGAAAGTTTTTGGAAGAAAGTTCAGAGAAGAAAGACATTTGTAGAAATACAAATACAACTTGGTAGAAAATCCGTCTTTCCAGGTGCTCCACTATCACATACTGAAGTATGGACTAAGAGAATGAATCTGATCAGGTTAGCAGAGCTTTTATATCTACATATAAAAAAGCTGAATCCTGGAGTTCTAATCTTAACTCCATTAGAAAATCCTGTGATTAATGGCAAGTCCTCAGTGATTGTTCAAGTAACATATGGACATGTCACAGTGAAATATATCCTCTTTTTATTTACAAACAAAGGATAATTTTTATGTGGGCAGAAATTAACACATTTCTGAAGTATTGGTTTGCTCAGTTTAAAGGCCTTAACATTAATATTGATCCACTATTATATATTATTGTCCTCAATATTTTTATGGAATTGGAAGATACAATTTACAGTATATTACGATTTCATTTCACGTGTTTTGGTTTCTCTAGAAAGAATTATGTACCTACCACATAATGAGGCAATTAACTAGGGAACAAAAGCTTTTTCTTCTGATCAAGACAAAACTGGCCTCTGAAATACAAGCAACATAGGCAGGCATTCTACTTAGAACCATCTACCTAGTCTTGAATGGTGATTTTGTTCTTAAACATTTCACATCATTCTCTAAGATGCCAAATATAGCTGAAAATATTTAAAAGATAATTGAGAAAAAATGTGCTGTTTGTTCCTTCAATATATATTCCATTTGACCAATATGCTAGACTTTGGTAAGTCACAATATTCTATAAATAAATATTATGGATGCCTATTTTGACTAACAGCTCTTTTAAATAAGAACCAGAAAGCATATTGTAGCTAAATGACTTAAAATTATATTCAAACATCTCAACATGTATCTAATTAAAATACATTTCAAAAGTCTTGAGCCTAGGTAGTAAGTATAATATTCCAGAGACTGGCCTTCACAATCTGTGTCACATGGTGGTATATGTAATTCAGCTTGACTGTCTACCTCCATCAGTTCATCACCTCTTTCACAAATGTGAAACTCTTTATTATTTAATACATGCCCCAAAAGTGAAACACGTTGAAGAACTCAAAGCATAGCTCCAAACCATATAACTACACTGTTGCAAAATCAGTTGTCCAGTTGACATGTCTAATTAAACACTGTGTATACTAACACTTTGATTTTATTATTAGTTGCCATGTAAGAATTAGGAGAGCCCATTTCCTGTCACAGTGTGTCCATCTTCTTCTAGTCACTAGAACCTGCAAGCACCACTTTATACTGGAGAAGGAACTACACATGTGATTGCATCATGAATCTTGAAGATGGAGGGATGATCCTGGATTGTCAGATGTTGTTGAAAAGCTCCTTATGAGAAAAATACTGGACATATCGTAAAAAGATAGCACATACACGGAGAAACAAGAAATCTGGGAATACAATCCTGCTTAATAGACCATGACCCAAAAGATGTAGAGGGCCTTTGCAATGTTGAGATGAGCAAGAGGACTCTCAATCGGCCAAAAGGAGCACAACCTTGCTAACCTATTATAGTTTCTGACCTTCGGAGCTGTAGGAAGGCAAGCCTGTTCTAAGTCACTAAGTGGTGGTATATATCACAATAGTAATGGGAATTCAATTCAGTTGCCTAAGCCTATTATTTTAAAAGTTTACATGAAATTCTCAGGTTTATTTAATTTTTAGATTTTTGGTTCCCTTAAATTTGCAAAACCTGATGTTACTGAAACCTTTTCCATTTTGCTCTGGCAACAACTGACGATAGCCCCTTCCTTTAGACGACACCTACTCTCCAGTCTCCCAAAAGCTCTGATAATAATGTTCTCCCTAGTCTCTACTATAGGTTTCATCTTGTTTGTCCTTCTGTACACTACCTTACATTTTCCATTCTCCTCAATATTCATGGTGCAATTGGTTACTCTCTATCTCCTCACACCTACTCTTCAAACATGGCTTTGTATTGAACTCTTTCTTGTTCCTGAGAACTTTTCCTTTTACCTGTCCCCATTCACTAGTTTGTCTTTCCTTTAAACTTTAGCCTTTCAGGTTTAGGTTATCGTCTCAGGAAGCCAGAATCTCATCCCATGTCGATGAAAATATGCTGAATAAACCTGCGTTAGGAGCATCCACATGGAATCCTAACATTGCAGCTGGCTCATCTGTTGTCAGCCACACTGGACACTTAGTACTAACCTCAGGTACCAATGAGTCTATTGGACTCTAAGATGAAGCTTTCTCATTTCCCATTAGAGAAGATTAACTTTGGGCTGAAGTGAGAAGAAACATTGAATAGCAGGAATGGCCTTTTCCTGGGTGATCCTTGTGCATAACTCATCCTTGCCTCTATCTATTTTTGAGTGCTACCTTCTTCACATCTCCCTGACTTACCACCTCCCTTCTTCAGTAACTGTTACCTCCTGTTCCCTTCTGACTGTTCTTATCGCTGACCCTACCTGTATAATTCAGGACATGAATCTCAAGGCATTGGTCTTATTTGAAAAATTCTTTTTTATATAAAAAATTATATTCACAGATATCAAGTGTTGGGGAGTGCACATCTGTAAACTTCATTATTTAGAAATCACATTTAAACTACAGAATTGAAATCCTAGAACACATTTTACACTAACAGACCTCCCAGGTACAAAATGCATGGTCCTCATCACACTGACACTCTCCATTGTGCATAAGGAGGTTCCATTTGCATCTTTTTTGAAAGCTTCCTCCTATTGGATTTCAGATACTTCTTTCTTGTCATCAGTCGTCTCAAATACCTTGTCTTCTGCCAGAGTCTATTCTGTTCTATCTTATTCTTTTGAACTCTTATTCTTTTGTTAATACCCAAACCTATTTTTCCTGCCTTCTCAGTTCCCATGCTCATTAATAAAATGGCATCCTAACTCCTTTTCAAACATCTTCAGCTATACTTTCCTTAAGCTTACTATTTCTCAAATCAACTCATACTATCCTGAAAGCTGGTTGTCTTCCATATTTCTCACCCTTTTCCTCATTGTTTTTCTCATTTCTGGGATCTGGAGTTTGGCTTTATATTTATTGTACAAAGACTTTGCAATGGCCCTTGTCAGTAGCTTGGCTATCACATGTTCCTCAGCTGAATCCATCTATAGCATTGCTGGATTCACCTTGCAAAAGCTAAAAGTTGATCATCTCATGCCCATATATAAAAATCATCTGTCACCTAATCATAGTTATATCTATATGTCAATAATCACTTTTGTCTTTATCAATTGTACACTGTAAAGCAAGTTTCTTCAGAGCATTCAAGACATGTTATTCACCTCAACAACCTTAGTTTCACCCTAAGAAATACCTCCTAGAATCACTAAGACTGACCCCATTTGACATATACTCTGTCACTGTTGCTTTAACATATCTGTACCTTAGTTTCTTCTTTTGGAAATAGGATGCATGTAATAGGGTGTGGCTAAAGGAATCGTTATGAATTATTTAAAGTCCTGACTTCCATGTGGTAATAGTTTAACTGTGTTGGACAGAAGTAAACAAATGCTAGCTAAATTATGTTGTACTGTCTAATTATGTACAAACAAAGTTTATTTTCAAAAGGTTTAAGAAATATTTTATGCTCACACAAAATGTTTTTGTTCAAACTGAAGTGTAATAGAAATATGAAGATATAAGGATATATTTCCTCTTGTTCCCCAGTGCTAAGTCGAAGCACAGTTACCTTCAAAAAGAACATATATATATATATATATATATATATATATATATATATATGTTCTTTAGTTGAATAAAGTCCTTGGGACCACAAAGCAAAATGAGAAATTATCCTTTTAATTAGCTTCAGTAAGTTTCAATTAAATTATTTTCTGAGAATTAATAATAGAGGAGGACTTTTCTAGGTCTTTCTTTTAAAAGAAACATGCACGTCTCTTTAAAAATCAAAATCATTACCATGAAAATTTCTTGACCAGAATGAGCAATTCTCTAGATATCTGCAATTTAAGAAAAATAGTATTAAGCAGTCTAACATCATACACTGATCCTGAATTACTAACACCATCACAGCACTTGCCCAGCAGTCGTTCTTTGAGCAAACTCATTTTAGAGCCAGAATTTAAGCAGGAAATTGAATCTGCAAAAGGGAGAATCAATGAAGCACTGTGTCTTGTAATGCTTTCGGATGAATGAGTAAGTGCGCAAGGATAAGGAGTCATCAAATTTGTAGAAATAACGGGTGAGAGAGAAGGATCTACAAAGAAACTCACAAATGTCCTCGCAGCGTTATTTTATCTCTAATGTATGTCTCAAAACATGTAACCAAATTCCTTGGATCATAGGCACCCATGTCTGCAGAATACATAATTTGTAAGTTCCACTCCAATATTAAACACTAACTTCCATATGAGGGGTGCACTATAAATAGAATAGAGATGTTAGGTTGGACTTGTTACTGAGAATCTTTTCCAAGAATCTTCTTATCCTTTTGAATTTAAAGCATCCATTTCCTCAATAAGATGCTAGAACTTATGAGAAAGTGGTTAATCTTTCCCTTTTGATATTTGAAAAGAGGTTTGTTGTTTTTAGACAGACAATATACCCATAAGGCAGAACCAAATAGGTACCTATAGCTTACTATAGATAAGCTAGTACATAGGGAAGTCTTTTCAATTCTCTTAGCTACCATTTATCATAGAAATATTTTACCAATAGCTTTTAGGATATAGACTTCTCAAGTAATGCAGAAAATATACTGCTCCACACAAGAACATCTGGATCATGAGCTTTCTGCACTTTGATGTAAATGGGGTTTGGTGTCCAGGTTTGAGAGAATTTCAGGTCTTTGTACATCATGGATCAAAGATTCATGGCATCAAAATCTGGCTTTATAAGGCACTAGAAGCCTTCATTGAGGTCAAACTACACATCTATTACTGACCATAAATTCTCAAAATGCTTTGTTCCAGCAGCCTGCTCACAGGCAATCCTCTTCTAAAAGAGTTAGTATATCCCCATTTACTTCCAGGACAAACTCCACTTTCTATTTACTCCCATGAATGCATATCCATTCCCTTGGCTTCTCAAAAGAGTTCCTCAATCATTTCCCTATCGCAAAATAATAGCATCAGTATTTTCTCAAGTGTTTCTCATCTTGCTATCCATTGCTACATTATCACATGTCATTACTTGATGTGTATGCCTACAACCTAGATCCTTGCCTATTGCCCGAAAGAAAGTGAAGCAACAGTTATTTTCCACTCTCACCACAATCTACCTAGCCTGTTTCTACTTTTTAAAGAGTCTGTACTGGAAAAGGGACTCCAGAAGATAAGCATGTCACCATTTGCTTCTCTTTTCTCTGTTCCTCAATCCTTAAAGTATACTTTTTCTCCCATCGACATTCAGCCTTGTATATGTTTTTTCTTGTGTCTAGTTAGAACTCAATCTTTGCAATAGGTTTGCAACCCTCTTTCTTCTTAATTGTAGTTACATTAAATAGCTTTAACAGCAAATGAGGTAGAGAAGGAAAACCTAGATTTCCAATAATTAAGTCTGATGTTGTACATCACCCAAACTATGACTTCAACTCTCCATAAAATGTAGGTTATGTTATATGATAGATGTTTTATAGATAGTTAAAGCTGTATCAAGAACATGCAGTTGGCAATGTGTTTTGGTTTGTGTCAAATTTCACATTAACTACTTATATAGTCTTATTTTTTTAAGCCTGAAAACATATGAACTGCACATTTACTAAATGCTGGCACATTCAGTTAAACTTGATTATTAGTACTATTGCATCCAACATTACAAGTTAATTACTTTGTAAATTTGAAGGTAACTTATTCATGATATACCATATGCTGCCTTTCTTGTAATTAATTAGCCATCTGTGTTTTAACTCAGATAGATTACCATTATGGGTAATATCTAATATTTATTTAGTCTTTATTATACATTAGATGTGAAATAACACATAGGCAGAAACTACAAATGTTTTCATTTGTGATGCATCTATAAGATACCATATTCATATCATAAAAACAATAGTGATAAATTTAAAAAAGAATTGATGTCTTTTGTTCTAAAACTGTCTACAAATGTTAAGAAAGCTAAGACTTTCATAAATAATATAATGAATTAAAGAAAAAATGCTCATCTGTGTATTCACATGTGTGCAGTTTCAGATGTGTGCATATGGAGGCCAGAAATCCAGGTTTTGTTTGTAAGGCGTCATCATATAATGCTTGAGACTGGCCTGAACTTTATGGAGTAACCTAGGCTCTTTGCTTAAGAGCCTATAAAATTCACTTGCCTCTGCATTCCAAGTACTGGTACTGCAAGCATATGTTGCCATATGCAACTTTTTACATAGCATCTGGAGACCAAGCCCAGACCTTGATCTTGTGTGGCAAGCACTTTTCACACTCAAGCTATCTGGCTAGCCCTGAAATGCTTTATAAAGGCAGAGAGAAAGCTATTCTTCCAACTACTTCACAACTTCTCCTATCTACCTACTACTCTCTAAAATGAAGCAGAGCCTATATGATTGGCTATATGCTTGTAAGCGTTGTGCAGATATTCTAGAGCACAAGGATCCATGAGCATTCTGTTTTACTGGCTTGTGCTTATTTCCATTTTATCTCTTTCCAGGCAAAACTGATCATTATACTCTTAACATGCATTTACATTAGTAGAGGGGAAAACAATTTTGACTTCCTACAAAATATGAAGAAGCATCTGACAGAGTCCCCTCATTTTGAGGGATTTAAGGGTGCAAAACAGGAAGATCACAGCTATGAGAATTCTTGGAAAAGCACACTAATCCTTGAAGACATGTTTTTTTATCCCTTGAGATGAAGTACTTACATAAAATTTGCACAACTGGCATAGACTTGGTGTTAGAAATCCCAAGTTTTCTTTCCTCCTTCTCTACGATAATCCTTTGTAGAGAAATTACTAGGTCACAACATTTGACTAAACTCTTATGAGAGTGAGATTATATTGTGTTGTCATAATCTAAGGTACAGTCTTTTAATGTGCTACTATTAACCCCACATGAAAGTCATATAACTGACTTTGGGTTCTACAAATATATGTGTGTACATATATATGTATATACATACATATGCATATATATATACACAATATGTGTGTACATATGACTCTCTACGTATGTATTGTATGTATATACATACACATACATATACATCATATACAAACACACACACATACACACCACACACACACACACATTGACAATAGTAAAAAGGTTTTTGAAAACACAACAATGAAAAATCAATGCAAAATCAAATGTCCAATGAATGCAAGCTGTTTTGGGCTGTTCTGACTCATGTTGTCCCATAAGATTTCACTGCATCACTGAGTCTAAAAACACAGAATGTGAAAAGATTTATTATATTGACTTAAAAAGTGTAGTCAGAGTAGTTCAACAATCACTGTCTCATGACAGAGAGGCTTAGAACCTAGTAGTTGCTAGGTCCATGAGGCTGAGTGCCTCTATAGGTCCAACCTGGCACTCTAGGTCTAACGAATTCCTGGAAATCCTCTGGTCTTCAGTCCACATTGTAATTCCAAAGAAGATGGAGCTTCCATATCAGTTCAAAGTAATTGATAATGAGAGCAAGAGGATAGATAAACTTCTCCAAGAGCAAAAAGACCAAGCAAGCCAAACAATAAAAAAAGATTTTCTTCTTTTATGTTTATTTATTTGGTCAGCCAGTAGAAGATGCTGCCCACATTTATGGGAGGTCTTCCCCCATCAATTAAGGTATTCAAGATAACTTCCTACATAATGTCCAAAGGCCAACCCAAAGTAGAAAATCTTTTATTGAGAATCTTTTTCCAGGTAGGTCAAGGTTGTGTGAAGTTTACAAGTAAAGATAAGCATCATAGAAAGGAAACAAAGGCGTGAAGAAAATTTGAGACTGGGTAAGATGAGAGACAAAAGAATAATAGAGCATTTTGGAAAAAGAGATCCAGGAATAAAATTAAATGTGTGCTCTCATCCCATTGTTGCTAAATGCTAATGACTATGAATAATATCAAAGAAATGTTTGAAATATATCCTGACAATAGCATAAATGGTGACATCTGATTGTGGAAGAATTTCAAGAAATCTTTATGTAATTTTGAATATATTAAATAATATTAAAATATTCACATATATGTGTGTGTGTGTGTGTAATTTTATAAATAAATCAACAGTGCAATGTGAATTTAAGGCTAAGAAAGAGCTCTAGTTTTTTAAATATGGTTTATTGTCATTGTATCATTTGAGTTTTTTGATCAAACACTTCTGACCTTACTGTGAGGAGGAAAACAATGCCAATCATGGGGGTGATGGGTCCTGGGAGTGAGGATCCTAATAAAGGTTATACCAGGGCAGTATGACTTCTCTGAGGGGCTTTTAATAGCCAGCCTAAGGAGGTACAAGATGTCTTAATGGGAAGACTAGCCCAAAGTAGAGTTGTTAGACAGGGTTAGGGTTAGGGTTAGGGTTAGGGTTAGGGTTAGGGTTAGGGTTAGGGTTAAAGTTCACTTTCTACATACTTCCTGCTTCTTGTCAAATCTTCCTACTTCTTTCAAAGAAACATGTAATGAATAGAAGTATTATTATCATGGTAAAGGTATAAGTTCTTACTCTTCTAAAATAGTCTTTCATGGCTTTTTTTTTTACAACATAAGAATATTCTTGATAACTAGAAACATAGGCAAAGAATGTATTTTAAGTTGGAAATTAATCAATTTTTGGATATACTGTAGAGAAATTAGAAAACGTTCTCCAAAATGAGGAATTAATTTTTTCCTGAGAAATAATGGATCTTTCCCATAGAATATAAGTGTGGAAACCTGTAAGCTACAACTTAAATAAAAATTAATCTGATTCCCAAAGACCACTGGGTTACAATTTATTCAAGAAAAAATTTCTTTGATATATTCAGAGTGTATTTGTTAATTTTTCTAACATCTTGAAACCTTTTAGTCATTGAATTTTCTGATAAGTAGAATGCCTAAACATATGCAAATATATAAAATATGATTTATAGATAAAAATAAACTTATTTTGAAAGACTTTCCTAGATTTATGTGTCTTTAGTCAACTCATGGATGCAGATGAGTAGAGATTCAAGTTTAGTATTGATCATCAATTGACAATTTTTATCTGGATTAATAATTGTCATAGTTATTTTCAAGATGAAAATTAAAAAATCGATTATTCATCAAGATCTATTCATTTCTTCAGAACATCATTCCTCAAACATAGATGACTACTTTTCTTTTTTTTAATTGGATATTTTCCTTATTTACATTTCAATTGTTTTCCCATTTCCAGTCTCCTTTTCAGAAACCTCCTACTCCATCCCCCCTCTCCCTACTCTATGAGGGTGCTACCAAACTCACCCACCCACTTCTGTTTTCCCTCCCCGGCATTCCCCTACACTGGGGGGTCAGAATTCCCTCAGGCCAAAGGGCAGTTCCTCCCACTGACAACCAAAAAGGCCATCCTCTGCCATGTATGCGGCCAGAGCCATGGGTACCTCCAAGGGTATTCTCTTTAGTTGTTGGTCTAGTCCCTAGGGGCTCCAGGGGAGTCTGGCCTATTGAGGATTGACACTGTTGATTCCCCGAAGGGGCTGCAAATCCCCTCAGCTCCTGCATTCTCTTCTCCAACTCCTACATCAGGGACCCGGTGCTCAATCCAATGGTTGGCTGTGAGCATCCGGTTTTGTATTTATCAGACTGCAGAGCCTCTAAGAGATAGCCAGCAAGCACTTCCAAGCATCCACAATAGCATCCTGGTTTGATGACTATATATGTATAGAATGGATTCCCAAGTGAGGCAGTCTTTGAGTGGCTTTTCCTTCAGTCTCTCCTCCACATCTCTCCATATTTCTTCTTGTGAGTATTCTGATGCATTCACACTTTGATCTTCTTTCTTGGGCTTCATATGGTCTGTGAATTGAATCTTAGGTATTCTGAACTTTTGGGCTAATATTCACTTATCAGTGAGTGCATATCATGTGTCTACTTTTGTGACTAAGTTACCTCACTTAGGATGATATTTTCAAGTGTCATACATTTGTCTGCAAATTTCATGAAGTCATTGTTTTTAATAGTGAAAAGTATTCCATTGTATAAATGTACCACATTTTCTGTACCCATTTCTCTGTTGAGGGACATCTGGGTTGTTTTCAGCTTCTGACTATTATAAATATGGCTGCTATGAACATAGTGGAGAATGTGTCCTTGTTATATGTTGGAGTTGCTTCTGGGTATATGCCCAGAAATGGTATAGCTCGGTCCTTAGGTAGTATGTTCAGTTGTCTGAAGAACTACCAGACTGATTTCCAGAGTGGTTGTACCAGCTTGCAATCCCACTAGCAATGGAAAAATGTTCCTCTTTCTCCACATCCTAGCCAGCATGTGCTGTCACCTGAGTTTTTTATCTTAGCCATTCTGACTGGTGTAAGGTGGAAACTCAGGGTTGTTTTGATCTGCATTTCCCTGAGGACTAAGGATATTGAACATTTCTTTTGCTGCTTCTCAGCCATTTGTGTTCCTTCAGTTGAGAATTTGTTGTTTAGCTCTGTACCCAATTTTAATAGGATTATTTAATTGTGTAGAGTCTAATTTCTTGAGTTCTTTTATACATCGGATATAAACTCTCTATCGGATGTAAGATTGAGATCTTTTCCCAATCTGTTGGTTGGCGTTTTGTCCTATTGACAGTGTCCTTTGCCTTACAGAAGCTTTGCAATTTTATGAGGTCATATTTGTCAATTCTTTATTTTAGAGCATAAGCCATTGGTGTTCTGTTCAGTAACTTTTCCCCTGTGACTACGTGTTCAAGGCTATTCCGTACTTTCTCTTCTATTAAATTCAGTGTATCTGGTTTTATGTGGAGGTCCTTGATCCACTTGGACTTGAGCTTTGTATAGGGAGATAAGAATGAATCAATTCACCTTCTTCTACATGTTGACTGCCAATTGAACCAGCACCCTTTGTTAAAAATGTTCTCTCTTTTTTTTTTTACTGGATGATTTTAGCTCCTTTGTCAAAGATCAAGTGACCATAGGTATGTGGGTTCATTTCTGGGTCTTCAATTGGATTCCATTGTTCTACCTGGCTGTCACTGTACCAATACCACGCAGTTTTTATCACTATTGCTCTGTAGTACAGCTCAAGGTCAAGGATGGTGATTTCCCCCAGAAGTTCTTTTACTTTTGAGAATAGTATTTGCTCTCCTGGGATTTTTGTTATTCCAAATGAATTTGAGAATTGGATAACTACTTTTCTAATTCAGAAATACTTTTGAATGTTAGAATATTTCTCATCTTTTATGCTTTTTAAAATCAAACAATTATAAATATGACACTTGTCAAAGTTAATGTAATATCACATTTTCTCGATTGTTATGTAAACTCCAGATAGTCCATAAAAAAATTTATCAATTCCTGTTCAGTAGTATTTAACAAATTCCAAGGTGTAAATACTGACACCTGGTCAATTGTAGGCTACAATATAGTCAATGATACTAGAACACTTAAGGGATGAATAAACAAATATGTAGTTCTATTTTATGACAGACTGTTTCTACTATGCAAAGAACTTCAAGAAAATAATAAACAGTAAAATAATCAAGGTGTGATAACTTTTAAGCCCTGATTATTCTTGGTTTTGTTTATTTATATTGTGGGGTTATATATTTTTATTTTAGCAACAGATATAGTTAACTAAGACTGCACAAGTTCCTGAAAATTTACAAATCAAATCATGTATACAAAATAAGTTCAGAACCAAAATAACACCTCATTTTATGAGTGAAATTTACTTACGTGTATACCAAAGCATAAGCTTAGGAAGGCAAAGTAGAAGGAACACCAAAGTAATGCATGAAATAGGTCCTATCTCTGAGAGAATGGAAGTGAGTCAGTCTGTACTACGTTTTGTATTTGAAAGTCTCTGTGAAGGTTTAGTAAATAGCTTGGAAGATAAAGCATTGATGCCAACTCTAAAGACAGGTCAGGTTCCTAGGATCCATCTGGGTGAAATTAGAAACTCAAACTCCTGAGTTTTCCTCGGATGGCCATTCCCAAATCATAGCATTTGCACAGTCAGATACATGCCCACACTCATATAGCAATTCACATACTCAAGATAAATACATGAATGAAGATTAAACAGTTAAAAGTTTCAAAAGCCTTCATTAGATTTCTCCCGTGAGCTTGTTAAGTTGTAGCCTTTGTTCTTTTTAAGTTACACAAAATGCTGTAAAATTATAAGAGTAAGTTTTGGGGAAAACATATAAAATAGGTAATTTTAGACTTAAAATATTATTTTTATAAAGAAGAATCATTTCCCAATAGCTATACCACACAAAGTCGGGGACTGTCATGATCATTTGAGAGCATACTATGTAACTTAAGAAAGCCTCAAGAGACTGGAGGCCCCAGGGAATGGGGAGGTCTGATGGGGTGGAAGTGGGGGGCGAGAGCATCCTTGTGGAGACAGTGGGTGTAGCAGAAAGAGTTATAGGATGTGGAATGGTCAGAGGGTGGACTGGGAGGGGGATGAAATCAGGAGTGTAAATAAAGATTAGATAAAATTTTTCAAAAATTCAAAAAAAGTCCTATCTCTAAAAATTCAAAAAAGAACTTGCTAAAACTGGTAAGCACACATAATATTCTGTCATGCTAATACAAATAATAAAATATGACCAGAGAACAAAGATACAACTAGAAGTATATTAAGTTTTCCAATGCAGCTTTTCTTTATCCCTCTGGTCTATACACACCTGTTCACTTCACACATACAAACACCCTCACATATACACATAAAAATTCAAAAGTTCAATGAACATTATTATTTTATAAAATTTAAGCTCTGTGCTTTAGAATTTTCTTCTGCATAAAACAAGAAAATATAAAGTATACTTTCTTAGTCACAAATAAAAACTTTGACATGTACTTTTAATACATTGTAATTGTGTCTCTGTGTGTATATATATATATATATATATATACACACACATATATGTATGTATACATATATCATATTGGATCATACAGATATCTATAACAGAAAGCAAGGAGTTATGGGTTAACTTAATTAATATTTATGACATTATATTTAATTACTTTGACTTCTGATAATGACTGTAAGGCCAGTAATATTCAAATGCTAAATTCTCTTTTAATGCTATGAAATATATTTTAGTGTCTTGCTTTGAAATCACTCTACCACTAGCCCTAGTATTTTATCAAAATTTAGGGATATTAAGGCTGGAAGTTCTAAAGCAACCAAAACGTAATCCACAGCCTCATGCTTTACCGTCTTTAACCTTTCAAATATAACCAAAGTTGATGGCAACTTGCAGCAGTAACCACATTTGTGTAGTTTCAAATTGGTCATACATCCCAATTTGTGTTTTCCCAAGCCTCCTCTGATTTTTCTCGTGTATTTACTCACCTACAGTAGATTTTGAAACCTTTGACAGCTATTAAAATAGAGAATTTCAAGAAGGTTAGTTAGTTCCCTTATTAAAACCCAAAAAGATATTGAAATACAAAGAAAGAAGTGGAAAGGTTTCATTCCTACTGAATTCATTGAGAAGCAACAGATTGGGGTTGGGATTTATGTTTTAAGTAGTGTTTTACATATCTGTTTCATATTGAGTATGCCTATGTGTAATGGTATTTTTAACTTTTTGAGCTTGCCAGCTTTAAAGTTGGTTTCTTTGTAGGTGTCCAAACATTTGAGCTTATGTTTGTTAAAAGAGGAAGCATGTGCAATGGTTCTTCTGAATAGTAAGTACTGATATCACTCTTTCTCTCAGAAATTAATACTTGTATGCATTGTTTATTTGTTCATAAGATTTGTGCCTAAATATGAAATTTTGAATGAATCAACCTATTATGAAACCCTTATAAAAGTGGCATTTCAGAAGATACAAAATGTAAATGTATGTAACACATGTGTATGCATTGCTGCTTCTTTGCTCATGTATGCATGCATCACTCATGCATCTGCATTTTGAGGCTATTAAGGTGCTTATAAGTTCACAAAGGCCTTTATAATTCTGTATTCTATTTTATTCTTTGCTATTATTAGAATCTGATACATGCAGTTCTTAAATACTGCTTTCGACTTCTCAGAACCTTTGGCTTTTCCAGACTCAAGTTACCTTATTATATAATTTATTGAAAGCCAATAATTACGAAGACATGTGGTAGGCGCTTATCACGAGTAACGTCACACTGCTGGCTCTATGTACAAGCTAGGATAGGGCAAATGGTACAATTAGAGGCAAGTTCTTTGGTGCATAACAATAGAAGCCTTAGTGACACTGTAAGATTAAGAAAAGGCTAAAACATCTTTAAAACTACTCATTACCACCAGTCAAGATGTGCATATTTGACCTTTATGGTAATCGGAAGCATCACCACTTATACAGTAGGTGGCTAAATAATCGTCACTTTCAACACAGTTTCCCTTGAAGTGACCGAAGGTTAACATGCTTGATCCTGAAGCTGACACACACACTGAATCAACTTATCAGCGGTCACAATGAAAGGCCACTATCTTCATCACCTAGGTTACGGTGACAGGATAGAATGTTGTAGATTTTCTTCTCAGCAAAAGACAGAGGGACTTAAGTGCTGACTACTCTGTGCATCTCAAAGGTTACAAAATTACTAAGAAAGCTCTCCCTGGGGTGCATATTCATTCCATGTTGTAATAATCATGCAACTTGCATCAAAAATAATTGCTTACTTTATTACCTTGTTGTCTTATGATATTAAAGCTTCATCCTAGATTCAAAAATCTCCTCATGCTGATCCCTCTCCCTTTCCCTAGGATTACCATTAGCCTCAGTGTTTTTAATTTGAATATATGAGCAGTTGCAATGAGGAACCTCAAAACAAACTCAGTATCTTCAAATAATATAAAATCAACACTATAATGAGAGCTAACATCACAATTCTAGCACTTGAAAACAACATTTTTAATCATGTGAAATAAATGTAACTGTTTCCACAGTATCTCTTGCCTCCAGTGTTTCAGCTGAAGATACAGAAATCGATGAGATAAGTATTGCTATTCTTGAACATCAAATGGAACTAATTTTTGTGTTGGATAGTTTAGCTGTCTCCTGTTTACATAGTAAAACATCCTAACACATAATCATAAAAAAATCATGTTATGTATGTTATGTTTATATGATTTTGGAGCATGATAATGTATCATATACAGACAGAAGAATTTAACTGTCATAAAAATTATGGCAAAGGGATAAAAACTTTTTACAGGTAGCTAAGGTAAGAATGTTTTAAGGCACAAAGCCAAAATTTCCCAAATATCTGTGACTTTGATGTCACTTAGAAGTGGCTATTGATAATTGCCTTTAATAAACACAACATTAACCAGTGTGTACCTAGGAAACCAAGAAACTTCCTATATTTCGGTCATTCCTTTTGATGTGAAACCTGGAGAGTGCTTCAGGATTCATTATGACGCATGGAATATATAAGCAATAAGGCATGACAGAAAGTGTGGTTATCGTAAGATAATCACACCCTTGGGTCATTACAAAGCAAAAGGAAGGATGGTGTCCCTTTCATTCCCCCTGGGGTGTGATTACTGAACAACAATCCTACTCCATGCCGTTACATTAGAGCTTTATAGAAAGTCTTTGTAGGGAAGAAAAACCATATGCTTCTATTGCTTAAAGGAGATAAAGTTAGCAGTTTATAGCATCAACATTTGTTCACTTACGTCAGTCAGTTTACCAATACTGTTCCTTTAAAATGAGCAACTGCCAAGATCAATCGGAGTCTATGACCATAAAAACAGAACCCATTCTGTATTTGTATATTCACAAAGAGTGCTGTTTCCACAAAATTCAAATACCTAGAAACAACATGTGGAAGAAATAATCTCCTTCAAATATTATTACTCTTTTCCAAAGTCACGAGCTCAGATTTACAGACTGGACCGAGGACAGGCAATGTAAACGAACTGACTGATCAAGCATGGGTCAACAGAGTATGCACATTCTTTTTTTCTACTTAGTTCCAGATCCAAATCAGGTGACAACTCAATTTAAAGTGCTCAGTCAGATACCGAATCCCTTTGCTGTCATTCAAATTATAGCCTAAGGGTCCCTGTTGTGATCTCACAACTTCTCACTCTACATAATATGTTTTACATTACTTAACAGTAGTCTTGTCCCTTTATTCAAGGTTATGCCATCTTGAGGCAGATATAATCTCAACTAATGAATCTTGTGTGTCAGACTACTAATTTTATAACAATATTTTCTTTGCATACATGTGGAACATTTATTTCCATAAAATTCTGTGTATATAATATATAGATGTTATTATTCCCATTATCTAGAAGAGTGAGACAAGCTGTTGGGAAATAAAATTATGCAGGTTATTCAGTTGTTCCAGTGCTACCATGCTGATTCGAAACATGAATCATGGTTTTATTGACATCTCATGTTGCAGTGAGAACACCGAACAGAAGCAGGTGAAGGGAAAAGTGTTTGTTGGCTCACTGATTCAGAGAGTATCTTTCCCATCACATTGGGAAAGAATTGGTTTCTACAGTAGCAGTATAATGCAGAGGTGGCTTCTTTATCCAAGTTTTGAAGACATTGCAAGAAGCACAGCTTTGAACAAGAGGTAAGTATAACTTGAGAGTTTGTCCCTAGTAAACTACTTCCACTAGCTTGGCCCTTGTCTTAAAGATCCTAAAACCTTCCTTAGAAAAATGACCACATGCAAACTCTAACATAAACTGAGGGATAGAACATTAGTGAAAGCTATTTTTGACAAGGATCTGAACCTCCTTTGGTTCCATTTCCTCATCTCTAAAATAAGGTTGTGAATGCTGATGGCTGTCATGATACATATCATACCAAGCTTTCTGAGAATAGCAATCTTGTATAATTGCACTATCTCATAGTATTTAATTTGGGCAGCTTCATGCTTAGATATTAGACTCTCACACAGTGGTAGTTTTAAGGCATGCTGCTAATGCAAAAAGCAAACAGGTGACACCATATGTCACTGGAAAGAAGAATGACCTGCCTTGAAATCTGTCACTATTCTATTCTTTACTGAAGTCATTCTCTGAGTTGGTTGATTTAGTATTTCATGATTAGTAAATATGATCGTGAAATATCTTTCAGACAGAAGGTGACACAACTTGCAGTACCAAAACAGAATACTAAGTTCCAGAGTGGTTCATAGGTCATCACAATGCAAATGATAAGTAAAGTGACTTGTAGTCAATCATATCCACATATTTAATTTAAAAGAAGCCCATGATGATGTAAATGCTCAACACCCTTAGTCATCACTAGCATAGACTATTATCCATCACTAAAGAAAACTAGAACTTCCAGTAATTTATTTGTAACTGTAGTTAAGTAATCTTGGATGTAGACTCTCTCACTCACCTTGTCTTTCATATAGATTCTCTGCATTGGGGACAATTTTGGTACTTCTGATGATTTTGGAACCTGTCTTCTCTTACTAAATTAGAACCTGCCTCCTTATAAGTCCCTAGGAGTGAACAAAAGTCAAATGGTTCAGGAAGCTCCTGAAATTTGAAGGATTTACAGTCTTTTTTCCAGGATTATAAAAGCAGTGACAACTGCTAAGGAGAGCTGTTTGCAAACCATGAAGTTGTGCAGGGGCTTGAGGAAATCCTCTTTCATGAGACAGCACTATGATGGGGTGGGCTTTTTGCTAATGCAACTGCATTTAAGTAAACCATTCTCTTATGCATAATTCCTCCTTTCTGCTCCTTTAAGCTATTGGAATGAACTGAATGACTCACTAAGATAGACTTAGGTAAATGTTTTCTTTAGACTGTTATTGGTGCCCTATCTAAAGTGAATAGGCCCTGAGTAATACCTCCACAATTAAAGCCACAGAACAAAAAACTACTTGATCAGACTTCTTGGCATAAACCATACAGTCTCTGCAATATTAATAGTAGCATAACATCTTTAAAATGAAAAAAAAAAAGAATGTAATCAATTTTCCAATCTAAATACAATGGGATGTATTTCAAAACAAAATTTAAAAGGATGTTTCTTTCTTTCAGATAAAGACAGATTTTAAAATATTTAGTGAATCAAATATTTTTGATTCACATGGGGAGCTAGCACAGGAGAGAGAGAGAGAGAGAGAGAGAGAGAGAGAGAGAGAGAGAGAGAGAGAGAGAAGCAGGTGTCATAAAATTTAAATGGTAGAAGAACAAATGGATAGTGAACAAGATAATAGCAAAATGAGCTATTTCTATAGAAATATGAATTCCAGAGTGTGACAGGGTAGAGAAGTTATTGGCAAAGGAAGAAAAGTGTGGCGTTCTTTCTGTTTCTCTAGCAATAACATCTTATGACTATAGTCAAAATTCACAACTAAGATATTTACATAAACATACAGTCAAGATTTAGAACTTATCTACCCCTTGTGGGAGTGAGTTTCCAGGTTTGGACTCCAGACATCAACCCTGGGTATGTCTTTGGTTTTGTTTTTGCTTTGCTTTGATTTTACAGATGGGGTCTCTCACTGAGGCCCAGGGCCTTTCAGTTAACCTGATGGAAAAGCTCCAGGAGTCTACCTATTACTGCCTCCTCTACATTGAGATTACAACCATGTGTCAACACAATCTACTTTTAACAGGGATAATATGGATTATCTCTAGGCCCTCTTGCTTAAATAGTATGCATTTCATTGGGTTTACTATATTCCATGCTCTATGTTTTTGTTGTTAAATAATATTTTATAGCATGGAAATATCACATACACATATATATGTACATATGAATTTATGTTAAACAGGGTTTGGTGTCTATAACAACATTCATTTTTCTGGTATTGATTATTAGAACAAAATTTTTAGTAATAAATCATATGATAGGTACATACACCTTTTCTTTCAAATGGGTTCATTACTTTCAAAGTGTCTATAACATTTAATATTGCAACCAGGACCATGTGAGCCATTAAATTTCCCTATACTTCTATTCATTGAAATACATAGTAGTATCTTACTCGTGTCTTGATTTGTAGTTCCATAGTAGCTAATGGTATGACTTGTCATATCCAGTGTGCCTAGTTATCATATATGTATTGGAGAAAGGTCTGTCTTGTATTTTGTCTCTATGCCATCTTTAACTTTAGTTTTAGAGTTTAAAATATTCTCTTTTTTTCTTGGTTTTCTGAGACAGGGTTTCTCTGTGTAGCCCTGGCTGTCCTGGAACTCACTCTGTAGACCAGGCTGGCCTCGAACTCAGAAATCCGCCTGCCTCTGCCTAATATACTGCACGTATAAGTCCTTAATTGTTTTGAAGATATTTTGATCAGAACACACCTGTTTTTTTTCTCATCAGGGACAATCATTGTGCAAAGGCATTAGATTTAAATGAGGCCCATATGACCAGCTTCATTTTGTGGATTGGGCTTCCAGTGTCCAGGAATCTTTGGCTAAATGCCAAGAGTGTCTTCTTAGAAGTATATGGCTTTACATTTTCTTTCAAAATCTGGGGTAATACTCGAGTTAAGTTTTGTTATATATTTATTGAGGATTGTTTATTAGTTAATTAATACCTCACAAGGTACAATTTTTCCCAGTACCGTTTTTTGTTAAGACCATTCTTCCAATATTATACTAATCTTGTACTTCTGTCAAAAACATTAGGTATCAAAACTTGTATGGGTCTTCTTGGAGGTATGCATTTTCACTGATTTATATGTCTGATCTCATGTCGATACCAAGATATATAACCATATTCTTATATGCCAATATAAGGAACCTAAATAATTCCGATGCTCCTGTTTGGGATGTATCAAAGATACATCAGACATTTAAAAAGGTATGTATGGGGGGTTGTTCTGAAAAAAATTCATGAGTTGGAATAAATCCCCTGTGTTTCTTTCTGTGTTATATACTCTAGTTCATTTTCTACTTGAATTATGTTTTTATAGCTACCTAAATATCTTGCCTGGATCTTGGTGAATTGTTTTAAATTTGTCTATCAGCTAAGGGAGGGTGATTTTTTTATTAATCATTTTATTCATTTATATTTCAAGTGATATCCTACTTTTCAGTTTTCCCTCCACAAACCCTCCTCTCCCCCTCCCCTTTGCCTCTATGAAGGTGCTCCTCTACCGACTCACCCAGTCCTCCTCACTGCTCTAGCATCCCCCTACACTGGAGCATATCAACTCCCATTGATGCCAAACAAGGACATCTTCTGCTACATATGTAGCTGGAGCCATAGATCCTTCCAGGTATACTCTTTGGTCAGTGGTTTAGTCCCTGGGAACTCTGGGTGGTCCTGTTAGTTAATATTGTTTCTCTTGTGGGATTGCAATCCTCTTCAGCTCCTCAGGTTTTCACCAAGTTCTTCCATTGCGGTCCCCAGGCTCAGTCTGATGATTGGCTGTGAGTATCTTCATCTGTATTAGTCAAAGGCTGGCAGAACCTCGCAGGGTTCATACCCGCCCTTGTCAGCAAGTGCTTCTTGGCATCAGTAAATCGTGTCTGGGTTTGATGTCTGCATATGGAATGGATCCCAAGGTGGGACAGTCTCTGGATAGCTCCGTTTTCTTGTCCTTGTTTTCCTTTGGACAGGAACAATTCTGGGTTAAAATTTTTGAGATGGGTGTGTGGCTCCATCTCAACTGGAGGCCATGCCTATTTACTGGAGGTAGTTTCTACAGGTTCTATCTCCCCTTTGTTGGGTATTTCGGCTAAAGTCATCCCTATTGGGTCCTGGGAGCCTCTTGTTTCCCTGGTTTCTGGGACTTTCTAGTGACTACCTCTAGTTTGTGTGGGGAGCGATTTTTAAAAGTTTGCTTCTGTATAGCATGGCGAATCATCTTGGGTAGCTGCAGGTCCATCTTGGGAAGTGGCAGGACCATCGTGAGGGTATGAATAACTAGTCATTGGTTTGTTTTTATCATACATTAAACTCAAACACAACTGAAACAGCAAAGCCTACATCTGAAAAACAAGCAAGACCTGTAATTGTTCTAAGAGCTGAGAGTAAGGAATGTTGTTGCAGAAGCCTTCACTATTTTCAACTATCGGTCTGGAGTTAACTAAACAGGAAGCCATTGAAGAGAGTCCTTAAAACTTGTTATAAAAAAATACTGAAGTGTAACTCTTCACAGTTGATGGCTTCTGACGGAGTTTGAAAAGGACTCACCTTTCAGGGGCTGGCCACTGGGAGTTTGACGATGCTACAGTAAGTGTATGGGCAACACAAATTGTACTTGGTATATTTTTCCTTAATTTTCTTCTTATGGGGTGGGATGGGGGCCTTGGGACCAATGAAAAGCAATCATGCAATGGTGCATTGTGAAATTCACAGATAATCAATTTAAAAATGTTGAAAAATGATCTGAGAGAATATTTTAAATATTTGATATAGAAAACTTACCTAGTTTTTCAAAGTTCAACCAACCCCTCTGGTTCTATTGCTTTTTCTTCCTGTCAGGACCGTGTCAAGTTCCTTTCTGCTTCTGAATTTAATGTTTGTAACTCACTGAAAATCTCTGCTCATACCTTAGCATGAAGGGTAAGGTATTAGCAAGTTCTTGCATCCATGTATCAGTTCAAATGACACTTCCTCCTTGAAGTCCTCTAAGATTTCTAATCTGTTACCCCACCAGCCACCATATCATCCTCCTCTTTCACTTCCCTTACATTACTAAATACTATCATCTATTTTGAATTATTAGCAGTAGGTTGATAGTTCATCTAAATAATTTTTTTCTGACCCTACCTCATTGAAATGTGAGACCATGCTGTCTTTGTCCATTCCTTTGCTTCCTCTGTCTAATACAAATGCTGACACACAGAAGATGATATTTTATAATAAATATCTCCTTTGTGGAATGTGTGAATGAATATATTTACTTAAGGTAAAGAAGAATGGAAGCAATTTGAAGAGACTATGGCTTAATCAAAGCTTGGAAGAAAGAATAATGCTTCAGTAAGCAAGCTGGATGGAGAAGGACGAGTTCAAAATAGAAACATAGTGCTTGACAATGGAGGGCTTTGACCCTCTAGAGTGGGTGACTTTAGTTTTACCTGGAGGTAATGAGAATGCTTCTAACATAATAACATAATATTTGACATAATAACATAGTATTTTAAGAAAGTTACATGGGAATAATACACCAAATTAGGGTGGGGGTTGATGAGCTCGCATAGAAGCAGGTACCAGTTAGGAACAATATCATTGACAATGTTGCTGTGATACCAAGGGACCTATGAAATGTAAATCTCACTGTAAAGAAGGCTCAGCTTGGAAACACTGTGAGGTTTGTCTTCTGCAGCAGGGCCAATACAACTATCTCATCTGATCAAAGAATAGCAGCAATGAACTAGAGATGTAAGTTTATATCTCTTTGACATTTTTCTTTCATTATTATTTGCAAATTCCTTCCTTCTGTCTTGAGAAAAAATATTTTTTTCCAGGCAAAATCACTGTAGGTGACTTCATAGGAGCCAGATTTACCCCAGCTTTTGTTTGAAGTTATTTACCTATTAGTAAATACTCCCCCACTTTAAAACTGGGGAGGTTGCTTGCTCAACTGGCCTCACAAAGACTTAATACTGATTAGAATAAGAATCAATCTGTGTGGACTTTATTTCCTTGTAGGAACATGTGGCCATCCAGACTTCAACCAACTTTAGCACATCATTTGATTTAAAATAGAGAATTATGGTCCTGAGATTGCTGATCTTTTATCCTACATTTTTGTGGTTCACTATTTGTTATGCTCAATTTGTGCGCCAAGAGTTGCCTCTGGCAGGTTTTAAAACAGGTCAGACCAAGATGGTAGCACAGGACTTCCCTTATGAAGGTTACCCCTAGCTCCTCTGTTTTTCTCAGTCTCTGGACAAAAATTCCAGAACCATTCACTTGACATCAAAATTTCTAGGCCAGTCTTTTCTTTTCTTTTCTTTTCTTTTCTTTTCTTTTCTTTTCTTTTCTTTTCTTTTCTTTTCTTTTCTTTTCTTTTCTTTTCTTTTTTAAATGTGAATAGCTGCCACGATTTTCAAGGACTGTTCTATATCCTTTCTGTTCAGGCAGTTCTTAATCCTGGCAGGACACAGCTCTCTGAAGCTGAGAACCATGAAGCAGTTGCTGCAGGAAAACTGAATATTCCTGACATTTCTACTTACTAGGTTTCACTTACGGTTCATTTCAGTGGCTGACAATTAGAAGAAACAAGGAAGGGCTTTGTTTTGTTTTGCCAGACTCATTTCAAGGAAGACTACACACAGCCTGCCTACTTGCTTGTTTGGTTAAAGGAAATGTTTCCACTCCTCTTACAGCTGCATAGTCATGGAAAATCGCTTTGGGTGCCAAACCCACCAGCAACATTCACAACAGCAAAGGCCTCTGCACTTGACTCCTTGTAAATTTCTCCTTATTTGAATAAATCAGCCAAAAGTTAAAAAGTGTCACGGGCCTTTGGAAATGGGAAAGAATCGGTCAACCTCAATTTGAGCTCCCACCTTCTGTTGATAAGCAAAGAGAAGTTTCCTGAGTTGCAAGGTAAATAGCTTCTTGTGGGAATGCAGCCATGTAATCATTGCAGAATTTGGTTCATTGGCCTCTACTTTGCCTCTTTGCTTGGATGCTTGCTCTGCCAAGGATTTTTGATGGTTATTAAAGATGACTAGGAAAGTTTAAAAAAAGGCTAAGCAAGTCGTTGTGGCTTCTATCACTGTTTTGACATCATTTACTACAATTTTCTATGAGGTAGCATCAGAGATATTATTACTGGTGCATATATAGTATTGTTTCCTAAATTACAGTATACCTCTCATTCAATTTCACACTGGGAAAAATTGAAAACTTCTAACAGACAAGGAAATTATTATGTAAGAACTTGGATGGTACAAAGACATCCGAGAAATAAATGATTCATCTTGAGTGTTCTGAAAGACACCTTATTATTAGTCTAATACATAAATAACTGGAATGAATTATCCCATATCTATAAGTAGCTTTATCTGGATAAATCAACCACTGGGATTGTATTTATGAATTCATGGACATAATGTAATTATGAAATATTCATTACAGTTTCCTTGTATGAAAGTGTGGAAATACACTCCACACTTTAAGGAAAAAAAAAAAAACCCAGTTCAATGAAAGGTTTGGCTTTTCCTTTTATAGGGATTTACAGTACTTATCAGTGGGTATAGTTCACATTAGCATCCGGTGACATTGCTTTGTCTGTATATATTTCTAGCTGTCAACAGAATGTCCTGAGGCAATTGCATCTCGATTCTATAGCTATCTTCTATTCTTTTAGAATACACAAGGGTCTAATTTTCCATCAGCAAAGCATGAAATCATGTAAGAAGGCCACGTAGACAGGGTGTGCAAACAAGTAGTTGTTTTTTTCAACACATCAAAATGCTTCATAAAGTAGCAGATAAATTAAATGTCCTTACTGAAGTAAAGAGCTGGGAAATGAAGACTTGTTATAAGAAATTAAGGTTTTCTTCAAAGAACTAGCAGTGTCCTGAAACTCAAGCAAGTTTGCTCACCACTTTATATGTTAATATGTGTGACTGTATCATTTTTCTTTGATTTACAGTGGAATTGCCTTATATCAGAAGTATCTTGTGGTTATATATCACATGCACTTTATCTTTATCATGACCAGTGCTTGGCAATCATCCAATGAACACTGTGGTGAGTAGGATATAACTTGCATCTGACTATGTTAACGTGAAGAATCATTCAGTATGGTGTATTGAAAGGATGTATAAACTAAGTGTTCATTTATTCATTGTTTGGGTGCAGTGGGATAGGCAGTTAAAGTAAACATGAATCCTCAAAAAAAAAATGATATTATAAAACATACTAAATGATGCATTCAAGATCCCCCTACCCTCTCTGGAACATGTCTGAGTGTGACAAATTGTTTGAAATTATCAATTCAATGATGCCCTTAAAAGGGGTTAGCTTTGGCATATATTTAAAACGCCTTCAAGACACAAGTCTTTTCTGCTACAAGAACTACAGAAAGCTCCTGAAGTGGCTTAAATTATCATTCTCTGTACGCACATTTCTACAACTTCAGGGTATTTTTAAACATTCTTGCTACGTGATGTACAGTTTACTTAGCACATGGCATTCATATGTCTAGCCATAAAATATCTTGTTGTAATTTAAGCAAACATGTTTAAATAAAAGGTAGCTAAAGTCTGTAATCTCTGGTATATCACGTGTAGTGAAAGCTTCCATAAAAATGGATTTCCCAGGCAGCCAAAGATCATAGTTTCTCCTTAAGAAATATCACAATTTATAGTTTCCCCTCATGTATTTCAATATATATTTACTGACTTGTTTCACCAAAGATATGATATCATTGACAAGTTAGACTAAAATTAGAGAGAAAGAACAAAAAAACATTTATTTTTTCCTATATTTTTTCATTTTCAAACATTAGCAATGTAATGGCCATGATTCGCATATTCAATTAAAAAATAAATTTTGTGAGTTAAGATTGATATGTAATTTATTGTGTATGTTTAGGGGGAAATTTTTGTTTAGTTTGGATGATAAATAAGTAGGTAAACCCATCATCAAACCAAGAAAACGAAAATATTACCACTCCAAATCTTTCTTTCCACTACTTTCAAATTAATCTCTACCAGTGCCCCCCATAGTTCACATTGTCTCCCTAGATGTGAAAGTGGAGAAAAGCATGATCCACAAAGGTATGTATTAAGTAATACAAATAAGATGCCCTGAATAAGTACCAGCGTCTCCCATATATCTAGAATTTACCAGCTTCTCCCATATATCTAGAATTTTATGTGAATGGAATCATGCAGCGCACAGTCTTCCTTTTATTCATTTTCTTTATTCTCGTGCAATTATTCTCATGAATCTTTGAGATTCACACCAATATTTCACTCTTCCTGTCATGTGGTATATCATTTTATGGGTGTCCTATATTTTGTTTACCTATCACCTGGTGATGCACACTGAGTTGCTAAGTAAGGCTGCAGTGAACATTTCTGTGTAACTCGTTATAAAACACACATTGTTATTACCTTTGGGTAATTGCCCAAACATAGAATATCTGGATTATGTAGTAATGGTGTATTTTATTTATTAAAGTGGATACCAACCTCTTTTCCAAAATAATTGACCTTCACATGTTACAACTACTCAGGAAACCTGAGAGGGATTCAGTTCCTTGTATCCTCACACAGGGCTAATGCCATCAGTCTCTTTTATTACTGTCATTTTGATAGGTATAGGATATATAGATATTTTACTATATTTTAATTGGCACTTTGTTACTGGTAAATTAGGTTTAGCAATTTTCATACATGATCCTTTATTACTAAAATGGTCTGCTTCAATTTTTCCGTGTTTACTGTAATAAAGCCATCTGTAATCTCGTGGGTTTTCTACCCTTTTCTACTCAGCAGCCATTTTGTTCCCAGAAATAATGACTCTGAGATTTCTTATATATGAATAAATGCTTAGGCCAATAACTTTGGTTTTGTTTCCCAACTAACTTATATCTTTATTACTCATTTATTTTATTCTAAGTTATGCAATATGGCTGGTTACCTGGTCCTTAATTTCATAAAACTATCTTCTTTTTTGTCTGAGTTGAAACTCCTATACCTGACCACTTTCCCAGATTTTCTCTCTCTTTCTCTACCAGATGTCACACCTTTGCACCTTGCCTCAGCTCATTGGTCAATTAGCCTTTTATTGACAAGTTATGCTTCCATTCAGTCTAAAGTTTATCTCTACACTTCCCCTACCCTTAATCCAGTAAAAGTCTCTTTCTCTTATAATAATAAACTATACACAATAACAACACTTATGAAAACAATCAGATAAGATTTACATTCAGAATGTCCAGTCCATTTGTATTTGACAACTTAGAAAAAGTACTCTCTGATTTATCTTGATGTTTTGTACCTAAACCAATCTTTATTATAGCTTGCATAGACCACAAAACATTTTCTTATATTCTAAACAGTCTTAATTGTGAGACCATGACTATCAAGTCTTCAACTCCACCCAAGACCTGAGAATAAATAAATATTATGTGAGTATATAGAAAAATGCAGCTTCCAAAATTACAGAAATGACAGAGTTACTGGCTAACTGGACAGTCACCCAAGCTTCCTCTGTATCATAGGAGTATCCATGTTCAGCCTTGTGGCCCAGAGTATCTGACAGACCTTTATGTGAACCAGGAAATATGAAAGACTGCTTACCCTGTCTTGGTTAAGCTCAGCAATCATCTTCCCTGCATCTTGTTCATTCAGCTTGGACAACTTACTGTCAGCCGTTGAAGCAAGGGTAGTCTTGCCCAGTGTCTAGGTTGCCACTTTTGAAGCAAATTCCATATGGAGGTTCTTTTATGTTCATCATCTTCTCTGAAGTAGAATGGGGAGCTGCCAGGATCAGAAATGTCTCATTGTTTTAAAAGCCCTTTATTAATAAGTCACCTTTAAACACCGTTTTTTGTGGAACTCTGAGGTATTTGGAAACCATTTGTCTATAATATATCTCAATAAGCAGATATTGCTTGTTTCTAGCTATTTACTATCTATTCAACCTAGAAAAAACATTTCTGTAATAAACTAGACTGGTATCTAATGTAACCATAAGTTTGATTAACTACTGCATTTCTTTTTTTTTTTATTTTGATTTTTTCGCTACATTTTTATTGTTTATTTTATTTTATTTTTAAAGGATTTATTTATTTATTTTATGTATGTGAGTACACTGTACTACACTGTTGCTGTCTTCAGACACACCAGAATAGGGCATCTGATCCATTACAGATGGTTGTGAGCCACCATGTGGTTGATTGCTGGGAATTGAACTCAGGACCTCTGGAAGAGCAGTCGGTGCTCTTAACCGCTGAGCCATCTCTCCAGCCCTATTGTTTATTTTATTCATTTACATTTCAAATGTTATCCCCCTTCCTGGTTTCCCCTCCACAAAGCACTTAAATCATCCCTCCTCCTCTCTTCTTCTATGAAGGAGCTCACCCACTCACCTACTCCCACCTCACCACCTTAGCATTCCCCTACACTGGGGCATCAAGCCACAGAATCAAGGGTCTTCCCTCCCACTGACACCAGATAAGGCCATTTTCTGCTACATATGCAGGTGGAGCCATGGTTCCCTCCATATGTAATTTTTGGTTGGTAGTTTAATCCCTGAGAGTTCTGGGGCGGGCTGGGGGGGGGGGCAGGGGCTTCTGGTTGGTTGGTATTGTTGATCTGGGGGGCGGGCTTCTGGTTGGCTGGTATTGTTGATCTTTTTATGGGGTTGCAAACCTTCAGCTCCTTTACTCTTTCTCCTAACTCTTCCTTTGGGGTCACCCTGTTCAATCTGAAGGTTGGCTGCAATCATTTGCATCTGCAGAGCTTCTCAGGAGATGGCTATTCCAGGATCCTATTAGGAAGTACTTTTTGGCATCAGTAATAGTGTGGGGGTTTGATGTCTGCAAATGAGATGGATCCCAGGTAGGGCAGTTTGTGGATGGCCTTTCCTTCAGTCTCTGCTCCACTCTGTGTCCCTTTATTTCCGTTAGACAGGAATGATTCTGGGTTGATATTTTTGAGATGGATGGGTAGCCCCATCCCTCAACCGGTGGCTGTGCTTAATCTCTGGATATGTCTCTACAGATTCTCTCTCCCCTCTCTTGGGTATTTCAACTAATGTCATCCCTGATTAGTCCTGGGAACTTCTTACTTTCCTGGCATCTGGGACTTTCTAGTGGCTATCCCCAGTTCCTCATCCCCCACTGCTACGCATCTCCTATCATTTTCCTGACCTTCTGTACTTCTATCAACTTCCACACCTGATCCTGACCCCATTTACCCTCCCCTTCCTCTCGCTCTCCTAGGTTCCTCCCTCCCTCTTCCTCACATGTTTATTTTGTTCCCCCTTCTAAGTAGGACAGAAGTATACACACTTTGGTCTTCCTTCTTCTTTAGCTTCATATGGCCTGTGATTTGTATCGTAGATATTCCGAGATTTTTTTTCCTAATATACACTTATCAGTGAGTACATGACATGTGTGTTCTCTTGTGACTGGGTTACCCCACTCAGGATGATATTTTCTAGTTCTACCCATTCTAGTTCCATTTCATGAAGTCATTGTTTTTAATAGCTGAGTAGTACTTCATTGTGTGAATGTACCACATTTTCTGTATCTATTCCTGTGTCTATTTCTGTATCTGTTGCAGGATATCTGGGTTGTTTCCAGCTTCTGGACATTATAAATATAGCTGCTGTGAACATAGTGGAGCATGTGTCTGTGTTATATGTTGGAGCATCTTTTAAGTAAATACCCAGGAGTGGTGTAGCTGGGTCCTCAGGTAGAACTATTTTCAATTTTCTGAGGAACCACCAGACTGATTTCTAGAGTGCTTGTACCAGTTTGCAATCCCACCAGCAATGGAAGAGTATTCCTTTTTCTCCACATCCTTGCCAACATGTGCTGTCACCTGAGTTTTTGATCTTAGCCATTCTGACTGGTGTGAGGTGGAATCTCAGGATCGTTTTGATTTGCATTTCCCTGATGACTAAGGATTTTGAATGTTTCTTTAGGTAACTCTAGGTCTGAAGAGATGGTTTAGTGGTTAAGAGTGTTGACTATTCTTCCAGAGGTCCTAAGTTCAATTCTCAGCAACTACATGGTGGGTCATAACTATTGGATTTCTTAATTATCCTAAACAGTTTTTAATAGTAATTTCTAAAAGAGTAGAACTTAATACTGCATTTTAAAAGATTATGTAAGTACAATGACTTTAAAAGAGTTTATAGATAGTATATTGTAACCAAATATAACCTCAATTTTGTATTAATATACAAAATTGTATACCAATGTCAGATCTTTGGCTTATGAGTGTTCTTGGGCCTAAACATAAATTATATAATCTACCTTTTTGTCCTATTATTCGTATAACCCCCTTTTTCCATTTTATACATTATCCTCTCCCTCCCTCTTAACATTAGATAGGAGAGAAGAAAGGATAGATGAGAGAAAAAGAAAGCCATGAGTTGAGTTTAACCTCTTATATTTTGCTTCCTCCTTGATCAAGTCCATAACAACTTTTAACCACTCCCCTTAAACAATGACCAACATTCATCAATCACTGAATGACCAAAGCCCATCCATACCACCTCCTGTGAATGGAGGCATGACTCTCTTAAGACTTCTTCCTACTGACTTGGAGCATCATTTTTCTTTTTGGAGTCCCTTTAACAATTTGAGATGTTGGTCAGTCTTAAGAAAGCTAACTGTAGTATTTTTTGTCCTGTGTCTGCATGCTGAGAAATTTCAGGACTTAACTGAAGTCCCGACTGACTGGCACAGTCTGTTATGTTGGACCAATTGGGGTGAGCAGCTTTCTTTGAAGCTGTCCTGGAATCAGGTTTTAATGAAACAGCTATTAAGGCAGTCTGAAATGAGTGGAAGCAGGATGCTGGGATAAATATGGCTTTCTTGATGTCTCAGCATTCTCAACATGCATCTTGTCAGGGCTGCTTCTTTAGTTGTTTTTCTGTGTAAACATCTAAACTTTGATTTATTACATCATTATATTACTATAGAATTCATTATACCTTTTTTCAATAACATGTATATGAAATGAGCAGTGTGCATAATTCATTTAAAGACCATTCTCTGCTCTCTGTTCCCTTCTGTTTTTATGAACATTTCCTGTAAAGTCCTGCTAGATCTCTCTTTACCTGTTCAACCTGCATTGTTATAAGATATATTTGTAACATTTCCTATACCATAATGTCTCAAAAAATCTCAGAATCACCTTTTTCAGAATTCAAAGCAAAATCTCATTGATATTCTGAATATGCATGAACTGTACAATGCACCAACACATATACATATCTTAATTCTCCAAACTTTACAAAATGAAACATATCATTATTCTAAGGTAGTATCAACAAGTAGAATTCTTAACTCCATATACTGTATCTCTATGGGTTGCCATTCTAATTTATCAAGCTTTTATGGATTCTTTTCATCTGGAACGACATTTTCTGTTGGGTGTTACAGATTCCAGATCTTCTAATCTCTGTCCTATGTCCTCTAACCTAGCATTCCAACCTTCAGCCCTCTCCTCATATAAGTCTGCCTTCTTTTGCTCTCTCTCTCTTCTCTCTCTCTCTCTCATATATATATATATATATATATATATATATATATATATATATATATATATAATTAATAATATATAATAAATTATAATAAATTATTATTTCAGTATATATATATATATATATATATATATATACTGAAATAATAATTATTTCTATGCCTACAAGTGAAAAACTCATACAGGATCCAGGTGCATTGTGTTTCCATTTTTAACATAAAAATTATTTTTTCCTTGAATCTCTAACTCTCTTTATGGACTTCAATTTACCAATTTTAAACTATTTATATCTATCTGTGATGTTTTATATTTAGTCTCCTTCCTCTTTTATTGTTTTCAACTGAATATCTTACCATTTCAGAAGTGTGGGGCCTTTTAGTCCATAGCAGTTTCAGGAAAATGTCCCTTCTGAACTTTTGTGCCTTTGCAGGCTCCTGAGGCCAGCATGTATCTATGGCAGCTAACTCTGTCCCCTCTGCTCAGTTCAGAAGGCTGCCTCTGTCAGCCCTGGCCAGACCTGTGCTGCTTATGAATGTTTTAGGCCTTCACCTGTTGCCACCGCATGGCCCTAGGTCTGGGTTGCACTTTTGCATGCTGCATTGCGTTTATGCGTTATGTTGCTGAGACTGAGGCAGACGGCTGCGTGTTCTACCCCATGTCTAGGGCCCTTGTGCCCTGCTGGGAGATCGAGCCTCACATATATAGGGATTGGCTGCACCACACCTATTGTGTCAGCAGCTCTGCCACAGCTCTCAGAATGTGTTACACCGTATTGACTGTAAAACTCGAGGATAAATATCACCTCTTTGACCACCCAAAAGAAAATCCTGGAGATATGGACTGGTGGCTTAATCAGTTCCCTCAGGCATGGGCAGAAACCCCAGGCTTGGGTGAGGTTAAGAATCAGCTGTAGGTCCATGTAGAGCTGAAAGCCTTAGCCACCCCAATAACAGTCTGTCAGAATCCCATGAGTAAAGAAGCCCGCGATGGAATTAGACCTCATATCCTCAGATTGCTAGGTCTGGGGATACTTGGAAGGTGTCAGTCAGCATGGAACACACCCCTGCTCCCAGTAGAGAAGCCAGGTACCAACAACTACCGACAGGGGCAAGACCTACGTGAGGTAAACAAGCAGGTAATTTGTTGAGCTCTCTTCCCCCAGAAAGGACTTGGTAAACTGTACTGTATCTTAAAGATGCCTTCTTCTGTCTCCAACTGAGCCCCAAGAAGCCAACCAATCTTCACTTTCCAATGGAAGGATCTGGGATCAGGAATATCTAGACAACATGGACTCGACTTCCACAGGGGTTCAAGAACTCCCTTACCATTTCTGATGAAGCCTTACACCAGGATCTTGCCCTGTTCAGAGCAGAAAACCCCCTAGGTAACCCTTCTTCAATTCATAGCCTGGTTGCCCCTAACATGTGCCTCGATGGAACCAGCTGGTTACTAGCTGAACTAGAAAAACTAGGTTACAAGGCCTCTGCTAAAAAGGCCCAGATCTGCAGAAAACAGGTCAGTTAGTTGGGGTATCTGCTCAGAGATAGAAAGCGATGGCTATCAGAGGCTAAAAAAGAGACTGTGTTTCATATTCCCCCTCCCTCCAATGCCAAACAAGTAAGAGAATTCCTGGGGACAGTGGAGTTCTGTCGGTTAGCGGAACCCACACCTCCATTCCTATATCTGGCCTTAATGACTAAAGTCGAAAAAGAGTTAGATAAAGACTTGAGAATGTGGAAAACCCCAGCTGGAAAGATAATTCCCAGAAAGAGACAGAAGAGATGGTGAAACAGATGCACCAGTGGACCCGCCTAAGAGTCAAGAAACTTGTGGCCACCATGTTAAACACCAAGTTTCACGTACTTGGACTCACACAGCTGATTAAAGACACCGTACATGAATGTATATCCTGTCAAAAGACAAATGCCTGCTGAACCAAGGTTTAACCTCGCAAACGCCTCTGAGGTGGCAGATCAAGAGCCTATTGAGATGTAGATTTCACAGAGGTCAAGCCCACCAGGTATGGTAATAAATAACTCCTACTATGTGTGGACACTTTCTCCAGCTGGGTAGAGGCTTTTCCAACAAAGAAACAGCAATGGCCGTGGCAAAAAAAAGATCCTAGAAGAAATCTTTCCATGGTTCAGACTGCCTAAGGTAATCGGCTTAAATAATGGGCCTGCCTTTATTGCCCAGGTAAGTCAGGGATTGGCCAAGTACCTGGCCAATTGATTAGAAACTTCAATGCATTTATAGACTCCAAAGCTCAGGTAAGTTAAAAAAATAAATAGAAGCCTAAAAGAGACCTTGACTAAATTGTCCATGGAGATTGGTGGTACAGACTGGGTGGTGCTCCTTCCTCTGGCTCTTTTGAAGGTTAGAAATACCCCTTCAAGGTTTAACCTAACTCCTTTTGAGATTCTATATGGGGCTACTCTGACCACCTTAGGAGAAGTGACTAGACTTACTTGTCATAGAAACAGTAATTTGTATACTAGGTTAAAAAGACTTCAGGTGGTGCAGAAAGAAGTGTGGACCCTGTTGGCTCATGCCTATGAACTGGGGAACCCCAGAAACATCCCATAGTTTCCAAGTTGGAGACGAGGTCTATTTCTGGCTGAAAGGGACCGTTCCTGGTGTTGTTCACCACTCCCACTGCTTTGAAAGTTGGTAGAATATCAGCTTAGATCCACGCCTTTCATGTAAAACCAGCTCCAGAGGAACCATTGCCCAATTAGACAGTCTGGCACACTCAAAATTCAGAGACAGACTGTAGCTGACCACCATGATTCCACCTGAGGTACTTGTGGTCTAGACCATGATCTAACTCCTGGACTAACCCTTGAGGGTAACCTTCATGTTCCCCAAAAGCTAACATGAGAGGTCCTTTCACAAACTGGAGAAGTTGTTTAGACCATTTCAAAGACAGCGGCACCATATAACTGGTGGCCCCTACATTTTTACTCGCCTGGTTAAATTTGTTAAAGATGGTGTTAATACCATACAAGTGCTTATGCTGAGACAACAATATCACGCTGTACACCAAGATGACAGCTTGTGATTCCAGGATTGGAATCAGCCACAAAGAAAAGGGGTTCGGCTAACTTAATTTTTTAGTTAAAGTTAATTTTTAACTGCCCCAGGACACATCCTGGGAGGAGCACATTCCTTAGTCCAAGGACACCTGCTGGATTACCCTGCTGGATTAACATTCAGAGGAAAAGTGGATTAACATTCCTCAGACCACAAGGAAGGGAACCCACCTGCGGGCAAGAAAGGCCCAGAACATGTAGACAGACCAACCCTTGACACTTACAGACAAGGGAGGACTTTGCTACCTCATTCCCTAAAGACCAATCAGTTTAAAAGTCACACTGTTGTGCCATCATATTGTGCCTAGTCACTGTTTCTGTAGTACACCCCTTAAACTGTATAAAAACTGCTCTTAACCTCAACTCAGGGTTCTCTTGCCTACAATGCAAGGGATCCCTGGTGCACCAGTACCATTAAACCTCATGTTATTACAGGGGGCAGGGGACAAAACATTTTGTTGTTCTGTGTCATATTGTGATGAAATCAGGTGTTAGACTCATGTTTCTTCACCAAATATTCTATATAGCTCTACTGAGCATTTTATAAGATTGGAATTGCTCCATGTCTACAGCCCTTCTAGTGTATTGCTCTAGCAAGAACTTAGCAAGGATGCAATGATTGAAATGGAACATCTTCTCCCTGTTCTGTCACAGTGTGCATTGTAAAAATCAGTCACCACAACTTTCAAATTCTTCCTCTAGGCAATAGTAACTGATTTCATCCCCGGCCAGATGGGTTAAGCCAGAGATCCCAAAGAGAACCTTACCAATATTGTCACTAAAGAAAAGTCAGATTCCCTCTAAAATGGAAACACACAAGAGGAAATAAAACAGTACAAACACTTGTGTATTCTGAATTGCAGAACAGGGCTTACCTAAGTCAAGGAAATAGTCAGATAATTCTCTATGAAAAAAAAGTGATTTCATTTACTCTATAATATCTCTGATCACATTGAACAGGCATATCTACCTGTGGGTCTGGGCACTTGTCATAAGAAATCTTCAGTTCATATATGTTCATATATGTTCAGTTCATATATGAATCATATATGTTCAGTTCATGAGTAAATAAAAATATAGTTTCCATCATATAAATAGAAGTGTGGTCTCAGAGAGAAACCCTCACTAGCAGATGTGTACTTTATTCATATATCCAACCACATTGATGCTAGGCCTTGGATACTTACTGGCCTCATGTAGACCTAGGCAACAGGAAGAAGACATAGACATGGTTGCTCTCCGTTGGGACTCTAGTGTGTCATGGTGAATTGTCAACCCCTTGAGTAGAAGATTTTGCCTGGGAATACCATAGTGTAAGAATTAGTATCTCTTGGCATATTCCACCTCTTTCTTCCAAATTGAAAGATTGAACTTTCATTTCCCAGATATATAAATCCTGCTTCTTTTAACTAGCAGCGAGCAATCTCAAGATAGCATCAAATGACAATAATGCAGCTGTCATTGTGATCTTGTTATTAGGTAACAGAACAAAGTCTTGGTGGTGCTGTGATTACTAATTTTGCATTCACACAGGGTCATATTCTTTAGCATCATTACGTCAAAATCCACTATCCAAAGTATAGAACACTTTCATTACTGCAAAGATCAGCTTCGTTCCATGCAAGTCTACTGACACATTTCTAAACGCTGTCTGTTTCTCTCCCTCCAGGTAGGATGTCACTAGCAAAAGGGAATAACTGCTCTTTCCAAAACTCCAATACCAGAAACTCAGAGCGTCCCCTAGGAGCTTCTCTCATTTAAACGTAGACAACAAACGTGCAGCCTCCATCAGTTTCGCATGCTTCAGTTAGCCCTTCTTCCTTCTGTCCTCGGGGATTTCAAACAGACAATCACCGGTTTTCATTTATTCCGTGTTTAAAAATAATGTTTATTGCAACTGCATGAGACATACTTATATGTGCTGTGTCCCCATGCCAAATCTAATGAAAATTAACAATTAATATGAGGCTAGATAATTGGAAATCAAGCATACTCCCTTACCATTTAAGCATAAAATTTCAATTTTATGGAGGCAGACTTGTGGAGTTTTATTTGGGAGGTAAGTATTTAAAACAATAAGAAATGAGAATGCAGCATAGCAAACGCCCACATAATTTTTTATTATTACTAGAAGCCATTCTGAGCTTCTCATGTGGTGTGTGTGTGGTTTTTGTGTTTGTGTGTGTGTGTGTGTGTGTGTGTGTGTGATATTTTGTATGTTTTTATATGATGGGAATTTAAAATGCTTCCTTTCACCTTAGAGTTTCTCAGAGAATATTGCAACACTATTTTCCTGTCTGCTAAACTAACCAAAAATCAAATTAACCAAAGTTTTACAGTTTAAAGTGTTTTCTTTGTAGATAAATGATACAACTTAAAATATAGCCTTTCAAGTTATCTGAACTAAAGGTATCCTGATAAGAGAATCTTGCCTTTGCTCTATGAATTTGTACAAGCAGTTCCAACACAAAACTGTGTCCTCAGATTGCTACCTTTTCACAGATACCTTAATGATCTTCCTCTAAAGTTGATTGTTATCGTCATTCCCAAGAAGGAGGATGACATTTTATCAATATCACAGCATTTTCAAGGAGCATAGGAAATAACAGTGTGCCAGTTCTGAGGGGGTTTATGAAGCAAAGAATTAAACTGGCAATTAACCCATCAGCAGTGAAAGCAGATGTGAGTATTAGAAGTGGATCCAGTCAAACTGTCCTGATTATTAGCTGTTGTATGTGAACCGGTGCACATATATTTTCATAATTCACCATTTCAAAACTACACATTTTTTTCTTCAGACTTTCTAAAAATCTAATAGCAGAATTTTTATTATATGCAAATAAATAGCATTTGATTAGGTCCTCAGGCAGTCTCACCTGGATGTTCAGAGGAATGGCAATGGGAAGTGTATTTCATCACTGAAGTGTGTTTTCCCTTGGGGGATACCACCATTTGATTTTGACATTTATTTGTCCTATTTTATAAAGGACAAAACTACAATTACACTTTTCTTATATGCTTCTTTGGGGATTGTGTCAGGAAAAAATTAAATCAAAGAGAGTGTTTGTACACAAGCAAGCTTAAAATCAAGTTTATTAAATAAATCCCTAGTTTGAATCATTGTGCACTAAGAAATATTATTCCACCAATATGCGATATTGAGATTATAAGGAAAACATATATAAGAAACCAACCTGAAGAAATGGGATCTCATCTCTATCCCTGCATAATGCCCTCTTGACTTTCAGTAACAAAATAAAATAAAAGGTAGGTTCAGCATTTGATTAATTACTAAGTTCCTGTTTGTTATTTAATTTTTTAGGATCCTGAAATAAAGGTGTTGTTGATAATTAATTTGGTTACTATAACAATGCATAAATATTTGCCAAACAAATTTCAATGAGTTTTAAATGTTTTTGCAATCTATTAAAATTGAAATGATCACTCTTTTAGTCAAGAAATAATCTCTAACCCTATGAATAGTTGCCCTTACCGTTTAGTAATTAAGCTTGATTATATTAAATGCATTGGCAAAACATATTTCATTTTTCTATTTATCAAAATACAAGCTTTGCAAATGATTGTCTTAAGCAAGAAATATATGGCAGGAGACTGAGACTAACCAATGAGCTATAATTTTTCATAACAATGGAGAAACCTTTTATTGACTAATTGTTCTTGTGCTAGCAATTATAAAGAGTTCATTGAACTCAACAAATTGAAACTTGCCCAGAACTATTCTAAAATTTATGTCTTCTCGAACACAAGATTTCCTTTAAAGCATTTATTTACAAGAAGAGCCTTAGGTATTAGAAGCACATGCTCATATAGTAGCACATAGGAGGCTGAGGCAGGAGGCTAGCTGAGGCTCTGTCAGAAACAGGGAGGGGGGAGGAGGAGGGATGGCGGGAGGAAAGGAAGGGGAAGAAAGGGAGGAGGGAAGGAGAGAGAATAGAGGGAGAAGGGGAGGGATGGTTACAAAATATCTTGGATGTTTAGTAAGAAAATAAAGTTAAAATCCAGGCTTGGTAAGTTGGCTCTTTGGTTAGGGGCTCTTGCTACTTTTCCAGAGGATTGTAATTCATTTCCTATCCCTTATACCAGCAGCTTTAATTGCCTGTAACCCAATTCCATGTGTACCTGGCTTATAATCTCATCACTCAGGAAGCAGATTCCAGGGAATCTCTTTGAGTTCCAGGACAAACAGAGATGCATGATAAAAGATTGTCTCAAACAGACAAATACAGACAGTCAAAACTTCCTTTATTTTCCTTAATATCTTTCTATTTTATAGGAATGAGTGAACACATCATGCCTTCAGCTCTGATGCTTGAATTCAAGGGAAGAATCAAATGATCTGTCTGTGTTATATATCAACACACAAATGGATGGCCAGGCCCAGGCAGTGGTGGCGCACGCCTTTAATCCCAGCACTTGGGAGGCCGAGGCAGGTGGATTTCTGAGTTCAAGGCCAGCCTGGTCTACAGAGTGAATTCCAGGACAGCCAGGGCTACACAGAGAAACCCTGTCCGGAAAAACAAACAAACAAACAAACAAACAAACAAACAAACAAAAAACTGCCTATCCAGAGTCATGTAGGTTCCTCTGCTCTAAGAAAACACTGTTGTGGGGTGTGTTGTTATTGTTGTTGTTGTTGTTGTTGTTAGCTGTAGCTTTTGCTGTTGTTAGGACGACCTGGTTCACTTTACTGTAAGGAGACATAACTAATTAGGTAGATGAGGATGAGAACAGAAGATGAAATAAGGATCACTGGATACCATGAATCCTCCAAACTTGTGAATGGACAAGGGCTACATAGTTGTCAGCTGCTGCTTGTGCTTCTATTGTAATACTAAGAGATCTAAAAGGTGGTAGAGAAAGGTTGGATGTCAAGAGGCAACATGATCAGTGCTATAAATCAGTGAATATGTGTAACTTGAACTTTATTTTCCCATCTTCCAGTGAAGCTGTAAAGGTCTTTGGAGGAGAGAAACATCTTCTACCTCCCTGCAGAGATTGGGAGCATAGTTCTCAGTGACAACCAGCCAATGGCCTAGGACTGCTACAGCACTGCTCAGGATGCCATGTACATGACATGCTTGACACAACCTTAAAAGATGTAATTGTCCTTAAGATTTATTCTGGTATTATGAATAGAATCCTGTATTTAATCCTTGGAGCTAGTAAGAAACAATGAGGTGTAGAGAAATCCTAAGAAAGCCACAGGGTGAGCAACAGGGAACAGAGGCATTACTATCACAGGAAAGAATGATTGTGAGCCTTTCTCTGTATTGCCTTTTTCTGTACTGCCTTTCTCTGTATTGCCTTTCTCTGTATTGTCTTTTTATGTATTGCCTTTCTCTGTATTGCCTTTCTCTGTATTGTCTTTTTATGTATTGCCTTTCTCTGAATTTCCTTTCTCAATGGGCCATATCACCATTGACCAAGGAAGCACTCACTAAATTGTAGCTTCAGAATCAGACCAAGCCCATAGATGACCTCTTGGCCAAGTAGTATTTTGTATGTTTGTACAACCATGAAGACATGTCCTTAAAAAAGGGCTGCACATTCAAGACTAATTCTGCTTGTAGCCCATGTTAGACCTGAATGACTGGACCCAGCCTTGAAGAGGGAAAGGCCACTGCACTGTGGCTCTAGGGAACCCACAAAGTAAATGTCACCATCACAGTTCAGCCATGAAAGCAGGTTCTAATCAAGGCTATGTGATGGATGTTATCTCCTGCTGACAATTCAGGGCAACACATATTCCACCTATACACCTAACTGAATGTTTCACCAAAGAATCAGAGTGTATTTCATTCCAGGGGTACAGTCCACAGAGAAGAAAAAAAAACTTGTCTTAATTAAAATACTTCATAGAAAAAACATACAAAAGTTAATTTATTATTTAAAAAACTAATCATTTGAGAACCACCAAATAGATTCTTACTTTCATGAATTCCATTCACTAGCTTTGCTGCATCTCAAGAAAAGAAAATATGTCCATTATATATGTGTGTGTATGTGTGTATGTGTGTGTTCTGTATGTCTATGTTTATGACACTTATACACACTATATGTATAATATATAATGTTATATATTATACATAGTATACGTGGGTGATTTTGGTGATTTAAACTTTTAGTAATAAGAAAATATTTTCTCTCTCCATTAAAAAATCCAGCACAGAAACACCACTTTTTTTTCTTATTATTCGTGTAGTTACATTATGTAATATAAGCATGTATGGAAAAATGAAGTGATTTGGTTAATCAAGTTTAAAACATTAAACATGAATGACTCTTTCCTCTTTATGTCTTTAATAATAAAAACAGACCAAAGCTATCAATTATTGGCTAGCTCTGAAAAGCAGTATGACTAAAAGATTGAAAGATATTAGATACTACAAATGAGAAATTTGTAAAATAGAAGAGAAAATGTATGTAGGGCGATTAAATATTTGTGAAGCTCAATAATACGGTGGGCATTGTGGAACATTTAAAAGTGGCTTCTGTTCTTGGTTTGTTGTTTTTTTTTTTTCCTTCCTACTTTCAGCTTTTTGTTAACAGATCTGCCTAGCTCCTGAAGCTTTGAAAAGGAATTTAATGCACATGCATTTTACAAATCCTAAGCAGGAAGCATATATTAGTTCTTCAAAGCATATTGATATTTTTTTAACTGTGGATTTGGCTTTCATGTGATAAAACTTTAGTGATTTCCTTACCATGTCTTATTAAGGCTTAAGTTCCTCATTTACATATTTGATGTCTCTCAGGAGACAGACAAGCTTCAAGTTAATTATCTATGTAGCTGTAAGAACTCTTGTTTCCTGGTTAAGAACTCTTCAAAAGTAAACTAATAGTTATTAAATGTGAGATCGAGTCACAAAAAGTAATCAGGGTACACAATGAGAGGCACTAAACAGGCACTTAAATTTAATAAAAAAAAAAAATCCTCAACTTTCTGCAAGATAAATGAATATAAATCAATTAAATCTCTCACATTAATTTTCAAGGAAAACAGACAGCAGAAACCAAACAGCTGAAAAGCTCTGCTCTGGAAAGTGATTAGGCACTGCTGGGGGTTTGTAGAAATTAAGAAATTTGGAAAACACACTAGTGATCTCAGACTCATAAGAGACCCACAATGGAGGAAAAGAAACTCTGTCCTTTTCTCTAATGAATATGATTTATTGCGTAGGGCATATATACATATACACATATACATATATATGCATGCACAGGTGTATATATACATATGTAATAAACAATAGAACATGAAGTCTGTGCATCCTATGCTGGCATTAGATGAATAAATGTTTTGTTTTCTGTAAAGACAAGTTAATATATATATATATATATATATATATATATATATGAAGAAATTATAATCTTTGAATGCAAATATCTATTAAAGGTCTATTTCCTAGAATGATAGGAAAGGTTGGAAAGAGAGACAACCAAAAGATAGACTTGACTTGCAGTTGGGAAATTGGAACCACAGCTATCAGGTGAGTTAATTAATCTGAGTATCGTGCAGTAAATGAAAGTGTGCCATCTATTTCACAAGGGTCCATTGTGTCTTGCATGTGAAACAAATTTACCCTGTTTGATTAAGGATTACTGATTGCCTCCAATTTATTATATGTATCCTATAATTAAGTCACAATGAGTTCGAATGAAATGGGGATGGTCTTCTCCACAAAGAAGACAACAAGCTCATTCGAGGAAGACCTTGGGGGTCATTCAAGAAGCAATTAAATGTTCTCTGGGGTGCATTGAAAGGGAAAATGCTTGGTGGGATGAATGGCCTCTCCTTATATTCATGCTTCTCAATATTCTGTTCTTAGAGAGACAAATGAAACCATGTCATAAAATAACTCACAGCACAATCAGCATGGAAAACAATACTCTTTTCTCCTATACTAAGGAAAATGTACAGAAAATAATCTATACTTTTCAGAAAATAAAGAGCAACATTTGCCAAACTGCAAAGCTTTGCCAGGATCTGTTTAAGGAACAACTATAAACAAATCAACACACCATGCACTGGGTGTAAGACCTTTAATGATTTATGTTCTCCAGTATGCAAATAACATACTTTGTACATTCTTTTCAGAAAGTGAGATGAAAAGAACCAAGAAGAATATCTGTACTGTGTCGTGTGTTTTATTAATGCTCTTATAAGTGAGCAGCATAAGTACAAAGTTCTTCCAGGACCCTGCTAAAACTAGCACAGAGAAAGTTATTTCAATAGTATGGCAACAAGGAAGTAATACTGAACTCAACTCACTGAGATTTTACATGATATGAAAATACTTAGAGGCCTTTAGAGAAACATTTCCATTTTTGTGTGAAGCCAAATTATTATCTGATTAGGGTGCTAACAGCCCAAAACTTGACTGAATATTTAACAGATTTATTTCTGACTATAACTCCTGATTTCTTTACAACACCCACTTCAAAAAAAAAAAAAAAAACTCTAATTATTTATGTTTTCTCCATACCATTGAAATGGAAGTCTGCTCCAGAAATCCAATCATCACCCATCTCTTAGTCTCTGCTGGGAAGGCAGAGCCTATCTTGAATACGAACCAAATATCAAACACAAGATGTGTATATTTCCAACCTTCTGTGATTTGATACAAGACTGAAGAAATCCCATAGCTTTACTGATCTGAATTAGGATGCTACTTGGTGTTTGACACAGAAGGACTGCCCCTTCTGATTTCTGAGGATGTGATGCAGTGTAGAAGCGCTGGATGACAGCAACACAGTGGGGTGGAGAAAAAATGAAATTTCAGGATTATACCCATATGTGGGAAGAAGTCGAACAGAAAAGAGAAAGTGAAGGTCAAGGAAAGCTAAGGTCAATGTGAGTTTGGAGTTTGGTAATTTGGTAAAAGATCAGAAAAAAAAAATAACAGAATAGAATGTTTCACTGTATTAAAGAAGAAATTATTACAAGTGAGTGCAATGTTGAAGGTAAAAAGCACAGAAGCTCCTGAAACAAACTGTGTACCAAGGTCACTAGAAGGAAAGTAAGAAGGAAGTGTGCTAAAGTTTTTTTACTAAACAGTAATGAAAACACCTAAGTACCCTGAGTGTCACTAGCAGTTGGGTTTGAAGAACGGTACGTGGGCTGTAACTGCCTGACCACAGTGAGTCCACTACTTGGTAACCAAACAGAAAACTTCAAAAGACAAAAACATTGTAATGTTTCCCAGGGAGGATGATCTATGGGGCACAGGAAGTGAAGACAGTGCAGCTCCAAATAGGCATTTGTGGTGGTAGAGAAAATTGTAGCTATGAAAATTCTACCTGCAGGGACTGGTCAGTTTCTAGAACCACAAGGGGAGGAAAAGCTTTTTATGAGTAATTGGAGGATGCAAAGAGGCAAAATTCCAGTGACCAATGAAGTGTTCAGGAGGGAAGGGTAATGGAAGGAGGCTGCAAGTAAGATGAAGCGAAGGGTGGCTATGGGGACACCGGAGACAGAGAAAGGGGATTCAGTCCAGGAGTATCCAGTGATAGCGGGGATGCAGCATAGGGCCTTTTCTGTTTTTTCAAAGCTCCAGATGAAATCTTGAAGAATGGCCAGATAAGTGGGCACATGCCTGTCATTCATATCATTCATTCCAACTGTAAAGCAAAGTAGAAGTAGCAACGGAAAGCAAATAGAGAAATAGAGTTAAAAAAAAATGAGGTAGAATCAAAAGCAGATTGTATGAGTTCACAGTATTGTTTAGGATGGTCTCAGGTTGTCATCTGGACACAGCATTTGTTAGTTCTTTTGAGGTTCAAACAATGAACAGAATGAGTCTCTTTGACTCCTGTGTATTTTTAGAAATCAGACATTATATATGGTAGATTTAAAGTAGATGACAGGCACAGTCCACTTATTTGACCTTGCCACACAGGGCTTGTCTTAGACATTCTCTCACTACGGCAACCTCAGACTACCACACTTACTCAAGTAGCCAGACTGTTCTTTGTTTCCAGAACATATTATTCATGTTTCTGTCTCTATTGCAATCTCTCTGTCTCTGTCTCTCTGTGTATGTGTGCTCTCTCTTTCTTTTTCCCCACCCTCCTCTCTCTCTCTCTCTCTCTCTCTCTCTCTCTCTCTCTCTCTCTCTCTCTCTCTCTCTGTGTGTGTGTGTGTGTGTGTGTGTGATACTTATTGAAACTTGGTCACATTAAATACCCTGGGCTAATCAAACTCTAGACTCCCTGGTTTGCAGATGTCTGCCACCATGCCAAGATAGGGTATTCTATAATATCTCATTTTCCCCAAGCCCTATGTTCCCTCAAGATCACACTGTAGTGTTCAATTATCCATAAACACTTCTTAAGATCAGTCTTTGAAGATTGTTTTTCACATCCTATAAATGTAAGGCTTACCAAGATGTCTCAGATATAAATGTGATGTTGTGTGTAGATGCTCCTGCATACTGTTATTATACTGTCCATATAGATATTCTGGATTTTCCAACAAACTGCACACCCTTGAGGAGAAGGAACCTCATCCTGTCAACTGAAGCTTTAGCTCACTGCAGGGTTCTCTTATAGCAGTGTTGTAATAAAATGATTGTCTTGTAAGACAATTTGTACACATGAATTGGGCTGGAAAGAATGTGTTAACAGAAGAAATGCCTCCTCGGGAGGAATTTTAAGTTTCATAACAAGCTAGTGAAATATTTATGATCAAAATAGCCTTTCTACACCCTCCAATTATATAAGCTACTTATGGCATCAACCATGGCAGGACAGTTTTATAATACATATATTTAAAAATAAAAAATGTTATAAGGTTGAAAACAGTTTTACAAGAATACTGCTAACTGCAAACTTATTGAAAAAAATCCAAGTATCAGAAGTATTTCTGAGTGACATGGTTATTTACTACTTTAATGAAATTTAAAGAATCATAATGAATGTTCAAGAGTTGCTTTTCATCCTGACATGTCCTTTGAACAGTACTCTCACATATGAGCATGCATCTGTGCTTACAAGAGATAAATAAATAAATAAACAAACGAACAAGATGTCAAGTAAAGAAGCCACCTGCCTGAGCCAGTCTGGATGCTGGCCACCCTGTGCTGAAGAGTGGTTACAGAGTTTCTTCCTCAAAGCTGGAAAGAGGCTGCAGATTAATGGTGATCTCACAGCTGGTGTAGCAGGTTACTATAACAATACTCTTCATTACTCTACCTGACTATGGCAAGAATGGCAAGTGCGTAAAGTCATGCTCTCCAGAAACCAATGGTCAGACCAAGGACAAACACTTTCCATACATGTATTTGTCTTCAGAACACAGTATACCATTCTTTTTAGGACTCCCTGCCAAGGTGAGTTACAGAATCAAAAAATAAATACCAAATTAAAACTCATGAAACTTAGTGGTGAATTAGTATCTAAAATTGGGAAATAGGCTGTTTCCTCTGGGACTGTATCCTCGGAGTTTTTTGACACAAATTTGAGGCAATAGAAAATAAATGAAGCCTAATAGAGCTCAATTTACAAATTAGGTTAATTTAAGAATCTAAGGAGACAACAAAAGTGAAAAAAAAAAAAAAAAAAAAAAAGAGTAGAGTTTCCATGAAGCCACAAAGTCAACGCTCAAACAGCAGCTCTGTAGTTCTTTAAGCACTCAGTGAAAGAAGGATAGGAAGGAATGGAAAATGTTCAAAAACAAAATGTTATTCACTCCACAATGAAGTCAGTTAAATTCCTAGTATAGTTTGAGATTTATATCATTTCAACAAATACAGTCATTAACCTCCCTGCCCAGAGCATGCTTGTTGAGGTGCATCAGGTACCATCTTCTGCTTCCCAGCTCTTGGTACAGAAACATACCAAGAATGACAAATGCACAGTATTTTCTGAGTTTGAAGCATGTACTGATGTTTTAAACTGCCTCTCAAACATGCACAGTTTTGACGCCTAAGTCTAAAATCTAGCTAAACCCGAAAAACTGGAGCAGTCCCATAGCCTACTTTTTGGCCGAATTTTGAACTTGATTTACCATCTCATGTATGCTTTTCAACCACCTATTCTGAGAATTCCAATAAAACTTTCATGTGAAAATTTAGTGGAAAAAGTTGGAAGACTAATAAAAGAAATTGTAGGTGGCAATGTTTCTGACTCTGGAGTGCATACTGACTCATGCATGAATCAAGACCCAAAACATTAAAGAAAAGGCTAAATCAGAGTTGCAGATAGATGTCTTTCATTGTTAACAAAGAGTAAAAAAAATCACAGTTAAGGAAGATATTACATTTATTAAAACAAAAACAATAAATTAGAGACTAATTTTTATAATCTGAAAAATACCTCTTTTTAACAAGCTAAACAAAAAGGGAGGAAACCTACTAAAACACAAAAAGGAGTGAAAGACAAGAGAACCCAGACAGATGAGTGTTTGAAGAGACATTATATCTGAATTATTACTAGAGAAAATGCAAATTGAAATTATTAAAATATTACTTCTCATCCATGACATTTTCAAATATAAGGAACTCGAATAACGTCAACAATTTGTCAAAATGCGTTAATAAGCTATTGTAGTCATTGTGGTGAGTAACCGGGCAGGCACAGTCAAAGTTTGAGTGTTAGAACCACTGAGTAGACAGTCACTATTTAGAGCATGCCACCAGAGCATCTCCACATTCTTGTTTAAGGGGTCATTAGAATATATATATATATATATATATATATATATATATATATATATATTCTAGAATTACAGATGATAGTGAAGTGTCATGTAGGTGAACCTGAGTACCCTGAATTACAGATGACAGTGAAATGCCATGTAGGTAAACCTGAGTCCCCTGCAAGAGCAGCCAGTATCTTTAACTGATAAGCCATCTCTCTTGCCCCATGGCTAGGATTTTATAGATCCCATGTTTTTCAATTCTACTTCAAGGAAAAAATAAAAAAAGCAAAGCTTTGACTAATCTGTCAGGAACAGAGTTGGATAGAAGCTTTCATGCCATGTCCCTGACAAAATTAACAATTCTGACAATGTTTAGATAAACAACAAAACATATTGGATATTCATTATGGACTCTAGAGACATGCAATATTATCAAAAAGACTTTGCATGAGTGCCAGGGAAACAACTCAGTATCTAAAGTGATAGCTTTATAAGCATGAGGACAGGAGTTCCAACCATAAAACTAACTTTTAAAAGCTGACTGTAGTATGTACTTGTAATCCCAGCCCCGAGGAGCAGGAAAATCATGGAACTTTCTACACTCATTCTAGCCTATTTGCCCAGTCCTAGACCAATCGAAAACCTTGACTCAATAAAAAGTAAATGCCACATGAGCCTTAATTGGGGTTTTCATTTCTGTGAAGAGACACCATGACCAAGGCAACTTTTAAAAAGTACAACTTTTACTTGGAACTGGCTTACAAGTTCAGAGGTTCTGTCCAGTGTCCAGGCATAATGCTGGAGAAGGAACTGAGAGTTCTTGATTCAAGGAAGCCAGAAGAAGAAACTGTCTTCCAATAAGCTATAAGGAGGGTCTCACAGCCCATACCCACAGTGTCACACTTCCTCTAACAAGACCACACTTACCCCAACAAGGCCACACCTCCTAATAGTGCCATTCACTGGGCCAAGAATATTCAAGCCACCACATTCTACTTCCTGACCCTCAAAGGCTTGTTAAAACACTTGAGCCTATGGCGGCAATACCTAGTCATAGCATAATGCAAAGTACAACTTCAAAAGTCCCCATAATCTATAACAGTCTTACCAATGTTAGAAGTCCACAGTTCAAAGACTCTTTTGCGATTCATCCAGTCACTTAACTGCAATCCCACAGAAAATCAAAATCAAAAATTTACATACCTTCAACATCATATAATATACATTACCATCAAAAACCTCATAGTGACAAAATACTGGGCCAAAGCAAGTCTAAAAGCCAGCTGGGCAAACTCCAAACTTGCAGCTCCATATCTGATGTCAAAGCACTCTTCAGATCTCCATCACCTTTCTGTTTTGTTAACTGTAGCACAATTCTCTTTGGTTGGTTCCATGCTCCATTAGGGCTTTCCTAACTAGGTATCCCTATGGCTCTGGTATTTCAAACACCTTGGGGTTTCAAAGGCAACTGCAATGTTACAGGCTCTTGCTCCAATGTCTGGGGTCTACACATGACCATCTGGGCTCCTCCAAAGGGCTTGGTTGGATCACATCTCCAGCTCTGTACTCTGTAGCACTCCAGAGTCTGGTTGACTCTACTCCATTGCTGCTGTTCTTAGTGGTCATCATATGGTGTTGGCATCTTCAACATGCTGGGCGTACTGCAATTAGATTTAATGAATAGTCTCTAATAGGCTTTCTTCATGATTCCAAGCCTCAACTTCTTTGCATGACCCTTTCAGTCCTGGGCCATCATCTGCAACTAAGGCTGCACCTTCACCTTCAGTGGCCTTCCTTGGTCTCTCATAGTGCCAAGCCTCAGCTGTTCCCTATGACCCCTTCATGTTTGCAAAAGCAGTACCATCTGAGCGAGTCTTACACATTACCATGTCCAGCTGCAGCATGAGACACAACCTTAGCTATCTCTGGAACACAGCTTCTTTATGATCTCAGAAAACACTTCCCAAAAGATTTTACCTCAGTGATGTTGGTGTCTTCTTGATCACTGCTAATTTCTTAGCTCCACCCTTACAGGCATTAACTCTTCTTGTAGTCCCTTCTGTTCTTGACTTTACAGCAAGAGCAAAATGGCTAAAGCTGATGAGTTCTACTATTCGATGGAGTAGGGGCTGCTTCTTCCATTACATGATCACCAGCTTTCTGTTTTCGAACTCCTACACTGCCTAAGCTTAGCTGTCTTGGAACTTGCTCTGTAGACTGACTGTAAACTAAGAGATCTGCATGGCTCTGTATCCTGAATGCTGGGATTAATGATATATAATCACCATGCTTGGAACCAAGCTTTTCTCTTCTTGGAACTTGTTCTATACAAACCTGGCCTTGAACTTAGAGATCTGCTTGCCTTTATAAATGTTAATGTATTACCTTTAAGCCTGGGCCTAACATTTTTTTTGGCCATTATTCATCAAGATCCAGATCAAAAGTCTGTGTCCTCCATTTCTGGATTGTAGTTCATTTCAGATTAAAAATCCAAATGAAAATAATAACTAAGTAATAATAACACCTAACACGACATAACTATTCCTTGTTCAATGTCAATATATAAACAATAGGATTAGTTGTGTGGAATCTTGCCCCCAAAGTCATCACTCCTTTAATCTGTTTATCTCCTCTAAAACATGATTTAGTTCCATTGCACTTCTTGGTGCCCTTTTATTATGTGAATTACACATTTTGTAGCTTTCCTTTCTAAGCTTTACCAAAACACTCTTCATGAGAGTAAACCAGAGGACAAAGTCTATGCTGGGCTTTTCTGAGACTTTCTTTTTCAATGCAATTGATCAAAATCTCTTTTCCATTGCCTCAGGTAGACTCTTCAGATAAGGGCAACCAGCAACCACATTCTTCACAAAAACATTATAAGAATGATCTCCAGGTAATGTACTAAAATTCTTCTCTCAAAACTTCTCGAGGCAGGCTTCTACAATTCAAATCACTCTCAGCAACAAAGTCTCCTATATTCCTATTAGAATAGCCCATTGAGTCCCATTTAAAGAATTCCACTGCTTTTCAAATCCAAAGTTTCAAAATCCACATTCTTTCAAACAAAAACATGGTCAGGCCTATTACAATACCCCACTGCTGGTACCAATTTCTTAGTTAAGGTTTCCATTGCTGTGAAGAGACACTATAACCAAGGCAACTCTTATAAAGGCAAAAATTTAATTGGGATGGCTTACAGGTTCAGAGGTTCAGTCTATTATCTTCAAGGCACCACCACAAATAGCATGAAAATTTGGCCTATGATCTATACATGCATGTGCATATGTGTACATGTACACACAAATACTCATGATAGTAAAAGTTTTATACCCAATAGCTAATATTTTTAATTAAGCTTTCTTAATATCATCTTTTAAAAAGCCAATGAGTCTAAGTGATAAATACATGTTATATAGTAGAAGGCTGAAATGAAATAGAGGAAGCTAAGTAGAAGAGGGGATGAGGGAGCCTTGACAGAGAAAGCATTTAAATAATCTGTGTAGTCACGAGGCACATACAGTTGTGGGAATAATGTAAGGAAATGCCTGAGAAGCAATCAGCTGTATAGAAGTCAGCTGCAATTATGAGCATACTCTACATCTTCTACTTAAAGATTTTAAGGAAGCAGTCATCTGGAGAAAGAAGTCTGAAAAAAAATTAAAATACATTTGTCTAAAGTTAGAAAAAGTTTATATACATTTGGAAATTTGCAAGTACAGTAAAATTTAATAACTTTCCCTTGAATATTGGAACTTAAGGTAAATTAAATTAAAATTTTAATTATAAGCAAAAGAGAAGATGTCATTATATGTTCTGAAGAGGATTCAAGATATTGTAAGAGTTGATGTCTTGCTTCCTTCTATATTCTAATTTTATGACAAAAGTAAAATTTTACTTTATTTAATGAAACCATATCATTAACTCTTCTTGGCTTTATTTGAGTTACTTAAGAACATATGGGATTCCCAACTAACAAAATGAAAGTAAAAGTGATATAGTTGTCTGTGACAATGTCCACTGAAAACCAAAAAAAAAAAAAAAACCTGGAGAGAATGAAATTTCTCTAAATGCCTTATAGTTGAAAACTTTAGAAAGAATGACCCTATGTCAAGTCAAGAAAGACTCTTACTTAATCTCTACCTCCTCTCCTTGTTTATGAGTAACTAACTATACTAGTTAGGATTCTCTAGAGTCACAGAACATATGGAATGTCTTTCTATATTGAGGGAATTTATTATGATGACTTACAGTCTATAGTCAAACTCCCCAACAATGGTCAGCTGTGACTTGGAAGTCCAAGAATCTAGTAGTTGCTCAGTCCCACAAGGCTAATTGTTTCAGGTGGTTTTCTGTAGAAGTAGATTCCAACAGATGTGCTGGCAAGTAAATAAATGCAAGCAGTGAAGAACGAAGCTTTCTTCTTCCAGTGTCCTTATGTAGGTCTCCAGCAGAAGGTGTGACCCAGATTATGGGTATGTCCCACTTAGAACTGGGACTTCATTTGTCCCAGGCTGACCTTGAACTTACAGATCTCCTTGCCTTAGTTTTCTGGTATTAAAGGCTTGTACTACCCTGCCGGGGCCTAAGCTTTTCAAAGACACTATTCCTCAAGATCTCCATGCCAAGATGCAGGTCAAAAATTTGTGTCTTCCAGCCTCAAGATCTGGATCACAGGTGAGCCGTCCAATTCTGGATTGTAGTTCATTCCAGATATAGTCAGATTGACAACCAGGAATAGCCATTACACTGACCTTAAAATATTTGACACCTAGTGACTGATCCTGACCTTATGCCTCATCATATCAAATCTGTACCACTACGGCCTCAGTTTCCTATGCTTGTCTGTAGCAGAAATGCACCTTCACCTCTTCCTGTACAAGAAGGAATAGTCCTCTTGTGCTGTAGGATTGCCTTCTGACAATAGAATAATTAAATAGTGAACTCATTCTTTCTATCCAATTATTTCATTCCAAAAGTTTATTTCTGATGGATGACTGATACAGTTCATAAAATAAATTTATAACTTCCAAAGGTTTTTTCATGTCTGGAATACATTTTTGGCCTTGATTTTAAGTAAATTCTGAGTGCAAACTATTCTTTATCAAAACAATGACTCGAAGCTCAGTAGTGTTGGGATTCAGTATGTATCAAATAATAAAGCTCTATTGTTACCATATAGATGCACAATTGTATATTTTTATGTCACCATGTTTAGATATGTCCATCAATGTATTATAAATGCAAATGTTCTGAATATTCAATCAGTCTGAATGTTGCATTTCATTAATTTTACATTCTATTTTCTTTTGCTTTCTTGTTCACCTAGAAAACTATAGTTATTAAGAACTTCTTCTTCCCTAATTCTCCTCTGATACAGAAGGAAAAATACATACTGTAGTGGATTAAATCACCACTTATCACATTGACTATTGATATTATTGAGTGAATAATAGACATTGACTCTCCTCAGCCAGCGAAAACTGTACATATGACACACTGGGAACTAACTGACTTAAATAACCATATGAGTCAACCTGTGTAAAGCTCACTTTTCTTTTCTCCAAAATGGAAGACATAACCCCAAGAAGGTATAAGACACCTGAAAACAAGCCTTGGTAAAGTTTGTGATGTTTGCCACCAGACCCAATGCCTGACCTGAGGCAAAGGTAGCTTAACAATGGATCTTGGTAAAGGTGGGAACAATGGGATAACCCAAACTTATTTGGATTCCCGATAATTTACAGAATAGGTCATTCACTAAATTGATTTTTAGCAAATTGGCTTTAAGGAAATTGGTCATTTGCCAAATCGGCTTTCAGCAAAAGAGCTGTCTGCTAATTGGCTTTCTGTGCATTATTTTATGTAAATTGGTTTGCTTCCTTCCTAACATAATGTTTGAAATTAGGGGACATTTGTTCTCACCCTAGAAATCATCAGTGGCCTCAAGAAGGTTGAGGGGTTTGTTTGTTTGTTTGTTTTTCCAGAATATTTCATGTCAAAAAAAAAAAAAAAAAGGTTGTCAAAAAAAAGGCTTGCTTTCTTGAATTCAACACCCCCTTTTCTCTATTGACCCTACTTGAAAAAAGTGTACCCAGAATCCCCTGATCTCCAAATAACTGCATGAAAGTTTATGCCTTGGAACTACTCTATCACATAAAGCACAAGTTATTCGCTGTGCTTTAGCTCTCTTCAACCCTAACAATTCCTGTGCATCACAATACTGTGTATAGAATCTGTATGCACGATCAAATTTTTGTGGTTGTTTGAATATGCTTGGCCCAGGGAATGACATTATTATGTCGTATGGCCTTGTCATTTCAATAAACACGAATACAACCAAAGTGGTTCTGGCATGTTATTTGAATGTATAAATATTCTCTCTTAATGGAGACCCTATCAAAATTATCCACCAGCAAAAAGGCCAACTGAACCTTCTCTCTGTCGGAAGACAGCACGGACTAAAGGGTAAGCTAAGGTCTGATTCAAAGGAAGGTCTCAAGAGAGACAGATTGTTCAACCAGTCACTCACAAAGCTGGGAAGCCTTTAGAGGGAAACAAGAAGATGCAACTGTAATTTTACCTGTAGATCTTCCTAGTGGCACAGAGTTCTGCATGTTCAAATGGTGTTACTATGGGACAGTCGTAAAATGTATCTTTTGTTATCTATGGACAAGTGCGTGGGAACCCAAAATAGAGATAATACTGACACCAGAGTAAATAGCATGCTAAAGAAAAGAGAAAATTACTTAAAAGACATAAAATACAACTATTTTTGTTGAACAGAGAATTCAACATCCTTAACAACATTTTTTAAAAGTTGGGTTTTTTCTTTTATATAAAGAGAAATATCCAACTATTAATCTTGAGCACAACATTATGCAAGTTTTCACCTAAAGATGTCTCTTAAACACGAGCCTGAATCCACTATAATTCAATGATTTCTAGTTAATTTGGACACAACTCTACTTCTGTTACTTTATGAACTAGTAAAGAAAATAATGGCTAAAGTTTTGTTCAAAACATAATTATTTCGAATATTGTAAAATAACAAATAAAAAGCTTTTTAATGAGTTCATCGTGTTCGGAGGAATGTTAAGTGTTATTTTTCAATTATATGATTAGAATTAAAAAATATCAAGTCTTTATGTAGTTACTTCATTACTATAAGTGAGACTGGGTTACCATTGACTTTGGCTAAGTTCAAAAAAACAACCATCTAATGCATTATAAATTACTATAAATCCTGCTATAATTAATACAGGAGGATGCAAATTTACATGTATTCATACTTGAGCAAATTATGGCATATTTTATATAAATTACACTTTCTGTTATTGTTTTTGAAAGGCAAGGAAAAAACAGCTAAAGGCTTGCTACACTGAGCTTTTAACTGTACCTGCTATGCAAACATGCACAGATTTAAAAAAAAATGAAATGAAAACAAAATAGGCATTTTCTGGTCTAATGAGCTATTTCCATCAAAATAAATTCCCCAAATGGAAGTATTACATGGCTCGCGCTAAGCATAACAAAATTGCTTTATGTATTTTCAGAAGTGTTGTGATATCCCAGGAACATAGAACTTTGAAAGCCAAACATAGGGCTTCAACACTGTTTCAATAACTGTATTCTTGACTTCTAATCAGAGAAGCACCCAGGAGCCCTCAAAACAAGCTACATGAATACAGGCTTGAGGGGAAAAAGAAGTTCAGCAATGGCTGAGTCTCCTACTGCTCAAAATAACAGCCACGCACAGTGAGCTCACTTTTATTATCTGTTCTATAATGTCTGAAGTTCAGTTATTTCAGTGAGATCGAAAATTTCTTCAGCTGGTTTTTGCTTAGATATTCCCCAAATAGCTTTTATAATTTGTGGAATATTACTAAAACAGATCTTGGGAGATGCCATCAAATTAATAGATATTGTTTCCCTCGTTAACTGCCCAGCTCTCATTAGTTCCTAATTGATACAACACATACTCAAACCCTTTGTAGCATCCCAGATATATTTGAAAATTAGGATCAGTTAGAGCCCCAGAATAGTGTTGCTGTAGGAGGGCATTCTTGGAGAATCCTGACCCCTGACAGATGCAACTTGTTTTTGTTTTGTTTTTATCCCAATGTGACTCCACAGGAAGTTTTGTTCCAAGCATTTAGTGAGGAGCAGAGGTTAGAGGAATAGCTCAATGGTGAAGTACTGACCACCATTAATGAAGACATGAGATCTCTTTCCACCAACTCAAACAGAAGAAGCAAAATCAGTGAGGAACAACGATTATGCACACATTACATTTATTTCATTTTGTATTTTCAAAATCACAATTATTGACATTTTGAAGATGATTTTTTTTTTCTTACTATTGCATCAGCCACACGGGCTTGTTAAGAACTTTAAGTGAGCATGCAGCTTGAGCTGGCTTCATCTGAATGCAGTAGAGAATGCCCCACTAGAAGGGTAACTTGTACTCGATTCTATCTTTGTAATTCCGTTTCACTGTGGTCAGTGTAATACGCGACTCTGGAGAACTTAAACAGATGTGAACTTTGTGCGGTGAGAATTCCTAGACAAGATGGCTAAGTGTTCTTCCTTTCATGTTCTCGGCACTGAGAAGCACCCAGTCAAGTGGGCAATGACAAAGAAGAGTTCTTGGTAACATTGGCACTGACAAGTCCTAGAGTCAGTGCATTTCCCAGAAGGGAGCTGCCTGGCACCTCTAGCAATTGTTCAGTCCACATACAGGAAATGTTAAATCTCTGGACCTGAGGTTGCAGCCTTCCATTGAAGAGATGACACAGCAGGTGACACCAAAAGAAACCCCAACCTACTCACAAAGAACTAAATTCTTGTTTTTCTTCTGAATCTCAGGACGTTTAAAAATCTTATGTAAGCTGCATGCTACACATAAATACTGTGCAGTATAGCATCATCGTGGCGCATACATGTGGTTCTAGATGTAATAAGAATGTAACTAAGAAACAAAGGAAGGAACAAAGGAGAGAAGAAAGGAGGGAGGGAGGGAGGGAAGGAGGGAGGGAGGGAGGATAAGAAGGAGGAAAGACTAGGAAAGCTGACTAAGCAACTATGTTCAGAGCTAGGTTGTTGTAATAGGTATTACCATTGTGGCATGTCAGGCACTCACATAGAGTGACCGTTTTTTGGTACTTTGCTTGAAAAAATTACCAAACCAAAACTGGCTACTCCACAGCCTCCATATATCTTCTCCACACATCCCTTCACACACACAGAGAGAGAGAGAGAGAGAGAGAGAGAGAGAGAGAGAGAGCTTTACACACACCCTCACACACACCCTCACACACACCCTCACACACACCCTCACACACACCCTCACACACACACCCTCACACACACACCCTCACACACAGCCTCACACACACACCCTCACACACACAGTCATACACACAGCCTTACACATACCCTCACACACACCCTCACACACACCCTTACACATACACCCTCACACACACACACCTTCACACACACACCCTCACACACAGCCTCACACACACCCTTACACACAGCCTCACACACACACACCGTCACACACACAGTCATATACACAGCCTTACACATACCCTCACACACACCCTTACACACACCCTCACACATACACCCTCACACACACACACCCTCACACACACACCCTCACACACAGCCTCACACACACCCTTACACACAGCCTCACACACACACCGTCACACACACAGTCATACACACAGCCTTACACATACCCTCACACACACCCTCACACACACCCTCACACACACCCTCACATACACACCCTCACACACACAGCCTCACACACACAGCCTCACACACACCCTTACACACAGCCTCACACACACACCCTCATACACACACACCCTCACACACACACCCTCATACACACACATCCTCACACACACCCTCACACACAACCTCACACACACCCTTACACACAGCCTCACACACACACCCTCACACACAGCCTCACACACACCCTCACACACAGCCTCACACACACCCTCACACACAGCCTCACATACACAGTCATACGCATGTCCTCACACACAGCCTCACACATACACAGACATATACACACACAAACACACACACACACACACACACACACACACATTCACACACACATGTGCACATGTACTTATCTAAACAGAGAAGAATTATTGTATAATGATTACTGCCTCAGAGTTCCTTTCTTCAGGATGCCGCTAGGTCTTCTGAGGGAAGTGCTGGGATGACACAGATAATTTTGTTTAGATTGGCTTTCTTTTCTTCTTTCTTTCTCTTCTTTCTTTCTTTCTTTCTTTCTTTCTTTCTTTCTTTCTCAAAAACCAATAACTTTGCCGATTTCTCAAGAGTGTGAGAGGTTGTTAAACTCTTAAACTATTAACAAAGAACTGTGATAATCAGCCAGACCATCCTAGATGATGATCAGCCCAGAAAGAAGGCACCCATGACAAATATATAAAACCATTTTTTTCAATGTTGGTCACTGTGTTCTCTGAGAAGACAGATGTGTTCCAGAACCCCCTTCACAACAAATGGATTATTCCCCCTCCCCAAGTCATGTCTGGCTTCTCTTTCCCTAGTCTTTATAAGGTGGGAGATGGTACAAGGAGACTAGATAAACACTCAATTCAATTTCTGTGCGTGCTTAAGATAGAAGTTCTTACTGCATTTCACAAATATATACCTATGGTTAAATAAAAATTTTTAAACATGATTAAATAAGAAATAATATTTATCACAGTCTTCATATCAAAAATACCCTCCCACCCTAGATGATGCTTCCTTTATGGCAAATCTCTCAATTCTTTCTTTCATGTCTATCCAAAAAAATAATGGATTTATTTAAATACGTGTGTATTTTAAGCCATAGTTAATATCTGGTACAGAGGTCAACATGGAAGCAACTAGCAAAAACTTTTGATGCACTGTATAAAATGAGAGAATGGGAAATATTTCCACTCAGCAGCATTTCTTTCCAGCATGCCTTCCAGCGGCTTTCTGAAGGGCAAGGTCGATGAAGCCCTTTCCTTTACAAAAACAAACAAACAAACAAACAAACATCATCAAAAACAAATACCAAACAATAAAAACAGGAGAATAAGACATCAGAAGTGGGTAGTATCAGAAGTATTTGTAATATTTGTCTCAAAGAGAGTCAAAGTTTTTTTATGTATGAAGTATCTACAATAGGATTCTGTTTGAAGAATGAAGCAGAAAACAAAACAAACAAACAAACAAACAAACAAACCAAACCCTAAACTGCAGGAGAGGTCAACAGAGAACATTGGCATTTGGGATATGGGCATTATCCTCTGTGGGAATTGTGAGAAAATGTCTGTTAGTGTTAAAGAGCCCCTAAGAGATGCTGAAACAGGTAAAGCCACAGTTAACCTCAAGGTGTACTAAGGATTGCAGGGGACAAGCAACAAATGAGGGAGGCCAGTCATCCCAGGACACATCCAACAGGCAGTGCTTGTGAGGCAATCCTGCTTTAGGTCAGACTTTTATAAGTTGACTCTGTTCAACCCTGTGCCCAATGGGATTTAGTGCCACTATTTTATTACTGTCATTGGCAATTTGTCATATATTTTAAATTGAGCTGAAAACTCTGATTAAACATTTTATATCTAGTTGAGGTATGTTTGAGGCCTCACTTGTTTAAAATCTTAGAAAATATGGGCAGATGGAGTAGCAACTGCAAGACTTCATTTGAGATGATGCAGAATTAAATGAAGAGAGTTTGGCCATGGGCAACAGATATGTGGGATATCATAACAAGAGTATTTAGTGTTTAATGTTGCAAATATCAATACCTCTTTTCCTTAGATCCTCATAAGTGATGATACATCATCTTAAATGGGTTTAGAATTACCTAGATCAGTGAAACTCATTTGGGTATGATTCTGGGAGAGATTAATCAAAGGTGAAAGACCCATCCTGAGAGTTCTTGATACCATTTAATGGATTGGGAGTCCAAGTGTCATGAAGATGGGAAAAAGAGAAGAGAAAGTTAACTCCTGCCAGTCTCCCCTCTCTCGTTTTCCTTTCTGCTCCAATGAAAGCTGCTTCACCAAACCTTCTCCATCATGAGAGGCTAAACCCCATTGAAATGTGAGCTTAAATAATTCCTCCCTCAAATAGGCTCTTTGTAATGCACTATTCCAGTTCACTCATGAGGTCATATTACCAGCCTTCTGTTAGACATTAACCTACTTAACTTCTTTACAATAAGATTTTTGAAATGGTTGCTATTAGTATTTAGTGTCAAGACGGGAAACTAAGACAAAAGTTTAGATAACTCAACAAAGTCAAAAAAACCAGAAAATGTGTTAAAGCATATAATACTCTAAATATTGAATAAAGCATGTACAATATTGCTATTATTAATTTCAATATCAGACCTTATTCTACGCTAGCAAGGTTTATAATAGATATGTTGGCAAGCCACTGAGCATTTTCTTTAAAATCTCTGAGCGTTTCCTACTGTTATTGTTTCCTTAGGCTTAGCTTTGGTAAGGATTCATTTCACTCCAATAACAGGATCAAGACAAGTCGGAATGCTAATAATTTTGTCCACTGCATGTATCAACGATACCTCCTGTCATAGATACAAATGCCTTGTCCATTCCCTTCTGTCTATCCCCTTGACCCAGGGTTTTCTTATGGTCTTAATATGCTTTTGTGCTTCCTACTCAGAAATGAGCACTGGCTACACCTCCCTCACTTTGTGTTTCCTTGGGCAGTCTTGTTTAGTTTTTATCCAGCAAACCATGGTCTTTCTTTGCATTTTTCAAAGACAGTTTTGAATCTGGAATCTTTTCTTATGAATCAATATAATGATGAGAGTGGGGGGGTGGGTTGTTTCCCCATGAAATTAAGAAAAAAACAATATGTTTTAATAAACATTTTGTTCCTAGAGCCCTTATCTTATATTTGATATAAGTAGCGTTAGACTAGATAATGTCAACAACACCCCCCTCTCAGAAGCAAGTGATGACTATAATGAAAGATGTTAATACTTAGCTGCCCCTGTGGCTTCAGTTCCACCAATTCTATTTCAAGAAATGGCCTGCTTGATGCAAAACATAACACTGTGGGAACTGTGGTTTAAACAGGTTCATTCTAGGGCTCTGATTAAAGCCAGACTTTAAATTTAAGCCATTGTCCTGATATTAACTCTGTCATTTACAAGATGTGGAACTTGGGGCAAACTACTCATCTGTCTTTTCCGTAGGTGAAAAGCTAGCCCCTAGGTTGAACTCAGATATTTGAGCCAATGTTTGCATAGGAATAATCCAAATGAAGTTGTCCTCACTGGGAAATGCTTTTTATTTGTTTGACTGATGTAAGCAAAGAATCTCCTAATAGATGTGAAAACATGTTAAAAAATACTATAAAATATGATTATCATCAAACATGTGAGTAAACGGTCAGCAGATGGAGTTATTAACCTCGGGGCACTAAATTCTGTTATTCAAATCATGTTCATAGCACATAGTGATAGAATGTAAAAGACAAAAATATTGTTTGGATAATGTTTGTGAAATCAGGCATTTTATTCTAGAAGCATTCCTCAGATGATAAACCACTAGTTTATAAAAGGCATACTCTCAGAAAATGTTCCTATTTACAATGTACTCCTACATAATATAGATTTACCAGATAGTCATGTTATCATCTTGAAATATTAATTTTTAAATGGATATTATAAAGATTCTAAAAATAACCAATGTAGCAGACTGAAACCATCCAGTACCTGTAATAAAAGTCACACAAACATCTGCAGCACAAATAGGGCTGGTATTTTATATACTCGAGAGGCAGTAACTGTTCTGTTTTATTGTGTAAACTCACTTCTAGGTACTCCTTATAAATCAGAGCTCTGATTCAATATATCATAACACTGTCCCGTAAAATCTTTTTGAGTCATGCTTTGTTGACCTATCCATCATAGGTGTTTATCAAACACTCACAAAACCTAGATTGTACAATAAATATTTATGAACTGTTGTTGTCAAAATTTAACTAGCTGGGGTCAAAACATTTTAGAAGTACCAAAATATTTCCACACAGTGTGAGGTCACAAAGACTTTGAATCCAATCTTTCACAAGCACGTGTATCCCCTGGCACTTTCTTAAGTGATTTTTTTTTTTTTTTTTTTATCAGAAATAAGAAAACTTTCTCAGCCACTCACTCTAGTGAGGTAGTTCTGTTAGGGAGACTAGAGAAACATGAACAAAGTGTTATACTAAAGCAATCCTTGATCCCAACCATGTCCTTTAAATGGATGTTCCTTAAATATTTTTCCCTGCATTTTCAAAGTACAGGCCAGGATTTTCACAGGGAAATTTTCAGAAAAGAAAGGATCCATCACCCTGGGTGGTTTCCCACACTAACATAGAACTAACATAGAATGCATAGTTTGTTTTTTTAATTCTAGGTAAATCTGTATATTCCTAACAATACACATGCCAATCACAAAGCCATAGAGACACACCCACTGTAAATAGGGAGCTAGTATTTTATTCATATCATCTAGTCTACAGCAAAATACCTTTTCTTTTTCATGAATATGCAAATACCATTTTGGGAGTTTAAATGAGAATGACCCCCATAAGCTTGCATATTTGGATGCTTGGTCTCTAGTAGTGGAGTTGCTTAGAGAAGGATTACAAGTTGTGGTCTTGTTGGAGGTTTGTCATTGGGAATGGGCTTTGACATTTTAAAAGCCTGAGTCAGGCCCAGTTTCTCTTTTCCTCCAGATGTGAGTTGTCACAGACGGCTGCTGTGAATACCTGCCATCCTGTTGTCACGTTCTGTGCCATGATGCTCATGGTCTAACCCTCTGTAACTGTAAGCAAGCTGCCAATTAAAGGCTTTCTTTTATAACTTGTCTTGGTCATGGTGTCTGTTTATGGCAATAAAAAAGTAACTGAGACAACTGTTTTAGCCTCTTGTGCTGTTTACAAATACATTTTCGCACCCTGGTAATCTTCTAACAAACCCTAAAGATTATTCTTCTGACTACCTCTCATTCTGCCATTCCATTTTGGACCCTAAAAACTCTGTACAAATAATATATATTATATATCCCAATATATATGCACATTATTTATATAGTCAATAGTTTTAGTAATTAATATGTAAACAAAACTATGCAATTTAATAGCTGATTCACAAAATGACCATTTCTCCAACAATTTATTGGACATTTGTCCCAGTTTATCTTAATTATGAATTATGAACATATTAGTGTGTTTTTTTTCCTAATATAAAATTAATCTGAGCTGGATCACTTGCAAAGGAAAGAGATTTACTTAGCTCACAGGGTTTTGTTTTGTTTTAATTTCTGTTTCTTTTCTTTTTTTTTTTTTTTTGAAGGCTTGGTTTTACTGTGTAGAACCAGCTGGCCACTCCCAGGGAGTGTTCACTCCCAGTCCTCCTGTGTTGGCTTTGCTATGCCAGAGAATTTTCCTAGCAATATGAAACAGACATCTACTCACCCAAGAAAGAAAATCCCCAACAGACCAAGGTAACCACTGACACAGTCTCCAGTTTGGTGAAGCAATACTTTCCTCTAGGGTTACTATCAGGAGTGTAAGCTACAGGCTACTTACAGGAGCAGAGACGCCTTAAAAGCAGCTATATCCCTGGAAACCATACCCTCATATGAATAACGTGTAAAAGCTGCAGCCTTCCACCTCTCTGTAGTTCGCAGGCAGTTCAATCATTTCATAGTCCAAGACTACCATACAGCTTGGTCTCTTCCTTGGGTAATGGTTTATTCCTTTTCATACTTTTAGGGAAGGGACATAGAAAATAGTTCAAGTTTCTGTTCTCTCAGACACATAATCTTTATTTATCCCCCAGGTCTCATTAGCTTTCTCCTCTTCTGATGGGGCATTTCAAATCTAAAAAAAAATTGTTAAATAACAGGCTGCACAAATGCTTAGATTATAGGTAGAAACTGCTATGCCTAGGTTAGTTCACTGTTGTTAAGTCTGAAATTCTAAACAGTATGGCATTGGATCTAGAGGAGACCTGATGACAGGTGACATTATGACAGGAACATATATGAAAAGGAGATACCTCAAGGAGAGACAGGAAGCCGCAGAGCTATTGAGCATTTGACAATAGCTCTTTGCTCTTTTATTTTTTTTTCAGGAACTACTTTTAAGAACTTCAAGACTGAGTCTATCTCTTCTAAGAGCAGAGGCCTCAGTGACTTAAGGATCATTTACTAGGTATTCGACATCCTACTGCTTCTTAACACTGACACAGTGAGAACCAAACAAGACACAAGAACCCTAACACTCTTCATTTTTAATCTCAATAAAATTCTCCCTCTTTCTCTTTTAAAATGGAAATAAAAGTAACTACATAATGAAAACAGTGTGCACTTGTTCTCTGAAATTTCTTCCTTTCTAGGCAAAATGTTACTACATAGTCAAAGATTTTTCAAAGGGATAAAAATAACAATGCTGACTGAGTCAATCTAATCTATTCTTTAAAAAAAAAAAAAAAAAAAAAAAAAAAAAGTGGCCTAGAACTGTAGCTTAGTTGATAGAGTACTTTTGTTAGCAACCAGGCTCCTCTGTAGCCAGCCTGAGGAGCCTGGTGACAACAGGACACATCATCACTAGCTGCCAAGAGGCTATACATTCCTATTGTTACTTCAAGTCACATGTCTACCTCCTGCACATGCACCACATCCCCAATAAAAGGCCCCATTTCTCTTCTCCTCTTCACCTCCCTTTTGGTCTTTCCTCAGTCTTTGTATCCCCTCCCCTTTCCTTGAATCAATCACTTACAGGAGACCTGACACATAGTGGATCCTGCCCCTTAAATCCAGCAACTGTCCTGGGACGTAGAAAGCCTGGACTTAACCCTACCTAGCACCTCACAAGTCAGGTGTGGTGTTACACAAGAATCCCAGTTTGGGGGAGGTGGGCTCAAGAGGATCCAAAGTTCAAGATTTCAATGCTGTCCTTAGTTATATAACAAGTTTAAGGGCAAGAGTGTTGTATTATTTACTTAATTCTGTTCGAATTGCCCTGCCAGCTGCTGCACACATTTTTTACCAGCTCCCAAATGTTCTGGATTCCTGAATTTAAGATACACACATGTAGCATGATTTTTAATGTGTCCCAGGCAGCTCAATGGCAAGGCCACTCCCAAACTTCCATGTTGTTAACTCCTCTCCTCCGATGGCCCTGAATTATTACTTACTCAAATCTATATTTTATCTATGCTACCCCAGACCCAAACAGAGGGGCCCTTGGGGCCGCTCTTCTCCAGTTCTTACATGATTAGCCCCTCTCCTATAGCTTTCGATCCCATATCTTATTTCTTTCCTGACATTGATGATTTTAATCCCCCCCCCATGGTTTCCTTGCCTGGGAAATCTAAAGTCTCACCTCTATATTCCTATCCAGCCATTGACCGCCAAGAACTTTACCAATTAAAGTCAAATGGAGACAGGGACTCACAACGTCTTACATATAGACACTCAGATTCCCATATAATTTGAGAATCCAATTAACATAGTATAAACAATAAACTAAATCTACAACAAGAAAGAAAGAAAGAATAAATAAAGAGAAATACAGAAAAGTTAGAAATAAAAAGAAAAGCATATAAGAGATAGTTCCCTAACATACTCATTTTCAAAGCTGATGGAAATATTATTTTAGCATAGAATCTATGAAAGGTTTTGGTGAATTTTCCCCCACTGAAGAAAAATAAAACAGAACACTGTTATGTTTTTGTTGTCTATCACTATGACCAATTTATGGACAGCTGAATGGCAAGTTGTTATCAGTTCATTTGACTACAAGAAAATGTTTCAGGAAAGAAAAACACAAATAGCAATTTGGTCAACTAATTGATTGGATATAGTTTGGCCAAAATCAAAGAATAAAATAACGTGTTTCAATGGGTTTGCTATTTTACAGTACATGGATAGTAATAAAAGCAGAAAGGAAGGGAGGGAGGGATGGATGGAGGTAGGTAGGGAGGGAGGGAGGGAGGGAGGGAGGAAGGGAGGGAAAAAAAGAGGGAAGAAGGAAGAAAGAAAGACAGAAGACAGATCAGTTCATAGGACTGTCATCAATTGCACACAATTCAAGAATCTGTAAGAATTTTTTTCATTTTTTATGATTTCTTAGTAATTTCCCTTCAGTTTTACTTTACCATATCACATTCATCTTTAATTCTATGGTGTGTCCTTCATTTCACATATGTTACTAACTTTGTGGCAAAGCACACTCCCAGGCTCCAACAAGATAATTGAATTGTATGAGTTTCTGCCTTTCCTGTAGTTATGATGTGTAGAAAAGTAACATTAAGCTATTTTAATAAATATGTATCCACAAACTATTAAGGGTCATGAAGGCAAAGGACAAGCAAACATGCAAAAGCTTTGAGAAAAACATGCTGCACACATTTGTGTTATCAAAAAAAAAAATGATGGATAATTTAAATGTCCAGAAAAAAGTATTAATTTGGAAATAATAAAGTACGTTCTAAGCAGCATATGATGAAATAAATTATTATAAATTGCAAAACCAAAAAGCTTATTGTTTTTAAAGGTGTACAATAAGATGATAATTTGTAAAATACTAGTTATTAAATGCTTACTTATTTTATGGTAAGCATTGTATATACCATACTTAAGTTAATTTTTATAACCCATAGGATGCTTTCTTCATTTGGTAGTAATACTTTTCTTTTTGTGTGTGCGTATGTACAAATAAAACTGAAAAAGCAGAATCATATTTGCATAAAATTTATATTAAGTCATTGAGTAAAATATATACCAAGCATCTACTAAATACCAGGTATTATTATGACATTTGGAATCCATCTGTGAATAAAACAAAATTCTCTTATTTCAAAAAGTTACAGTATTTGCAAACAAAAGTAGACAAAAACCAATAAGGCTATTAAAATTCTGTAATCTAGTTATAGCACAGAAACACTATTTTGTAAGGAGATAAAATAAGGCAGACTAAATGAGGTTGAGAGTTAGAAGTTTGTTTGGTTTAGGTATGTGTGTTATCTAGGTCTCTTAATAGTTTACAAAATGGACGAAGAGACATTTAATCAACGTGCCATGGAGAAAGTAACTTTTCAACATACATATAGGCATTTTCTACCTCCCCCACCTAGATTATACTCTAATATCTTTATTATACAGCCTACATTTATGTCGTTGCAAACCATTAAAGTGCAAAAACTGACATAACAAAATTCTATGATTCAAATAATATACATTTTCCCCTAGTTTTCAATGCAGAAAGAATGAGGTCAGAATAACTCTGTCAAGAGATTCCTACTGTTAAACCATCAGATGAATTTCCCTTCCGAAGGTCTCATTTCCAAATATCTTCAAAGAGTAAGAATGTCTGTTAATGTATGAGTGAGAGGAGTGCACAGTTCAGTCCACAACAGTTGCTTTGTGAATTGAAACTTAGTTGATTTATGTGCTTTGGTTAACCCTTGGGAGAAATAATAATAATAATAATAATAATAATAATAATAATAATAATAATAATAGAAGAAGTAGAAATTAACTACAAATTAAAGGAATTTATTTAGAAGTAGTTATAAAATCATAAAATCATAAATGATATTTATTGGAAAACCAATAAATCAACAACCACTAAACCAAAATCAACAACCACTAAAAAATCATAAATTTTATTAAAAATTTCGATTCTTGACTTATCAAATATTATTTGCTTGATTGGTTGGTTTTGATTTTGTCTTTTAAGAAAGCATTTCTCTGTTTAACTCCGAATGTGCTGGTATTCTCTCTGTCAAACAAGCTGATCTTGAACTCAGAGTTTTACCTGCATCTGCCTTGTGAGTGCTTAGGCGTGCCTTATCATGCCTTGTATATCAAATCTTAAAATCAATTTGATTAGATTATATATTTATAATAAAAAACTAAAAATTATACTCAGTCAAATCCTATACTACAACTTTTAGGGTTGCTTCTAATGTGATCTAGATCAACCACAATGGCTTACATAAGCAATGCCAAGTGAGATGAAGAATCAAGTTTTAGCTCCATCAAATTGTGGCTTTAATAACTAGTCATTTCTCTGATTTAAATAAAGTCAAGTCGGGCTGGTGTCAATTAAAACATAAGTCCATTGGGTTCAATGTAATAAGAGTATTTGTTAAGTTTATTCTGTGTACTTCATAAACACTTGTTGATTTATTAACTAATAAGGATAAAATAAAAGCTAAGAAATCAAGCTGAGACAGTACTGCTTCTATTCATTAACCTGAACCATTATGTATTGGAAGAAATATTGGTAAATGATTACATGTAACATTTCTGGCATGCACAAAATACTTCAAGAGATTCAAAAAGTTTTGGGTTTTATTTCTGTTCTGGTCAGTTTCATCAATAGGTAGCTGATAATAGTCTTACTGCTATTTACATATTGGTACTACATTGGCATGGATTTGCATAATGTATTGAGGCTCTATGCTCTAGAGGCTTGCATTGTAACATATTGGTGCTTAATGAACTCTGAAAAAATTGATTTTCCACAGAGTAAATTAAGGAATGCATTATAGCTGTTAAAGCAATCTTAAGGGAAATCTGAAGCTTCCACTGCAGCACCATGCTTAGTAAGTAATAAATTACATGTTATACTTATTTGCCTTAATTCATGCTAATTTTGTCCAATTAATGTATCACAGTAATTCAGAAGCCTGTCACAGGAGAGCTAATTATTTATTGGATTTTTGTGTTCAGCTCCCTGGGAGTCTACCAGCAAACAAACTTGAGACTGTCTTTCTCTTAGGTCCACAGTGACATTCTTATGTCTTACTGTGGGGAAGTAAGATTCTTGTTTCTGTTTCAAGTTTAAAAACGGATTATGAGAAATCTTAGTTAGATTCTCTCTAGATTGGTAAAATAGTTTGACAGCCTGCCATTCCATCAGGATAAGACATAACTGTCTTTGCTATCAAACTATGTCACCTTATAATGGTGTATTTCAGAGCTTTGAAGCAGAGATGCAGTAAACTATTTTTATACATTAAAAGTCTCTGTTTAGTGTGGCATTTCTAGCTATACATCCAAAGTGATTTGTGAAAACCAAGAGTGTGTCCCGAATATTTACAACAGACATTCCCACTCTTTTGTTTTAATTCTCTGCATATTTCAAAAAATTCCAGAGGTTCACTAAATAGTTGTATTACACACTTCATTCGGCCCAATCTTTATTCAAAACCATAATAAGCCTTGTTGTGCTATCCCAAAAGTGTCAACTGAAAGAAATTTGTTCCCAACTTAAGTTAGCAATTGATGTTAGCTTAGCAAAAACAGATTTTAGTTTTCTATGGTAAACTATAAGCTCACAACCACCTAAATGAATTATTCATGAGATTAATGTGTACAATTCATACCTATAAATAATGTGGCAGTTGCTAAATAATTTGTACACCTTGCTAAGATGTGGACATCAGAGATAAGGGGAGTCGTAATGCATCATCTGTGAAAGAAACGCTTACTGTTTTTCTTCTGGACATCTATGACCTGGAACTTTTTCAGTGGTATTGGTAGAAGGTAAGAAGCATTTGATCTCTTAGTTTGTTCTCTCCTGGTCTTCTGCTTCTCACATTTCCTGCTGATAAAAACATGGTCATATTTGTTTAAATCAATAAAGCAGGGATGTTTACCAAGAAGGGTTCTCATAATGTTTCATATAGTGTTTAATCATGGATAAAGTATACTATTCTTTCTGTCTAGGTAAAGTAGATTTTCCCAACCCTGTTTACTTTGATGGGAAAAAGACTAAAATGACCATGTCACTTCTTCCTCGTTTGCTTCCTTATAAGACATTGAGTAACATGAGTTCAAGGGACCATGAGTTCTCAACCATAGTTTCAGCCTTTGTTCATGTGGAAAAACTAAAGTCAATGGAAAATAAAGCAAATTGTCTGTCTTACTACTGAACAGGAGATCTCTGAGGAATTGGTAGAACTATGAGAAGATGTGTATTACTGGTTATGTTTTTATTATCCCTGCCAGCATGTCCATTCCCCAACTTGCATGTCCCTGATGCCCTTAAAGGTTTGGCTCTTTATTCAAGTAAAGGGTTTATACTCTTCCTTATACTTCCTCATCATCAGTCTTATCCACTCATGACATAGTACTCCTGAGTCTTGACCAAATGCTACATGGTGAGTGAAGCTCACGTTCATGTGCTCTGTGCACTTTAGGTTAGATTCACTGAATTTCTGGAAACTGAAAAACCTTCAGTCATTAGTGAGATGAAGTCAGAACAGAGAGTCTTTATTTTGCTAATTATAGAAACAGTACACTCCAGTACAGGAGAGCTGCTCATTCCAGCCCTTTGCTACCTAGGTCTCAACTGGGGTTTGTGGGTTCCTTCTCCCTTTCCTGTGTTTTCTCTTGGTGTATTTGAACGGTTAGGGAAAGAATGTTCTGAGGCCTTTAGTTCATCAGAAGTCACAGTAGATCTGGTTGCTGAAGGACATCTCAGGCTTCATTTAACCCATTTCACATTTAAAACACAGACATTCAACATAAATGATCCCTGAGCCTTCATGAGCTATCTTCTGTTTTTCTTCGAAGTCGTGGCTGATAGCATTACTAGATAATAGCAGGACTCTTGCTGCCTTGCTGTGACTCATTCCAACAATGAATAAAGTGTGTGTGTGTGTGTGTGTGTGTGTGTGTGTGTGTGTGCTTATTAAGCATCTTCCTTAGTTGTTTTCAACATTTTTTTTTTTTGTGATAAGGTCTCTTATTGAATCTGGAGCTCATGACTCAGATAGATGTCCAGGCAAGTGAGGCTTGAGGATCTGTCTGTCTCTACCATCTTCCCAATGAGCAGTGGTTTGCAGAGATGTTGCACAAAACTTGAATTTTTATGTGGGTGCAGGGGATGTAAACTAAGATATTTGTGCTACAGTAGAGAACATTATCTATTCTATTACCCCAGACCTCTTCTTCCAACCTCTTGAAGTTGCAGAGAAAATGTTCATTAGTACAATTGGACAAACGTAAGAACCTCTTGTTCTTCCACTGATTTCTCAAGGTGATGGGTGACTACTTTCTCTAGCATAGTAGCATACGGCTTTAGACACATCCACCTTTGTTGCCTCCAAACAATGCTAACTATACACTTAGATTCATGTCAACTCACGACTACTGACTTCTATAAACTTTACTTTGAGAAAGTTGAGTGACCTGGACCAGTTCTAATTAAGTAACTTCCAGGAAGAATCCTACAGAAAAACACAAGGCTAAATTTTAAAGTCAAGCTCACAACCTTCCTCCTCCCAAATCTTCTAGAAGTCAAATTTAGCTAGCTTTATTTTTCAATGAAAGATAACAGGCATAATTGAAACCAAAAAATAACACATCTAACTTTAGAAACTTTGGTGTCTGTCCTTTTACATGTGCACACTGTAATAAGCAGTCAGTATTTACTCCCATTAGATGTGCTATGACAACAGGATTTTAAGGGAAATTACACCATTTTCAGTTTTTAATCTTTATAAATAATACCTTATCATATCCCCAATTGAATCTATGTTAAGAACAAAACACTATCTGAAAACACAGTCAACTTACCCAGACCACTGGTATCTGAACCTCTGAATACAATATCCACAATTTTCCCCAAGAAGTTCAAATGATGATGACATCTGAGAACATATTAGTTAGAAAAAGTCAAGTCTTTGGAAGCTATGAGTGAAAGCTTTTATTGCCATTGCTGTTGGGGTTGAAACCAATCAATCCCTGTTTGTCCTTGGCTGCCACTGCTCAGTCTCCCTCTCAGGACTTGACTTTTGGGTTTGTATCCCTTTTCACCTGGCCTTGGCTTGAATCAAGAGTTATGCTCCCCTGTGGACAGCTTGGATGTGGCTTAGAACATGGGTTAGCATATTTCCCAGAGATAGTGTAGGAAGACTTTCTCTCTGACTCATATACAGCTCTACACACAGTCCTCCAAAACTTTGGTTGCTTTCCAAAGCAGTCTCAGTTCTCTATCTTCTTCCTACAGCCAGAATGAATAAATGCATGTCAAGAGTTAAGAAGATTCTGGATTGATCATTGAACTGCTCTAAACACAATTCTACAAGTCTGTACATAGAGAGTATCAAGCAAGAATTTTCTCTGTATCAAAACCTCCACTCCTTAGATGGCAGGAAAGAATACAAGTTCATAAATGGCATGAAGAGTCACCAGTTGCCTGATTGTGTTTGCACTCAGTATGTATTTGGTATAGTCTGATGGTAATCACTGTCAAGAATTAGCTAATATATTGAAAAGGCTTTTCTTTGGTCTGCTGTTTGAAATTTCCTATTTTATTAAATGTCAAAATTGATGGGTGGACTGTCCCTTCCAGTTATTGGAATATTAGGCTGTGTTTTTTTTTTCTTTTTCAGATTGTCTGCTTTCTGGAATCTGCTGAACTGCTTAAACAGATGTGCCTGCCTTAGGCCCCCTTGCTCTGCTGCAGTGGCAGCTAAAGAACCAGATTCAGATCCTCTACAGTCTAATGACAGGGGACAAGTGGCATTTTGACAATAAGCACACCCCACATCTGAGTCCATGATTTTAGAATGAATAATTCAGGCCAACTAGTCTTACTTTATAGTCCTATGAACATGTGTTTTCATTTTGTGCAACCCATTGAGCATGCCACTATCAAAACTAACTCTAAAATCTAAATCCTTCTTTTTAAAAATGCAATTGTCAACATGACATAAATTGGCACTTTTCACATAAAAACTGCTCTTGCTTTAATAATTTCCTCCTGGCATGGAGGAATGGGAGCTGGATTTGGAGTGCTTAAGTGATAATGCCTTCCAATTATTTTTCTCCTCAGACCTTCCATCTCTAGAGTATTTTATAGTGCTCTGGTTATACCCAACCCTTAATGTTAGTATCTCATCCCTGGCTTTTCTATAAAAGATCAATGTTTCTCACTATAATATACACACCCATACCAGATACTACTAAGACCCCCCTCCCTTTTTTCCCCTGTAGTTATAGACCATACCTCAGAGTTTTCATAACTATTAATGTCTGCCTGGAATTCTCTTCTCCCAGGCATCTTCTCAGCTCCTCCCCTCTTTGTCTTTCTCTTGCATTTTTTTTCCTTTATACAACCTTCCTATCCATGCATTAAAAAATGTTATCTGCTCATAGTACTCCAGATTCTAGTTTACTTTTTTCTTATCTCTTAAAATAACCTACTGAATGTTTTTACTTCTCTTGTATTTTTGTCAGATGATCCTTTTAAGTGAATGAGTATGCTTGCATATGGAATTTTAGGGAAATTAGAAAGGTTTTAGTATACATAAAATGGCAGTAATCCTAATTTTTCTGGACACCAGGTTGCTGTGACCATTAAATAGATAATACAGTATATATAAATGACTTTACCTGGTATGACATTCTTGGCACATACTCTTATAAATGTTATGTAGCATGCTTCCCTTCTTAAACTGTAAAGTGGAAATGGTAATGCCAGTTACCTGCAGTGAGTGATTTGTGGGCACCAAAGATAAGCTGGAAATATTCCAGCTTATCTAAATTAAAAATTTAGAACCTACCCAGATAGTCCAGCAAAGATTATCCTGGACTATCTGGGTAGGTTCTAAATTGAATGACAACTGTCCTTTTAAGACTTATGTGGGATGAAAACTACAGGGGACAGGAGTCACCAAAGTGACAGGAAAAGGTCAGGGTGAGGTACCTCCACATTAATAGTACCAGGAACCTCCAAAGACAGAAGATACAAAGAAAAAATACTCTCTTAGAGCCAGAAGTACCATATCCATGGCTGAATTTGGGTGTTTTAGATTCTAGGGGTATAGTATCATAAGTTTTCATTATTTTAAGTTTCAGGGGACATGATAGTTTTTTTTTTTTTTAATTTTTATGGAAGTCTTAGTTCTTACAGCTATAAGAATCTACAACGTTATCTAGTAGAATCACTGTGAAGACAGAAGAAGGTGATATATATTCAACTCCTAGTGATATCATATAATGAATATATAAGCAATTGTCATTGTTGTGACTGTTACCAACCAAATTCTAGCTCAGATTTCAAGTTGGAGTCACTCAAGGAATCCCACAGAAGAGGAGACAAGAAGAGTTTAAGAGCCAGATGGGATGAAGGACACCAAGGAAACATGGCCCTCAAAGTCAACTAAGCAAGACTCATATGAACTCAAAGAGGTTGAAGCAGCAAAAACAGCAAAAATGTATATGTATGTACATATCTTGGGCTCTTTTCCTTCTATTGTTTTCCCTTTACTAGCTTCAATGTGATGCCTTTTGTTTTGTCTTACTATATTTCATTCTCTTATGTTTTGTTCTTGCTCTTTGTAGCCTGTTCTTTTCTAATAAGAGATGGGAAAAGAATGGATCTCAATGAGAAAGGACATGGAGAAGAACTGGGAGGAGTGGGGGGGGGGACTTTAATCAGGATATATTGTATGAAAAAAGAATCTATTTTTAATAAAAGTGAAAGCATTTTTATTATTTTACTTAAAAAAATAATAACATGGAGTCACCAGTTCTCCAACTTGTTTAGCATCATAACACACAGCAAGCTCTCATGGTTACGTTTTCATTCTAAACTTTAAGGTAATTTGTTTTACTTCCAGTGGTCTACAGTAATGACTGTAGGAGCTTTATTGCCCTGTTGCCAGTTTTAACTGTATTTGTGGTTCCAGGCCCCAAGATTCCAGAGCAAAGGGCACTAGAGCAAAGTGAGAGTACATTGTCCTCTGATGTTTCAAAACAAGCATTAATGCCAGTCTGAAAGTACAATAAACTCATCAGTTTTGTTTGTTTGTTCCAATTCCAACTGGTTTAAATTCCCAGAATAACTGTTCTATGAATCTAGCGTAACACCTATAGTAATGTTTTGAGGATATTACATTTAAACCTTTACTCCTCCAGGATCTCTGAATGATAAGTTTAAATAAGGAATTGTTTCCCTTATCCGCCTGTGACATGGCAGAATAAATGACTTTCAAGCCACAAACTGGTCATGGCTGTGCTCTGCAGTCTTCTGAGAGCCATTCAGGTTATCCTCATGTAGATGACCATTTTGCCCTGTCAGCTCAGAACTGTGGCCTGGTATTTTAAGGAAGCACCCAATTAATTGGTTAAAAAAGAACAAAGTGACTCAGAGCATGACAATTGAGCCACAGAGCTGGAACTATAGGTCTACACCCTGGGAAAAGTGCTATGCCAGGCATCTTCTTCACCTTGGAGTCAGGAGGCATTGCCCTGAGTTCTCCATCCAATAAAGCCATTTGGGGGAAAGTAGGGAAGGAGGAGGAGCTGAGAGTAAATCACTGACCTCCAGATTCTCAGGAGGCCAGGATTACGGTAAGAGAGAAAATCAATCAGGGAGTTGCTCTATTTCTATTTCCTTATTAGAAAAGGACCACACAGAGAGAACATCGGTAACACAGTACAACTGTGAAAACAAGATGTTGGCAGGATGGAGAGGTGTGAGCAGGAAGGTGAGGAGGGCATATTTGGAAGTAGTCCACCTCACATTCCCTGGGAATAGTTGGTGAGCCAGTAACATAAATCAAGAGAATGCTTCAAAACATTCATTATCTTTGAGGATCATTTATTATGTATGTCGGAGGCCAGCTTGGTACAGTATGAAAGAACAAGTCGGTGTGTAGTTAGTGTGCTTGAACTACTAAAAAATGAAAATACATGTTGACTCTTTAAAAAAAAAAATAGCCACTATTGAGCAATACATTTCAAAATCCACTTTGAATAAATAAAATTCCAGGAGGCCTTTGTTCTTTCTAAAATGTTCTAAAACCAAAGAATGGTAGAATATAATTTTTGAGTAGGTTGTTTAACTTCATTTAGAAAGCAAAACTTATTTTCTTACCTGATGAAAATAGTAGTTCTCTAAAAGTGTAGCTTTTTTACGTCTGCATAAATAGAAGGTACTTCAGATAGATGCTAAATTAGTAAAGAAAGAAGTTATCTTTATCAAGGTTTCTGTTAATGTTTCACAGTTCTCTACAAAGGTCAGCAAAAATCATGGTGCTGGGTGTCTATGTACACAGCATGGGTGAAAACTCTCCCTTAAACCAGTAAACAAAAACAAAATATCAGGCCTCAGCTGCAAGTCTTGTCTATTTTAACAGGTAAACATTAGCTTTGGAAGAACAAATGGAATGTTCTTAAGTGTGGCAAGACGAGTGGAAACTGTTATTCATGCTCTATTTTTTTTTTCAACAAATGATAATTTGAGACAGGCAAAATTCGTGTTGGAAAAACAAGTTACGGTATATTGTATGCAACATTTTAATGAGTGAGCACAGAGACTCAGAAACTGTAAGGCACTGAGAAGAATTGTCCCAAAATATATGGTAAATGATTACATTGAAAACCTCACATAGCTCAAAGACGTATAGATTATTATCGCTAAGGTTATATTTCTGATTATTTTTACATGTGTGAAAAGTATGTCCAAAGCCTAGACTGTAATTTTCTTTCTATAATAAATATACATGGATTATCATTGTTTGGTTTAATTCAAAAGACACATTTTAAGATGGCAAAAAAAAAAATGTCAACTTATTGAGCAGCAGGAGTGGAAAATGGAAACTTATACAAGTGTTATACCTGGCCTTAGGCTAGACAGAGATAGAGAAATATCATACCTACTAGACTTAAGAATTTTACACATTTTATTAATATATCAAAATGACACATAATATCAGTAAATAAGAACGCACACATATGCATACCATATATGTTCAAAGAAGGAAAAATAAAGATGACTTCATTGAGGTTAATGTCAGGCTGACTGGAAAGTTTAGGATTTTGCTGTCTGAGATTTTCCAAGGAGTAGAGAATATCAGTTTCTTTACGTGTGTGTGTGTGTGTGTGTGTGTGTGTGTCTGTTGGGGTCATATTTAATTAATGTTTAGTTAATTTAAGGCTCATTTGCATTAAAAAGACTCATAATGTTTTTTTAATTATTCAAATCAAATTAAGTGAAATTTCACAAATTTAAACATGATAAACAGAAATCATAACTCTTAGAGGAAAAAGAAAGAAGGGTTGAGTTGGAGTATCTGAGGCCCTGGGAAATGTCAAATAGGAGCTTAGTGATGGGAGGGCTCCCAGTGATGGGAGGGAGCACAGCAATTGGAAGGGTTAAGAGTGAAACTGTTATTCATGCTCTATTATTCAGTGAAGGGAAGGCTCATGGGAGGGAGCACAGTGAAGGGAGGGCTCACAGTGATGGAAGGGAGCATAGTGAAGAGAGGGAACACAGTGATTGGAGGTCTCACTGTGATGGGAAGGTAAGAGCAGCATCAGTCACTTTGAGATCCTAAAAGACAACATACAAAAGCCAAAAGGTTACACTTGAGCTGTTGACTGACAAAGGACGCCCTCATGATTATGGAGTGTTGTCATGTTGGGAGGAGAAGCAGTCTTTCTGATATTCAGTGTCCAGGAGAGAAAAACAAAAACAGAGAATGAAGAAAATGGACGAAGATAGATGAATTTGAAATATATTGGAAAAAACCGCAGCCGGAATGAGCCAGCCATGGAGATAAAATGAGAAAGGAACTACAAAGCTAGCACTTCAGATCTGTGAAAATAAACTGGTTTATTGTAGTCAAGCCTCTTCTTACAGTTCTTCCTCCCTTGCAAGTATACAGGCATGGTTCTGAAATGAAAGGCTCGTTGGCATGGTGACACCATTCATAGATTACAGTGCATACTGATTCTAAGGACTCCGTATAGCTCTGCCTCATCTCTTGTCACAATTTCACTCTCTGAGTTGTTGCTTTCATTGTTTTATGGTAAAAACAAAACAAAAAACATAAAAAGAGCAATGTTATAGAAAAGAGACTCAGTTTCTCTTTCAAGTTTATTTATATGATGGTCTATTAAACTCAAGTGATAAAATAAAATACTTTATCTGTATTTATAAAATAAGAAAACCATTGAATGTCTTCATTTACTTGTTTCCATTTTTCACGTGTGTACTTTTTCCAATGTATCTACCTTGGATGGTTAGAAAGAGTTATACTGTAAAATCTCTGATCAAACGCTATTTCATCATTTCTTTCCAAAGTTGGTTTCCATGTTTTTGCCCCTGGGGCTTGTAAAGGTTTCAAAAAAATCAGTGTGACCTAGTATTTTATAAAGATACAAATTATGTATCTAAAGTTATATAGAATGAAGAGAACTATGCAGAAGCACACAGTTTTCATGTGACCACTCATAAGTTGACCACTCATGAGCTGTACACTGCAGAGTCCGATTGAGAAAGCTCGAAGAATTTAAGTGGATACAGTTTGTGTCTCTCTTTTCCAGGTTTCTTAATCAAAGCCAGACATGTTGTTACTAAGTTCTGGTTTTGTTTTTTTTTTTTACCTTGGCATAGTAAGGTTTGATTTTCAGTCCCAGTACATAATTGTTCCCATTGTCTTATGATATTTATTTTTTCTAAAATATGATGATGATGATGATGATGATGATGATGATGATGATGATGATGATAAATACTATGTGGACTGCTCCCAAGGACTCTGTCCTGTCAGTATCATTTTTAGTGGTGTCAACAAAGCCACAGCCAGTTTTAACAAAAATGACAAGTCTGCAAATATAGTCACCACTGCTTCCCAAGTTGCCAAAGAACTGAAGTAAATTATTCAACCTTTAGTGTGTCTTTTTGTTGAGTGTGCCTCCACCCGGAAAATATGGTATAAAACTAAAAAATTATCAATGATGAGACTCTTCACACAGTGCCCAGCTGCCAGTGGTTTAGTAGTATTTTGATGACGTGTCAATGGTATCTCATATTTTGAAGAAAGCAACAACAAACAAGAAAACAAAAATCAAAAAGAACAGAGGAAACAGGCAGCAAGGAAGAAAGTACAGACTATGGAGACGGGGGAGGGGTGGATGATGTCTGCTGACATTTTTAGACTGAATTCCGTACTCACTGCTTTTCCAGAGGACCCAGTTCAGTTCCCAGCACCCACATGGCAGCTTAGAACCTACCCAAATTCTAATTCCATTGCCAGTTCCACTCCAGTCTCTGCAAGCACTAGGCACGAAGACAGTGCACCTATATAAGGCAAAACACCTACACACAAAAAACTAAAATAAATGTATATTGTAAAAGTGAACTACACTTTGTCATCTGAACACATGTATTGCAAAACATAGTCTCTTCCAAGGTCTCTAGCTAGTATCTACAGTTCCAGAAATCCACTGGGAGGAACTCCCCTAACCCTGGATAATGAGGAAACCTATACAAATACTTAAAAACTACAAGAGAAAATAAAGCCTGGATGTCCAGGACAAGTCAAGAGTTGACTTTCTTGCATATTATTCACTCATCACAGATCTATAACTAAATGACTCAGTATGATGCAAACTAGCACAACAGCAGTACAACTAACTTTTTATTGTTCTGTTTACTTCAGTGAGAAACCCAGCACTCTATAGCTACAATGTCCTGTCCTATGCTGCTCCATAATCCTTCAGCAGCCAGTATTTATCGGCTATTCTTTTTCTTTTAGATCTATCTATTCAAAACAGTTTAATCAGTGTGTCTTCCTCTTTCACTTAATCTAATGAAGGTAGCATGAGTCAGAAGCTAAACCTTTTATTGCCATACAACATTGCACTATAAGGATGCATCAAATTTTATATCCATTCATCAGTTGACCATTTGATTTGATGCCCTCTTTTGGCCATTATGAACAATGTTGCATTTTATACTGGTGTGTGAATTGTACAGATGTATGTTTTTATTACTTATATAGCTTCTGGTGGATATGCCATATATAATGGCCTCATCTTTTAAAGAAAAGACTGTTTTGCAAACTAGCCATTCTGCTTTTCATTCCTTTTTATTCTTTGTTTTTTTATTCTTTTTCTTTTTTGTTTTCTATTTGTTTCTTTGTGTTTTTTTTTTTACTTGTTAATTATTATTGTCTTCATTTTATTCCAGACATTCTAGTTCATGTGATTGGTGTCAGAGTAATTTTGATTTGCATCTCTCTCATTGTTAGTTACGTAAAAATATTTACGTAAACTCAATCATATTTGTATCCCTTCCTGTGGGACTGTGAAAGGATGGCTTGGTTTCTGGTGGAGCACTGGCTAAAGATGGCCAGAGACCCTACAAGGGATGGATACATTTCACCACTCTCCCAGACCCCAGGCTCCTGACGCGTGGTCTAAGACCTCCATTGATCTGTGCCTTTCAGTCACATAGGGCAATGCCCCTACCAGCTCCTCCACAGGTAGAGGGCATGACTATGGGCCTCAGGGGCTTAAGAGATCTACATACTAATGAGATACCTGAAGGCCAGAGGGTGTAACCAACTAAGCCTTCTTCCAAGGTCCCACACCTTCCTTCTTTGAAATGCAGATAATTGTAATCTTAAACCATTAATTGTTTGGAGAATTTTTATTGCACGTTTCCTAGGTGTCCTTTAAGATATTTTATTTGTTTCTATTTTTTAAGACAAGGTCTCTCTACATGGCCTTGACTGTCCTGGAACTCACTATATAGACCAATCTGGACAAATTCACAAAGATCTACCTGCCTCTGTACCCCATGTGTTGAGATAAAAGGCATGTGCCACTACACTCATCTAAACTATAGGACAGTTTAAGTGTTTATTTTTATTGCTATCTCTGTATCTTCTTGTTTACATTGGTACTGACCTGATTAGAGATTTACACCAACTCATTCTCCTTAGACTATCATGAGTTGAGCTTTTTTAATTTATGTATTTGATTCCCTTTTAGTTAATTTTACATGAGGTGTGAACTGAAAATGCAGCTTCATTCTCTGGCAAGCAAATTTCCAGCTGTCTTAAAACCATCTGCTGCAAAGTCTATTCTTACCTCCAGCGAATTGTCTTGGCTCTCGATTTTAATTTCAATTCTCTTGTCAAATTTTTCCCTCTGGAATATATTCGTGGCACATTCTGTTTTACTATAAAACTTGACACCCAATATTTGTTGGTAAATTTCTTTCTTCCCTGGCGACTGAAAACTTCAGCTACTGCCCACCAGTGAGGTGTCTCTCTCGGCTCCTCAAGCACCAGAAGCCATCACACCAGCTCAAGCCACAGCTCTTACACTGTGGTTATGTTCACTCCTGATGTAACTCACAAGTATAATCAATATTCTCTAAACCTTTCCCTTTTCTTAGGCTCAGAGCCTGTGTATTTATATACAGATGTTCCACTGCTACCTAGAGATTGCTGTGTCATCCTTACACCTTGACGGAATGCCAATGGAGTATTTGCCATGTAAGGGAATACCTATCTTCTAATCAACAGGCCTGCAACTGTGAGGTTATCTTAGACAGTCTGTAGTGCTTTGCCTCCTGCTATTGACAATACTGTTTTTCATTTGTTTTATACACAGGAAAGTCTGAATTAACTCACTGAGAACTGAATTTTAAGCAAAGACTGTATTCATTTGCCAGTGTTACTGTAACAAAGAATTACAAAGTGGGCTGCCATTGACAAAAGAACTTCATTGTCTCACCATTCTGAAGGACAAAAATCTGACATCAGGGTTAGTTGCTTGTGAGGGCTGTGGGAATTTGGGTCCTACCTTTATCTTCTTCCTGGTACTTTGTGAACTTTGGTGTCACTGGGCCTCTGCTGCATCTACCTGCCTGAGATCTACTTACAGTTTTATACAGTTGTGTCTCTGTGTCTGTGTCGCTCTCTGTCTGTCTGTGTCTCTCTCTCTCCCCTCCCTCTCTCTGTCTCTGTCTCTGTCTATCTGTCTCTTTGTCTCTCTCTGTCTCTCTCTCACACACATTCTCTCCATGAGTGTGTGCATGTGTGTGTGTACGTGTGTGTACATATATGTGTGTGTGTGCACATGTGTGCAACCATGTATCCTCTTTGTGTAAAAACCCTGGCTGTTTTAGATTAAGGATCTACTTTACTCTTAGCACAATTACCTCTTAACTAATTTTACCTGTAATGGCCCTGTCTCCTAAAATCACAGTCTGAGTTTCTGGTGCTTGGAAGTTTAACATAGGAATTTTGAGGTGCACGGTTTAACTCATAAAATCAGTAGAAAAAAAAAGTGACACCAAAAAAGCCTAGAGAGATAATCTCCTCAATCCCCGCCTCAATCCCTGCCTTGACAACTCCAGAGTCAACTGTGAGGCAGCCAGTGCAGTACCATAGAAACCCAGAGAGAAGAATAATGGTAGAGAGAGGCACAAGAGTCTGAATACACTTCAAGAATTCAAAGATTTTCTTTTTCCCACTTCTCTTTACATATTGTTTAGTTAGCTACAAGACACACATTGCAAACAAAGCTTAAGATACATCTCTTTGAAGCCCTTTTCTGGGTTTTTCCTTCTGTGCTTTTCTGCCCTTGTGGCATTGTTTGCCTTCAGGAAGACATTCCTTCTAAGCTTTATCTCCTGCCTGCAGTTGTCCAGTTACAGAGCCACATCTGGTTCAGTGTTTGTTCCCAAGAAAGAAACTTCAGACCATATACTTTCCAAGAGTTTATTATGTTCACAGGACAGGGACCCCCTGTAAAGAAGCAATAAGACTGAGGTTTGTGTTGGAAAAGTTTGCTAAGGAATTGGAAAAATTTCCCATGTAGAGATATTTAAAGAACTCTTGGATTTTATAGAGTATTGTCATGTAACATGTTTACTTTAAGAAAAAAAAAAGGATACAGTGCCACAAAAGGAAATAATTTCTGGTAAACACTGAGGTAAGGACGACATCCAGATGCTAGTTCCCAAATGCTCTTCCACATGTACAGACCATGCTGCGTTTCTGGACTAAACTAAGATCTATGTATGAAACTGTGGTTTTGGGAGACCTCAAAGTAGAAGCATCAATAAAACTTTTATGCTTCTCTGGCTATGCTGTCAAACCAAGCTATTTAACCAGCTCAGCCATTTGGAAGTCATCAGTAAAAGAAAATGACCCAAAGGATTGGTACAGAAGTTACATACTTTTCACACTATGTGATAAATCCAATTGCCCTAGTTATGGCCAAGAATCAAAGTCAGACATCCAAGTATCACTATAAGTAAAGTTTGTGTTTTTCCAGACTGATCTTCAGCAAGGATGTGGAAGGAATCAGATGGGAAAGGGGATGAACAATAACCAGGTTTCAGAAGACCCATTGACCAGTCCTATGTATATGCTTGGCACAGACTTTCAGAGTTATCCCAAATTGAGACAAGGGGACAAAGAAGAAACATGGATTGCCTTTCCAAAATATAGTTTTATTGTCAGTAAGGTATATATTGACATAGTTACAATAGGTGAATATGAGTAAACATGCTGGGTTATAGTATAGCCTTAACAAAATCCTACAGTGCTGTAGAAACAGCTTCCTTCAGTCAAGTTCAGGTCCAACTACACAGTTAAGTGGGGAACTTAAAGATGTATGCCTCAGCTGAGAAGAAGTGATTGTATCTGTTTTGTAAGGCCAGAAGCCAGACTGTTACAGAGTACTACACAGTCTACATTCTATTATACATGTTACGCCAATTTCCTCCCAATACTTAACTGTTTCACTTAGATTTTTAGAGATAAGTCCCTTGACTAACCATCAGTAAAATTGAAGGGATCCAATCCTGCATTAAAGCAGTTCTCAACTTGGTTTTAGTAATTTCATTTTTGTCTTCATCATCTCCATGTTGGGGTAAAATATTCACCATGCATCATGCTTTCCATCAATGTAACCTACCCTATTGAAAGGAAATATATATATATATTCCAAATAGTAACTACCATAGCACTGTAGCATTGAAGGACCTTAGAAAACCTGACCTTTCATGAACACCATGACATGAATCTATGCCTTGGGAACATGGATAAAGAAAGTAAGACTTAGCATAAAATCACCCACAAATTCATGAAACAACTGTCCTAAGAATCTTACTGCGGATGTAGACGTTGTTATAAAAGTCTTAAGGACCGAGAATAATAGGATTTGTGTAACAATAGGAATGGTCAGTCAGTATCATCAATTCTATATGAGGAGGCAGACTGCCAGCAGGTTTACACTGTACAGTTATAGATAAAATTGGAATATACAGGGTTATAACCCCGAACCAGCCATCATTCAGGAAAAAAAAAGGAGCATTCATATTCAAGGGGGTCAGGCCTCACCCTCTGAGCTGATATTGAAATATAAATACCTATTACAAAATTAGAACTCCATAACAGAGGTGGATATACAGCTTTAGATCTCTTGTTGAACACACCCATAGCTCCAGGTCTGAGTCCCAGCACTGATGAGGAAAAAGCAAAGAACAAGGACAAAGAATGAGAAGGAAAAAGAGAAACAGTAAAAACCACTAGGTTTATGTAATCATCTGAAGCTCTCGGGCTGAGGTTAAGGGCAGGGAAGGGCATCTCTCCTGGGCAAGAAGAATAACTGGACCAAATCTGAAAGCCATTGAAAAGTCTAGGTGTCAGTGGATGAAACCCCACATGATGGAGAAGGAAAGACAGTATCTTGGAAACTACATAGGAGTGTAGTCATCGGAGGAACCACTGACAGAAACTCAGAGACAAGGAAAACTGTATGAAACTCAGGGCTTGCTGAAGACAACGACATTTTTGCCTGTAGTCCCAAAGTCCAATCCATTTAACATTTCCATGACATTTTGTAGTCACCCTACTAGTAATATGATCCAAAAAACCCAGGAAATACAGTATATTTGGAGCTCCTGATCCATAACCTCTTATTGCCACTGAGGTACTTGAGAGCAAAAGGCAGCAGCTTTTGTGGATTTTATCCCAAAGGCTCCAAGTGTTTGGACACTGGGTCCCCAGAAGCCCCACTGTTTGGGGGAATTGAGGAATCATTGGTAGGTGGGATCCAGCTGGAGGAAGTAGGTAGCTGGAGGTGGCCATTATGACACTAGTACTCCCCACACTCTCAGTCTGATCTTTGCTTCTTGTCTTGCCATCATTTCTTGGTACAGTGAGAGGTGAGTAAGCAGCTTCATTATGTAGGGGCCAAACCTGCTTTTCACCTCTGTCCACCCTGTTTCCAATCCCACCATGATGATCAATATCACCCTGCCATGGCCAAAGTGAATCTTTCCTCTTTAAAGCTGTTTCTTGTCAGACATTTGGTCATAGCAATGAGAAGAGTATGTAATACTTTGATGAGACACATGCCCCCCCCCCCCAAACCAGTTAGTAACATTAGCTGAATGAGAAAGAACAGGAGTAAGAATGCCTTCCTAAGGAGAGAAACAGAGAGACTCTGATGTTCAGGTACAGGTTTCTTGTGTTCTCTTACTGTGAGAGCTGCATTTAAATAATAATAATAATAATAACAACACTGACACTAATGTCTTGATACAATGAATGTGTCCTCCAAGAATGTGACATTTCTTTCTGCTCTTTAACGTTTCTTTATCTTATTGTAAAATAAGTCTGTTGGTTCCAGAAGGAATTGGTAGAATTTGGCCTGGGTTAATTGAACTGAAACTGTTGTGGTAAAAATAAAACATACCTGTTTTGAGTACTTAGTAAATAGGTTAGAAGCATGTGTGGGACCTCAGTGCAAGAGCAATCTCTATAGACAAGGAGATCTCTACTGGAACAGAACTGTGCAAACTAATTCAGGTGAATTCTATAGCTTAAATTTAACATCCCCACTCGTGGGAAGCCAGGCTCTTCAGAGACTCGATATCTTAAATCCTTAGGCCAAGACAAGAGCCTTTAATTGAAAAATAATCTTATTCTTTCTTTTTTTGTTTCAAGGGGTAAAAAAAAAAAATTAAAATCACTATATTTTTTTCTTTTTAATCCTAAGAGAGGTTTCCCCATTCATGACATAATTGAAGTTTTCAAACCTAAAACATCTTTAAATCAGGAATGAATCAAGGATCCCTCTCAAAGATTGTGGAGATTGGATACCATGAAGCTCTCAACGGGCTCAAAGTAGGACAGTGTCAGAAGAAATGAGACAGAAATAAGGGCGGTGGGGGGACAGCGTGGTGGTTTAATAACCTTAGGTGACCACCAACAATAGCTTAAGAGTGTATTTCAGTTGAAATGTGAACAAATGACTAAGAAGAAACTCATTTTCCAAGTATTGTTTCATGTATTTAGTTACTTTCAAGGCAAATACAGCGAGGTGGTTAAACTGAAATTTTTACCCAACAAAATGTGCGTCTCTGGGGACACAGCATGAGTTCTGTTTCAGGATCAGTAAGCAATCGAACTCAGGCCACAACAGTGTGCATCCATGTTGGAAGACAGTCCAATTAACATAGAATCTTAACGTACTTAAAATTATTTTCTCTAATCTGTTTTTCATTCTGCCAGACAAAGTCAAGAGAAATTTTAATGAATTTTGGGAAAGCATATTTCAGGTTTCCCACTGACTGAGATGGTTTTATTCAGTCAGGTTTCTCTAGATAATCACTTCCGCAATGCCTATTCAACATCTTCAATTCAAGTAACCCTTGACTCTTGGACACGTGGGGATATTTATCCACATAGTCTGGACAACAAATTTGCTTTGGAAGACTGATGTTTCTGTTTCCAATGTAGTTTTTGACGTCAAGGTATAATATACATTCTGAGGCAGAGTTACACACCCTATGCATCTCACAAAGTAATCAAAGCCAGCTGAATACAATGTGAGATTCTAGTGCTAGAAGAACGAATTCTTAATGCCTAGGTTTCAGTGCTTCTTTCTTGCAAATGGTTTTAGCTCTTACAGGTTTTAATTTCCTCCTTTCCATCTGTGCTTATGGTGTGCGCGTGCGTCTGTGTGTGCGTGCTTGCGTGCATGCGTGCGTGCATGCGTGGTGCATGTGTTCGTAATTGTAGGCATGTGGGTATATTTGTGTGGGGATGTATTTGAAGGTGTGTGCCTGTGCAAGTTAAGGGCAGAGGTTGATGGCAAGAATCATTCTCCATTAACAATCTGCTGTATTCATTAAGGTAGAGTCTGTCAATCAAACCCAGAGCTTCCTGATACAGCTAGCTTGCTTTCACTGGGATTCTCTGTGTCCGTTTTCCAAGGCTGAAATTACTGGGGCATTCCACATCCACCAAGCATTTTATATGGGTTCAAAAGTCTTTGTGATTGCATTGCAATTGCTTTAAATCTGGAGCTTCCTCCTCAGACCTTAGCTCTTAAAAATCATTGATAAATATATAGATATAAATCAATATAAGTATAAATAATATAAATACTATATATATCCATTTTTAAAAGTTGAAATACGATGAAAAATAGATGTTATTGTTGAGTGATGTTATAAGTGAACATTTACCATGCTTTTCTATGAAGTTACACATAAATATGTTAATGTATGTGAAAAAAAATTGTTACCAAAGAAAAGGATTTTAGTGGCTTTTTTACTGTCTTAAGTATGTTACCTCATGAGACTAAAGTCAGTATAAATGCCTAACTTTTTTAGGCATTTATAACCTATTGTAGCTGTAAGAAGAATATATCAGGAAGATTGTTAGTTTCAAGGCAGCTTGAGGTACAAAGAGAGACCTTGAAAAAAATCATTATATATTGGTACATTTTAATTTGCAAATATGATATAGCCCTTGTTCCTAAGGACTATTTTGCTTTTTAAATCATCTTTAGATTCTAACATAGGTTTGCAAAAGTAACAGAAACACTGGATACTAACACACACACACACACACCACTAATGAATAAGAAGGCAATATTTCTTGAAGGAAATTCAAACTGAAATGTCTTTTTTAATCTCTGTGAAATTTCGTAAAACATTCTTTTGACTTTAGTGATGTTTTCTCTTGATTAATTCAAAATGCATAGCTATAAATATTATAAATGTATTTAACCAGAAAATAAAATAGGTAAGGAAACAAATGTTGTTTTGTTGATTATCTGCTTGATTCTGAGTAAAGCATTTGCCTGTAGTAGTTTGAATGAGACTGGCTCCCACAGGTTCATACATTTGAATGGTTTCCAAAAAAAAAAAAAAAAAGCAGGATTCAGAGTCACTATCACATATAATTTGAATTATTAGTGTAATACAAAGAAACAGAAAAGCATAAGCTTTATCTAAGAAACATAATCTGTAAATAAATGATCTTGAAAAGCCTCAGGTATTACATTTACAAGGAAGTTCTTTAGCAAAACAGACTATAATACAAATTTATAATACATTGAAATATTTTAGAGGTATAATAAATGAAATGAAAAATAGAACTTAAAAATAGAAAAGAGAATTAACAAAGGTCTAAATCAGATTTTTGTTGTTGTTGTTTGTTTTTTCAAGAACGGATTTCTCTGTGTACTCCTGTCTGTCCTGTAGCCCAACCTAGCCTTGAATTAAGAGATGTGCCTGCCTCTGTTTCCAGAGTGCTGAGATTAAAAGCATGCATTACTACTGCCACCTGGCTGAAATATATATATATATATATATATATATATACCACCCAAAACCAACAAAGCAAAACATCAGAAGTAATATATTAATTTTTAGTTTCACCTCTCACAGCATTGAGTGTCTCTTTATTACAGACTGTTTTCTGTGTAATATTAATTTTCTGTCTATACTCAAGTTTTGCATGTCAAGCATTCATATTATCAAATCATACTATGTACCAATATAATAAGTCCATAAGGTATGTATGTATATTCCATATTCTTCAGCATGGAATAATAAACAATAGTCACATCCTAATTTTATCAACCATGAGTGGGAACACACTTATAATTCCACCTACTCCAGAGGCTGAGGCAAGAAGATGGAAAATTTGGGACCCATTGAAAAACAGTGAGGACATGTCAAAACAAAGTAAAATTTATTTTTTCAGTAGGGTTATTTTCAGTAGGCATGGAGTTATTCAGTCTTGGCCTGCCAGTCGTTCACCCTTATTTTCTTTTCATTTGATGGCAAGAAGAACTATTCAAATATATGTCTATTCTTTATTCAGTCTTTTGTAGCACCACTTCTGTGAGATGTTCCTCAAAGCATTCTTAATTTTTATTCTATTAATTAATTTGTTTATTTTATACACTGATCACAGACTCCCCCTTCTCCTCCCAGACCTTCCTTCTCCCCTTCTCTTCCCTTATGCCCCACTCTGTTTCTCCTCAGTGAAGAGGAAGGAGGCCTCCCCTTGATATCAACCTGACTTGGCATATCCAGTTTTACTAGGACAAGGCACATCTCCTATTGTGGCTACATCAGGCAGCCCAGTTAGAGAAACAGGATCCAAAGGCAGGGTTCTGCTGTTAGGAGACCCACATGAAGTCCAAGATGCAAATATGTTTCATATGTGTAGAGGGCCTAGGTCCATGCCATGCATCTTCTCTGGTTGTGGTTCAATTTTTTGTGAGCCTCTATAAGCCCACGTTGATTCTGTAGGCATTGTTGTAGTGTTCTTGACCTCTCTGTCTTCTTCAATCCTTCTTCGTCCACTGGATTCCCCAAGCTTTGCCTAATGTTGGCTTTGGTCTCTACAACTGTTTTCATCAGTTACTGGGTGAAGCCTCTGAGAGGACAGTTATGATAGTTGACTGACTTTCTGCAATTATAACAGAATATCATTAATAATGTCAAAGTTGGGTTCTCTCTTATGGCATAGATCTCCAGTTGGGCCAGTACTGGCTGTCCATTCTTTCAATTTCTGCTCCATCTTTATCACTATACATCTTGTATGCAGGACAATCATGAGTCGAAGACTTTATAGCTGTGTTGGTGTCCCCATCCCTCCATTTGGAGGCCTAGTCTACTTACAGGAGATAGTATGTACTCACTTATAATTGGATAGTAGGCATAAAGTACAAGATAACCATGCTATAATCCACAGACCTAAGGAAGCTAAGTAACAAAGAGGGAACAAGGTGGGGGAGACGCATGAATCTCATTCAGAAGGGTAAATAAATAATCACTAGAGGTAGATGGAGGGAGAGAAATGTATCTGAGAGGGGATAGGATCAAGTATAGGGAGGGCTGAGGGACAGAACTGGGAGAAAGAACTGAAATCCATGAGGGGAGGGGAATCTCTGCAATGACCCAGAAACCTAGGACAATGGAAAGTCAAAGGAATCTATAGGGGTGTTACTAGCTAAGACTCCTACAACAGGAATATAGAACCTGAATAGGCTACCTCCTGTCTCGATTCTTAATTTCATAATATTCTTCCTATTGTGTCTTCCATTTCCCCTTTTCATTCTGTTCTTTTGGTATATTATCTGCTTTTTATTCTCTTTATAAATGTCAACCCTTTTCAGAAATATCACAGCTACTTATAATTTATTGCAGAGCCAACCATGTTTTATTTGTTGTAGAATATTCACTACATAATTTCTGGACGTATTTTATGCTTTTAAACATCCTACAAATGCTATTTTCATTATTTCTTTCCTCAGTTCATGGCTTTTGTAATTTTTTCCCTAAGATATATGCAAAAATGGTCTATTGTCCCCTAATTCAATATTTCTATTCATGAGTGTATGGATTCCTTACATAACAATATCATTTTAGCTATACCTCAAGTACAAACGTGTACTCAGCTCCTAATCCAATTCTCAGTTTTCCCCAAATTTCACATCACTAAAGTTTAAGGTGAGATGCTTGAGTGTCTCTGCATCCTGTTCTCTTTCTTCAGTAGTACAGTATGGCATGAGATCACATAATGTCCAGTCTGCTCTTTTCCATCTTTATATGTTTCCTTTTGGGGTTGATACTATATTTATTCCAGTGGACTTCAGCCATTTAATGAGTCTCCTGCTGGCTATAAGTACACACTTTTGAGTGGTGAGTAATTCTTCCTTCAAGAGTAAGCAAAATTCTTTCCCAGTCATACAGTTTGAAACTGAATGAAAATGTACTGTCTACTAGTAAAATAAAGTTCCAGCATAAGAGGAAGGCAAAAGAATCAATGGCCTATCAGTTTAACAGTTCATATGAGTTCAGCTTCACTTGTGCCCGATCCCATGTTCTCTAGAAGTCAAAGTATGAGATAAGACTTTAGTGCTTCATGAACTCATTGTATTAACAATTGGGTAGAAGGAGGATGAGGTGAGGAATGACATTAAGGAATACAAAGTGATCTGTTACCATGTCAACCACTGTTTCACTACCATGGTCCCTCTGAAGAAGCTTCAGCCAGTGTAAAGCCCAAGAGCTTTCTCCAAACAGACTTGGGAACGGTCCTTGGAACTGAAGAAAGTAAGACTTCCTTCTTTTCAAGATTGTACTGTCTCCCAATTTCCTATCAACCAAGTCTACTAAAAAGGAAGTTAACACTATCACATGATACCAGGTTGGACCAGGTGTCTTCAACTGATAAAAGTGTACAGATTATTTGGTTTCAAGTGGTAGGAAAAACTGAGTCTGAGAATAGGTTGCTACTCATCCTGATTGCACAGAATTAGCAAGGAGGAAAGTTTTGGCAATCTCAAAACCAACAACTCCTTTGCTCTTCCTGATAAAACCAGTGATCCAGGAAGAAGAAAAGCTGAGGCAATCATATAATTAATGCATACAATATAATGTAAGGTACTTTACAACTGATGATGAACTGTTGTTGATTCTTGTGTTTATCTATACCAGTTAAGTTCAGTATTACATCTCAAGTTTCTTAGTACTTTGAGGGGCAATGTATTTGCTATAGTTGAATAGCAGAGTTTATCTTCAAATAAGAGATTTGGGGGAGAGACTATAGTGGATATTGATATAGACTACACATCTCTATGAAATGAATACTTTAAAGAAATGCAAGGTTTTACTCTTCAGCTGTTTTAACATGTAGCTAATAATTATCAGTATGTCAATTTGTAAAATTATTCTAGCGGGTTTATTCTTAATGAGAGATGAACTCTAATTTAGTAGTTGACATTGTTTAATTCCTTTTCAAATTAAAAAGCATTCATTCTCTGCTGGAATGCAGAGCATTTGACATGTCGCAATTTCTGTTTACATTGTCTTTTGAAGGAGTTGGTTGATTTTGATGAAATAAAGAAAGCTAATAAAAAGGTATCAAGATAAAGTATCAAATTGTTTTATGTGGCTAGGGAGATGGCTCAGTAGGAAAAGTGCTTGTCACACAAGCCCAAGAACCTAAATTCTACAGATTCCCACAACTCAGGTAGGCTTGGCACTGTGACACATGTCTCTAATCCCATCGCTCCTACGGTAAGATGGGAGGCAGATAAGCGAATTCATGAACACTTGCAAGCCAGATACTTTGGCATTTGTAGTGGCCAATCACAGAAAAAAAGAGAAAGGGAGAACAAGTGAAGGGAGAGATTGTCTCAAAATATATTAGAAGGTGAGGATATTTGAAGTTGCCTGAAAAGATGGATGAACAGATCAAGGCACTTGCTGTAATGCCGCAAGACTTGAGTTTGCTCCAAGGACCCGTAGGAGAATTTACTGCTGCATACTATCATTTTTATTTCACATAGACACCAGCGCATGTGTGGGAGTGCATGCACATACATATACATACACACCATACATGCCAAGGTAGTGAATAAGTACTAATTTAAAAATAAATACCAGTTTTCCCTATTAAAATGCAACTTTTGATCATATAAATTATGATTTGTAATCTGAATAGTTGATAAAATAAAATATGATGTTATTGAAATGTTCTGATAGGTAGCAACAATAAATTGCTTCCATTTTGAGGAATCTCAGTCTGGAAAAGCAAAGACATAATCTCTTCTGACCAATATTTTGTCACTTTGTACAACACAGTTGTACTAGTACTCCAAGAATAGAAAATATGCTTCTGTGATAATTTATTAGTACACAGAAAGTAAAGTGTACAAGCCAATGTACACTCTGGGTAACATCTATAATCATTTAAAGCAAGTGCTTATGGAGAAATTGCAAGTTTCTTTGTTCAACATTGAAGAGAGAGACATAATATGGGTACCTGCGCTATGTTTCCAAACACAAAAAAGCTCTCCTCTGGATTAATGACAGTAAAAGAACCTGAAAAACGTATATGCCTTTAAATGGATTATTATCAAAATTAACTTTTCCCTAGCCAAACATCTTTAAGCTTGTTTACATTTAGGTGTGGAAGGACCAGAAAAAAAAATAGAGAAACCATGGTCATGGGAGAGAGGAAATGGATAGTAAATGTAAAGACAATTGAGAAATGTATACTGGATTTATCAGCGTGTATTAAAAATGACCATTAAACACTGCAAGCCCTCCATCTAGAGCCTCATTATCTACTTCACACAAAGAAAAGCACTACATTACATATCTATAATTTAAATAAAATCACAAAGTTCAAAATTCACTGTATTTGGTTTTGTTATCTGAAGTAGTGATCCCTAGTTTAATGATCATCAAATGAATTCAATATGCACCCCAAATTCCTGGATAATTTGCATACAGAAAAGCAATTTTATGCCAAAGATGTTTACACTTAAGCAATAAAATCTGTGCCTCGGCAAAGTTCTACTATGCAGAACACAGGATACATGCAGAGGTTATTCTGTATGTTTCTTCTCAGAATCTGACTGTACAATGTGACCTTTAGTGAAGGCTGGCATTATGTACAGATATTTTGATATCTCAATTGCATGAAAACACTCTTTAATCATTCGAAAGCAGTGACCTGTCTCAAGTCATATATGTATAAAACACAAGTCGAATCTTTCAAATCAGTGAAGAGGGGGGAGCAGCAGAAGAGACATTACGTAGCATTGCACTAGCTTCATTGAACACCATAGCCAGAGAGGAGCTATAGAGCACCTCGGTCTGTAATGAAGACCTTTAATAGGGAAGATAAAAATAATGAATAACTTCATTTCTTAAATTTAGATTTCTCTTTCACAAATGTGCTTTTAGCTGAACTCCGTTCCATACACCTGAACAATCATAAATTTCTTCACATGGCCCTATCTGCCTTCCAGCGTCGGCTTTTAGAAAGTCTACCAGGACAAGTCACATGAAAAATGTATACTCCTACAAAGAAACTTTTTTTTTTAACCAAATGACTTGTTTCACTTGTTAGAAAAGAGAAACTAACAGGGTTTTCCTTTTTTTCCCCTTTTTAAATATATCTAGTAGCAGGAAGAGGTTTTCAGTTACTCGACAGCTACACCTTATCTCCCTGCAATTCTCTCAGGCAATGCAAACACGTTTTGTGTCCTTTCACAGTGCAGTTCACTTGGAGACAAAAGCAAGAAGAATTTGTTTCACTTGAGCTATTCCCTTTTAACATATGCTTTCCAGCTGACTAAAGTTATCTTTTAAATTGTAACAGTCAAAAGGGCACTGGCCATAACCATGAAGGTTGTTGCAGATTTTTTTTTTTTTTTTAGCCTTTTAGTATTTAATAAAGGGACAGGAATTTTTAGTGTAATTTGTTCATTAACGAAGTATTCGCATCTTTCTCTGTACATTCATAGTCCTACAATTATCTACAAATTAACTGTATTAAAAGATACCTGATTTTACAATATCATGTTCAAAACTACCTCTTATGAAATATGACCACTGGAGAGAAAAGAACTCTTATGTTGCTATTCTAAATAAGAATATCTCATTGGCCTTGCTGTTAAAAGAACAATAGAAGACTAATTAGCTCAGCTATGTATTAGTCCCAGTGAGGAAACCCTAAAGCCCACAGTAATTTTGACACAGATGTATGCCACTTGATACCTTTATTATATGCTAATGATATTTGACCAGGAAACATAATAAAAACTTTTTGAAAAAAAAAATCAATTAGAACAATTTTACTTTTGTGAAAAATGCATGCTTTATAGTCACTCTAAATCTTCCTAATTTATTTTTTTTGCTAATTTAATTATGCCCTGTGTCTCTATTTTATGCATCTATCAAACATGCTTGATATCTTTAAGTGACCATTTGTGATGCATAAAAGAATATAGAAATGTATATGGTCAGCTAACAAAAAACATGGTTTTCTTAGTTTTTAAAAGTATATCATATCTTCCCTGTCTTGAAAAGAATTTCAGCAAAGGTACAAATGTAATGAGTGAATTACGAAAGGGAGCTTTTGTTTGGTGGTGGTGGTGGTGGCGGTGGCATTGGGGATGGTGGTATTGGTGTTGTTGGTGCTGGTATTTGGTTTTAGCCCAGATCAGAAATATAGGATAAAGCTTTAGAGTCATCAAGTATGTATCCAGATCCATATTTGTTGGGATTAATCAACAGCTTTCTCTAGTTGTTTCCCAATTTTGTTTATTCTGCTAACTTAATATGTTTTTTTGGTCAGAGTCTGTTTACCAGTGAGTATTTTATATTGCATTGAGGGCCCAGTTTTTATAACATTTATGGAATATCTTAATTCTTGAAAAAAAAAAACCAGAAGAAAAATGCCAAGTTCTCAGTTGTGAGGAACTAACTGCACAGCAGATATTGTTTTCAGAAACGTTCTCCATGTGCCTTGTGCAATTATATATGAAGTAAAAAAATTATGTATATCTGACAGAAAAAGACAACTGATTACAGAGAAGCCTTATCCTCAATCCCAGCTTCATCTGGGAAATGACTTAAGCAGCTCTGTAAAATACCGTTGCCTGGGTCCCATACTGAGTAATTCTCTTATAATTGTTTTATGATATTGCCTCGGCACTATGATGCTTAAAATCTCTTTGTATAATCCTGATCTTGAGCTAACATGAGAATCTCTGTTCTACATGATCGTCTCATGATGCCTACAATGAAGGAAGGAAATGTCAGAGCAACCAGCTCACAATTCAAGCTTATGAAAATACAGAGGATACCTTAAGGCCAATTCTATGTGACATACATACTCCTTCCCGTTCAGCCTGACACACTGCCATGCAATCAGTTGCAAACATATATCCTGAAATGGTTTACTTTGCTCCTGTTTTTATAGATTAAGACAATAGATTATTTTAAAAAACCAAATACTTAGCAAGATAACTAAGTTGAAAATCAGTAACAATGCAGTATAAAGTTAAGAAGCATGTGGAATCTCTTTCCGTTCCCAGCACAGCCTGGCTCGTGGTCCCAAGAAACATCTGAAGTGCATAGCCACTCCAAAACATTGGATGCTGGATAAATTGACTGGCGTGTTTGCTCCTCGTCCATCCACTGGTCCTCACAAGTCGAGGGAATGCCTGCCTCTGATCATTTTCCTAAGGAACAGACTTAAGTATGCCCTGACTGGAGATGAAATAAAAAAGATTTGCATGCAATGATTCATTAAGATTGATGGGAAAGTCAGGACTGATATAACCTACCCTGCTGGGTTTATGAATGTCATCAGCATTGACAAGACTGGAGAGAACTTCCGTCTGATCTATGACACCAAGGGTCGATTTGCTGTTCATCGTATTACACCTGAGGAGGCCAAGTACAAGCTGTGCAAAGTGAGAAAGATCTTTGTGGGCACAAAAGGAATCCCACATCTGGTGACCCATGATGCTCGTACTATTCGATACCCTGATCCCCTCATCAAAGTGAATGACACCACTCAGATTGATTTGGAGACAGGCAAAATAACTGACTTCATCAAGTTTGATACTGGGAACCTGTGTATGGTGACTGGAGGTGCTAATTTGGGAAGAATTGGTGTAATCACCAGCAGAGAGAGACATCCTGGCTCTTTTGATGTGGTTCATATGAAAGATGCCAATGGCAACAGATTTGCCACTCGGCTTCCCAACATTTTTGTTATTGGCAAGGGCAACAAACCATGGATCTCTCTTCCCCGAGGAAAAGGAATCCGCCTCACCATTGCTGAAGAGAGAGACAAGAGGCTAGTGGCCAAACAGAGCAGTGGGAGAAATGGTCTCTAGGAGACATGCTGGAAGAAGGATTTGGCCCCTTCTTACTACAAGCCTTTCTAGGCAACATGCTAGATTCAACGGCATGACGAAACAAACAAACAGAAAAAGGAACATGTGGAAGAAAATCTGCTCATTCTAACACGATCAAAAGTTACCTATTTTCTGGAGTGTCATCATCTCAGAAGATACAGACATGAGGGCTGGGAAGATGACTCAGCCAATAAAGGACATGCTATGGAAGCATAAGCCCCTGAGTTCCTATTGCTCCCTAACCCCCCATCACGCGCCCACAATTCCATCAATGAGGAAGTAGACATAAGATCTTTGACCTTGGCAGTCCAACCACCATTTCTGGAAAAACTCCTGCTTTAATAAGAGCCCATGTCTCAAAAAACACTGGGGTTGCCTTTCAAGGAACTAAATCCATGGTTTTTCTCTGTTCTATGCAAAAGCATATACTCATGCATGCTCACACACACACATGAATTAATGTAATTAAGAAACATGTACCATCAATAGGAGGAAAAGCCCTTGGTCCTGTGAAGGCTCGATTCCCCAGTTATAATTGTTGATACATCTAAGAATAAAGAAAGTCATTTAAATTCTGGCACCAAAAACGTTGAGAAATAGAGAAGGGGAGAGAGAGAGACAGACAGAGACAGAGAGAGACTGAGAGAGACAGAGAGAATGATATAAGGTGCATGAGGAAGAGATGGGATGACATAGAGAACATAAATAAGGGAGAGAAGGGGAGAATTAAAACATTGTTTAATCTAGATCATACAATTTATTGATTTGTGAAAATGAAATTTTTCTGTACATAATTGTTTTGTCATTTGCAAAGTGAAGAGAATTCCTATTTAGTAGCGTGGCTATAAGATTTCAACACTGTACCAAAGGAGTGGATTTTAAAATACATACACTATAATAACAATTATTCCTAAGAAAAGAGTGACCTTCAGTGCATCTCCAAAAGCATACAGTGAAAACCCATCTTAGGAGCAATGTATAAACAGCATCTGCTCCTCCATTTTATAAAGAACCTTATTTATGAAGTCTGAAACTTCCCACTAGGAGTCAAGTGGTGGGAGAAATGGAGATTGCTGCTTTAGCAGCAAATACATTCATAAGACATTACCTCAGCTAGAAATGTAACAAAAAAAAAAATACTTCCCAAAAAAGGAGAGAAAGCTAAAGCTAACAGGATTCTTTTCCTTTTTTCTTTTTTTTAATCTATTTTAACCTAATTTTTAAAATACTTATATTTCACAGTAGGATTGCTTCACTTTCAACAGCTCTTTGTATGCAACTGCCAGGCAGGTTAAGAGTTTAGAGCACAGTTATTATGACATGATTTTTTGACAAGAGCAATCAGCTATTGTTAGTGAATGAAAATGGAAACGATTGGATTGGTCAAATAAAAGCACTTTAGGCTGGGAATGCAATTGAGAAAAGGCAACAGTCAAAACACTGCCAAGGTGATTCATGATGCTGGGATGTCATCTGGATTGGGTCAGAAGAAATCTTAGAGTGGTGTCATGGTTTACAGCTCAACTTTAATTTTAGATTCTGATAATCTACACATTAATGGAAAGTCTGTAAATGTGGCCCTACAACTGATGCTAAGATGTTTATCAATTAGAACCAGCAATATAGGAAAAATGAAAGGAAGGTCCTATTTCAAAGTCTCTCTTATCAAAGGATAAATAACATTTACATATATTGTCATGTAATGGTTTTTATTTTTAACACTTTACATCTGATACTCTGAGGCTTTTTGTTGGTGGTGGTGGTGGTGGTAGTAGTGTGTGTGTGTGTGTGTGTGTGTGTGTGTGTGTGTGTGTCACCCTTGCTATGAAAGCAAGTGTGATATACTGGATTGGTTTCTTTGGAGATATGGAAAATATAGCAGCATAGAATATAACCACGTTTAAAGAATCCAGACAGTCCATCAACTAATAGTTTTATTCCAAGATAGTTTATCAAGAAAAGGTTATACAAGAGGTTGCCTACAGGATAATAGAAGAACACATAGAGAGGCACAGTAGAAGCCAACACTTTTTAACACTATCATGTTAGAATGATTAGTAAGTTACTTATGACTTTGTAAAGAGTAGATCCCAAGATCAAAAGATCTTCATCTAACGAGTTTGTGGCAAGCTGTCCTGACCCTTTTGACTTGAGCAAGACCAAGCATTCATTTATTTATCTGTCAAGTGTATATTAAATGCTTTGTAAACAGCAAACTCGTGGCTGTACAACAAGGAAACCAAATGGGTGTTTTCCAAAATATATATTATATGTAGATCATGGCTTAAAATGGTAACAACAGTCAACTTCCTTTGTGCCCCCGTTTCTCAATATGTGGTCCTTTTTTCACAAAATATGGAAATAGTTATAAACAGACACTAATGGGTGAAGGATTCTATTTCTCAGAAGCTCACAGAATTGGGATGTAGAAAAGTTTTATATTAGCATGTTGGAAGTAATTGCTTTGTCCTGAGGACAGTATGCTCTCTTTGTGCATAGGAGAAGAGAAAGCCATACCTGCTACAAACAGGTCAATTCAAAACAAAACAGTTCAAAAAGGACTAGTACATATGTTGCTTGTGGCCCCAACCAAGATCCTTGGGGGCTGGGGTAAGAAAGCACAGCTCCAGGAGTCAGGCAAGTGGCAAAAGCAGGCTCATTTGTTACAGGAGCTGGACAAACCTTTATAAACTCCTCACAGCATCTTATTGGCTCTCAAGTAGCCAGATATGGCACTGTCTCTTTCTTATTGGCTTGCTTTTTGGTCTGATCCAGAGTCAGTGGTCCCTAGCCATGCTGGCAGATTTCAGTTTGGCTCAGGGAGGACGTATCAGCTGTACATGTGCCAGTATTGCAGCTGGGCTTGTTCATAGTTGTTTCACATTCCATCTGGAACAGTAAGAAATAAAATGCTCTTTCTAATACCATACTTCCATACATTGCCCCGAGCTGAAACATCGATTCTCTTTCTTCCTGTATAAATATGAAAAGTGGAGTTTATTGTTATATTTTTTAAATACTTAGTCATTCTATTTATTTATTTACTTACTTATTTATCTTATATGGGTACAATTATCTGTCTACAGACACATCAGAAAAGGCCATTGGATCCCATTACAGACGATTGTGAGTCACCATGTGGTTGCTGGGAATTGAGCTCAGGTCCTTTAGAACAGAAGTCAATGATCTTAATCACTGAGCCATCTCTTTAGCCCTTTTTATTATAATATCCTAACAAGGTTTTGGTGAATGTTAAAGACCAATGAGTTTATTAAGAATGAAATAAAGAGACTTTTGGATAGATATTCTACATCAGAATCAATAGCTTTGAGAATTATAGCCTAGGATAGGGACTGAGAGAGGGAAGAAGTCGAGGGTAATAAGGATAGAAGTGTCACTAAATCCTCAGATTCTCAGTCCATCATTCTAGACTCTGAGTCACGTGCTTCTACAGCACTGTCATGGGAGGAAATTGGTTTGTTTTCTTAATAAGGAACAAAAAACTATAATGGCTAAAGCTCAAGTTGAAATAGTCTGCTTGGCACACTGAAAATGTTTCAAGGAATTCAAAGCAAATTTAAAATTTAGGCTATAAAGCAAGGATTAAAGTGGGAGGAGAAAGATCAACTTCCATCTTAATGTGGTTTTAAACTGAGGGACTCACCTTTTTACAAAGCTCCACAAGGTCCTCCTGGAATAGGCAATTTAGTATGGTATGGTAGAAGAATGAGAATGGACTGGCATTCAAATGTTTTACTACTTAAATTTTCCTTAAGAATTGGGGAAATAAAGCAGCCAAACACCAGTTATGCAGGTTGAACAGGCTGTTTTCTGCACAAACAGTGAAGCAGCAGATTATACAAAGGAAACTCAAGTCACTGTCACTCCATGTTCTTCTCATCCTGACACAAGGTTATAGACAATCAGACCAGTTATCCATTTCTTATTTGTTCAAAGGCACATCTGGCGCATAGCTAATTCCTGAGCAAGTTTCGACAACCTGTACTGTAATTTACTGTGAAAAGATTTACTTGTTATAGCCCAACCTTTCATTAAAATAGTTACATCAATTGCATAGTATTTTCATCCAGGCTTCCCAGTGCAGTTCTGTTCATTAAAACATTGTAGAAATGAAACAGTGTGATTAATTAGATTCTGCCCAAAGTGAAAAAAAAGCTTGATTCTGCTACTTAGAGATATCACAATCTAGCCTATTTGAAGAGGTAAACACAAGTCATAAGACAGTGGAAGAAGGAACGGAGGTAGAGCTCAATGGCATGGCACTTGCCTAGAATGGAAAGGGCCCTGTATTCAATATTCAGCAATATGGAAAGAGAGGCAGCGAAGAACAGGGAGAGAGGTGGAGAGAGAAAAATGAAAGTAAGAAGTATGGGGATTGGGAGAGAAGACAAAGTCATAGCAGGGAGTAGCAGGGGAGAGACTAAAGAGGGAAGGAAGGGAGGAACAAAAAGATGGGAGAAATCGGGAGAAAAAAAGAGATGGAGGAAGAGAGGGATGGTGAAAAATGAAGTTCAAAGTCTTACCTTAAATTATTTTATCTGACAGCTGAGAGAATAATATTTAAGCAGGCTGACCAGAATTTTAAGAGGAGAAAAGACCAAGCAATGCACACAGTCTAGGAGTGAGGGGGCAGTGGGAGGCTGAAGCCCTAGCGGCTTTGAGGGAGACTAGAGACATTTCAAGCAGAATGACAAAACTCAATCAACAGTGTTCCAGAAAAATATGAAGGAGATCTGGGAGACTTCATGCAATCAGGTCCTACAAATTCCAGCTACTTTAATTGGAGTAGCTACCTCATAGAATCAACGGAACAGGAGATCAGTGAAAAGCTTGGCAACAGTAAAAGACTTCTCAACATGGATAAGTAAAAAAAAAATCAAACACATAGCAAATCCACGGTATTTCTGGCATACCTCACTCATGTTCCACTGTTGCTTTGATTCTGATGCACAACACATGAACTTCGTACTGGACATGCTGCCACACACTGCAACACACCAATAAAACACCTTAGCTCAGATTCCCAACCAGTGCATATCATAAATTGCTATATTTGTGTTCTATGTAAAAGGTTTCCTGTGCTTATAGAAGCATAATATATGCATATAAATGAAGAAATCATGAATTTGGAAAGGAATGAGGGGGTACATAGGAATTAAAGGAAGAGGTTGAAAAAATAATATATTAACAGTATTATTATATGAATTTCAAAACAATCCAATTTAATTAAAAAAAAACTAATGCACAAATTGCTTAAGATAAAGTGGTAAGTAGCTACGTTAAGAATTACAGACCTCTAATGTATACTATTATTCTTCTTTATAGAAACAGAAGTAGTTGAACAGAATAATATAAGAGTTTTAATGAACTTTGAAAAAAAATATTGACAAGATTTGAAGCTCTCTCAATGTCACTTAAGTGATGAGATGTGTCAACAAACAGTAAATAACAATACCATTTTTAAAGAGTTAAATGAAGTTGTTAGACCTAATATATTTTACATATATTTAGCATCTTTGTGTGTGTGCATACATGTCTGTATGTGTGTGTCAGCTAAATACATGTAGTCAGAAGACAACTCACAGGGTTTGATTTTCTCCCTCCAGCATGTACGACCATGGGATGGAACTCAAGATTATCACTCTTAGAAACAAATATCTTTGCCTGCTATCTCCCAATTTATATTTACATTTTAATGGGCTTATTTTGATGTTCTCCTTGCTTGCTGTAAGTATAATAGTAAGATTTTCTTCATATCTGTTCCAAACACTGTAGTACTGTAGTCAAATAGCTTAGTGAGCTTGTTGACTGAGTTTTTTTTTCCTGATTGACAGATTCTCTAGATTTCTGTGGAATTAAATCAAAGACCTGTATTTGAAAGTAACACATCACATCCAAAGATTTCTCCCAGAGTGTGCAAAGTTAAAACTATACTGGCTGAGGGAGCTGGTGTCGCTGAGTTGGATGTTACAAGAGCTGCATGTGCAAGAAGTGTTTGCACACTCAAGGGGCCCTGAGAATTGGTGGTCCAGACTCTCCTGGAAAGACCTGACAGCATAATGACAGGTCAAATAAGGGTCCAGTAGAACGTACCATTTATAATTTAAAATTTCATATCTGCTGCTGTATTTAGAAAAGCTGCTAAATTAATGGTCAGTATTCATTCAAGTAGACAAAAAATTAAAATACTGTCAAGTTTTTCTTTATTAATTGGATAAAATAAAAATCTATAGCTGCTTAAGTAAGTCAAGCAAAGTTCATAGCTGCTTCTACAATTGTGAAATAGACTGTCCTCTACCACCTGGATCATTCACTTGTATTTTCTTAGATTCAGGGATATGCCAAGGAGCATGTAATAGGCTTGAAATAATTCTCGTTTCCTCTCTAAAACAATTACACTTTGTGTGGCTGAAGAAATGGCTAACTGGTTAAGAGAACTTCGCAGAGTACCTGAATTCAATACTCAGCACCCACTTCTGGTGCCTCAGAACCATCTGTAACTCCAGGTCCAGGGGATATAATGCCCTCTCTGGACTCTCTAATCTCTGGACTCTATGGATACTGGCATTCATGTACATAAACCCACAGGCAGGCACTCATCATCATCATCATCAATTTAAGCTATTTTAACATATCATTTTGATTATGTTATAATCTGGAACTTCTGGTAACACTAAATAGCTTCTATGGCTAGGTTGATATTTACATTGAAAAATTATTTTATAAGTAAAAGGAAATAGAAATAATAGAAATACCACTTACTATATAGAGACGGTTTCTGAAATGTTTATTGTGTAAAAGTAAAATCACAGCTTAGGAGATGAGGATGGCTCGGTGAGTAAGAGCACCTGCATGAGCATCATGAGGACATGAGTACAGATCTACAGAACCCATATTTTAAAAAGCACAAGCATAACTGGCCACTTTTACCTATAAGCCCAGTGTGTACATTTATTAGGGTAGAGGCATGGGGATTGCTATAAGTTGCTGAGCTTCAGCTTAGCTTCAGACACAATAAAGACTATGTCTCAAAAAATAAGGAAGAGAATGATAAAGGAGAATACCATGTCTGGCCTCAGTGGGCAGGTGAGTATGTTACCACACTTACATGCACACATATAGCAATGCATACACCAGACACAGAAGTAAAATGTATGAGAGTCCATCCTTACAAGCACAATTCAAAGCCACTGTTTTGAGAAGATCAAAGAGGCCTTCCATTCAGTAAACAGGTCCTGATAAGGGAAAAGGGCATCAGCCTCTTGGAAGTCATCTGTTCCATCATTCAAGATGACTCTCCACCAATGCATGTTCTCAACTTTATTAAGAAAAAATTCCAAATTCCCATTTTTTTTACTTTTCAAATGTCACATCTTTTGTGGTGCTTTCTTATTAATGCTATTGTTTTAAAATGAGGCCCAGAGACTCCTGATCTCAGCAAATATCTTGGTGAATACACTTTTGCTTTGGGGCAACTACAGCTTAATATTCATAAGCCTTGGGATTGCAGAGGCAGAAAGTGCAAAGAATCATTTCAGTTCCCAAGCTTTAGGTACTGGGGCTAAATAGCTGATGTGAACAACTTATCAAGGGATTGGCAACATTATTAAAGTATCATGTAAAAGCCAAGATTGCTCCAAGTTTCAAAAATTCAAGGAAAGGAAAATTCTCGTGCAAGCTGACGCTTCAATAAAATATGGCTAAGAAGAAGATACCTAGTATCAGGAGACCTCGGTGGGCTAGCTTTGAGCAAAACAATAAAACAGAGAAAAATCCATAAAATGAAAAGCTACTCCAGTTATAATGGGTGATATCAGAGATCAATTAGGAACATCTTGAAAAAAAAATCACATAATTAAACAATTCGTTTGGGGAGACATTTCAGTGAGAATCATGTCAGCGAGGTACCTGGATGTGTCAGTGCCTCTCTTCACAGACCTTAATTGTTAACTGTGATGTTTACCATAATCCTACAAAGCACGGCCAAATTCTCAAAATCAGGTTTTCTATTTTATGAAAACATTATGTAGTATACAGCACATAATATAGCTCAGGTAAGTATGGATGTGGATTTGAGGTTTTATGTTTTTTGGAGTGGGTTATCTTTTTGAGAAGATAGAAATTATCTATTTTAAAGCCATAACAAAAAAATAAAATAAAAAACTAAAAGTATATCAATCAGGATTTGATACTCCACAGTAACTTAATCTGTATATTTGAACTAGTTGTGGATCTCTGAAATGGTCTTCATCTGCAGAAAGAAGTTGTCGGGATGAGAGTTGATAGCTACAATGATAACATGCAAATACACATGATATTCTGCCTCTGCTCACTTATTGTTTGATCTACTTACTTAAAAAATATGGTCATTTGTTATTTGTAAATTTACATAAAGAAAATACAGAAATAAATTTGCTTATGCCAGAAAATTGGAATAGGATTATCTGTGTATAAATCAAAAGATAACTTTGAAATTTCATGGAGGGACTGGAGAGAAGGATTAGTGGGGAAAGTGTCTTTGCAAGCATGACAACTTGTGTCTGGTTCCCAGGACCCACATAAAAAATACGTAAAATGACACATGTCTATAACCTTACTGCTGGAGAGGCAAAGATGGTCAGAGACCCATGACTTAGTGACTAGTAACTTTAACCAAAACAATGAGCTTCACATTAGGAAAATTGCATGGGGAAAAAAAAAACAGAAAGAAAGAAAAAGTCCAAAAGAGTTACTTGTAAGAGGCACACAAAAATCAATCATCAATCAATCAATTAATATCAGAAACTAGGAAAAATGTACACAGAAAATAATGACATAACAGAACAAATAAAAAATCTATTCTGGAAATAATAATAATATAATATAACAAGATTCCTCATCTAAGGAATTGACCCAAATATTAATTTTAATGAAACAATAATATTAAGAAAAATATAATAGACAAAAAAATTGAATGAATGCTCTATAAGAGAAGTAACCAATCATGTGTTTACTGAAAGGCATCATCCCAGAATAAGCTACATTTTAATAAGTTATAGCTGTGCACAGGACGACACCGTAAGAATGTTAGGCACTTAGAAATAGGATAATTATAAGTGATTGAACAAGGAAAAAGACTCTGAAAGATAGTGACTAAGAGCAGTCATAGGTAAGGACAACCAATATATAAACAATTTATAAGTCCAGCAAAAGAAAGAGAATGCAGCTAAATCACAATAGACAACACGAAAAAGATTTTAAAATAAAGAAATGAATTTCAGGTCCAAAAGACACATCTAAAAAAACTTTGATCAGCTTGTACCATGAAAATATTTATAAGGGTGAGCTCAATTGCTCAGAGGGAAAATGTACTTGCCTTCGAGGCTAACAACCTGAATTCCATCCCCAGGACTCTCATAGTGAAAGGAGAGATCCATTCCCACAATTTGTCCTCTAATCAATCTTCACTTCTCCTCTCCCTCTCCCTCTCCCTCTCCCTCTCCCTCTCCCTCTCCCTCTCCCTCTCCCTCTCCCTCTCCCTCTCCTCTCCCTCTCCCTCTCCCTCTCCCTCTCCCTCTCCCTCTCCCTCTCCCTCTCCCTCTCCCTCTCCCTCTCCCTCTCCCTCTCCCTCTCCCTCTCCCTCTCCCTCTCCCTCTCCCTCTCCCTCTCCCTCTCCCTCTCCCTCTCCCTCTCCCTCTCCCTCTCCCTCTCCCTCTCCCTCTCCCTCTCCCTCTCCCTCTCCCTCTCCCTCTCCCTCTCCCTCTCCCTCTCCCTCTCCCTCTCCCTCTCCCTCTCCCTCTCCCTCTCCCTCTCCCTCTCCCTCTCCCTCTCCCTCTCCCTCTCCCTCTCCCTCTCCCTCTCCCTCTCCCTCTCCCTCTCCCTCTCCCTCTCCCTCTCCCTCTCCCTCTCCCTCTCCCTCTCCCTCTCCCTCTCCCTCTCCCTCTCCCTCTCCCTCTCCCTCTCCCTCTCCCTCTCCCTCTCCCTCCCTCTCCCTCTCCCTCTCCCTCTCCCTCTCCCTCTCCCTCTCCCTCTCCCTCTCCCTCTCCCTCTCCCTCTCCCTCTCCCTCTCCCTCTCCCTCTCCCTCTCCCTCTCCCTCTCCCTCTCCCTCTCCCTCTCCCTTTTTCTTTCTTTCTCTCTTACACACACATAGGCACAAGGATATATTCACGTTTTCTGATTAAAAATAATGTTTATTTAGCCTCCAAAATTTATAATTTCATCAGCATTAAGTTTTTAATCACATTATTTTGTAGATATGTGAATAAGCAATGAAACAAGAATACTAAACTGATCTCAAACTTCTACTGAATTGATTCAGTATCAGAAGACATCATTGCAGGAGCCTGAGCATTGCTGACATTCAATATGTCCTAGAAACTAAAGATGACTATGCACAACCAAGTCTACGCAAATATTAGTAACACAGGCAGACATTTTATTAATGAAAAAAAAAAAAAAAACTACAAGCAAAAAAAAAAATTTCAGGGAAATTACACCTGAAGTAAAGTAAAAGTTTAAACACCATTTGTCAGCACTGAACAATGGCAGTGTGGTAGCCGTAACACAATAGGTAAAAAGGCAGGCAGGCAAAATGTACAGTGTGCCTTCACACTGTTATCACTCAGAGATTTAATGAAACCTTGTGCCTAGAACCCAAAAACAATGATAAAAGGAACTAATACCATGTTATGATTTTCCTGTAACAGAGGCAAAAATGCACAAATAAAAGAAAATTTGTATATATATATATATAATTTATATATATATAAAATTTATAATATATATATGATATTGGTTAACAAAACTTAGAAAGAACTGGTATTCTGGAGGACAGTTGTTATGTTGATGAGACAGAGAACTTTAATTTATGAAGAAAAACTTTCACTTGTCATGCCTCCAAAATAATTTCCTGCATGCAAGTTATCAGCCCTGGCTATGTCAAGGCATAGAGATATTGGCTGGTTAGCAAAGAACAGGAAAGAAAATGTGGGAAACCCTTCACATTCTTGCCTCTCATCCTTCAGCAGATATCACTCCATGAAAGAAACGAAATTGAAACAGTTGAGATGTATACTTTGTGCATCATTCCGGAATTAGCATCGGTGTGGTAATGTGATAATCATTTCTTAACTAGCTCTCAGAGTTTTCACTAGCAGTGTTTCAGTTTTTGCATGCTTTTAAGATACATGAAAACTAGAATCAGCATCTTTGTCTTACAGGCAGCATCGGATTGCTCTAAAAACATACACTTATCTGTCCTCTACATGACAGTATATATTGCCTTGACAGAAGCTCAATTTTATTAAGAGTGGTTACCTGGGATATTTAGATATTTTACATATCCAGTTTGTTTGATGGTTTAATATTTTTTTGCTTTGTTCTCATTTTAAAATAAATAATTCATATTAAAGTACATTTTTTAAAGTAACGTGTAAACAGTAAGTGAAAGACTGAAATGTGAATTGCATTAGAATCCATTCCATAGTGGAAGGTAGTATCTACATGTTAAGTTTTGTGCCTGTGTGTGGACAAAAAATAGCATAGAACATAATCCAAGACTTATTATCTTGACTCTCCTTCTCTCCTTCCAGTGTAGGGTCCACCTCTCAGTTTAGCTTCATAGGGCACTCGTGTCTTTCTTCATCTGGGCCCAGCGTCTCCATACACTGGTCGCATGAGGTGAATGAAAGTTATCTCATCTTGAGATAACTTTTCTCTCAAATCCAGACTCTCTTGTATCCCTCATACCCAACTTATAAATACAGAGAGCATTAAGGAATGGTGATTTTCCTGAAGGAATGGACTTCCTATGCACCTTCGGCATAGCCCCTTGACCCAGTGTGTTTCTCTAGATGATATAGTAACTGATCCCTGACTTTACATGATGAGGTGATACTCACTTTGAAGTTTTTATATCACATTCTAAAACTAATGTGAGAACAGTGAAAGATTCACAACCAGAGAACAACCTTGATTTGATATAAAAAATACAAGTTGATGCCTGTGTAGACAATGGGTCAGAGAAGAAAAGGAATAAATTGAAGCAGTTCATTAAGTATTCTACTGCCATTGCACAAAAAATACAGTGTTGGGTTGAACTAGCATGGCAGCAGTAGATATAAAGGAAGAAGGACTATTTGACTTAGGTACTATAAGACATAGACGTAGGTGAAGGAGATGTCAGAGTATGTTCTAGTCAGCTTCAGCTGCCAAATTTCCACACCCTGCAATCTCATGTGAGGTCACCAAACATACAAGATGGCACAGATCATATTGGTCTAAGGCCATATCTGTGGAGGTATGTCTTCACTGATGGTTGAGGTGACAGGATTCAGCTCACTGTAAGTGCTACCATTCCTAGGCAGTATGTGACCATGTCAGAGAGTGTGGCAGCAAGGAGCATTTTTCCATGGTTCCTGCCTATAAATGTTTGACTTGAGTTTTTGAGCTGACACCCTTCAAGAATGAACTGTGGCTTGGGAGCACAAGCCACATCTCAGCACCATGTTGCTTTGTTTGGTGTTTTATCACAACCAAAGAAAACTAGGACAAGGAGAAAACTGAGAATAAAAATGGCTTCAAGGTTTGCTTGTTGCTTTTTTTAAAACTACTGAACGGATTTGGTGATATTTCCTGAGAGGAGTAAATTAGTGAGGGTTAAGTCAAGAAATCTTTGCAAGATGAAGGAATACTGCTGGGAATGCATTTTCATTCCTCAAGTGGAGATACCAAATGGGTAGAAATATAAAAGTCTTGGGGGGAGGGTTGTAGGAGATGGGCATAAACTGCACCCTTGCTGTTCAATTGCTTGTAAATTATATCTTAGACAACCAGACTGGATAATATCACAGAAGTGTTCAGCAGGGTAGGTTGTTGGAGTGGAGGTGCAGGCCAGGATGATACAGACACATCATTTACAGTTAGAGAAGAAACAACCAGAACATGACAGTGTGTTATCATATAATCAAAAAGGAATCCAGAGTAGAAACTCTTTCAAGAAACAAAGAGGAGACAGCTTTGTTGAAATAGTCTATATCCCATATCTTTGGAGACAAACAAACAATAACAACAGCAAAACATATACTGTTTTAAGCAAAGAAAGTTGTGGCTAGTTAAAAAGTAACATATGACTAATTTCAATAGCCAGACTAAAATGCGGTAGTTAGCATACCAGGGAGGGAAATAAATTTCTGACTTTGGTTAAATATCTAATCAAGATATGCATGTAATCACTATGGGGTTTGAGAGATTGCTCAGTAGTTAAGAACATGTACTGTTCTGCAAGGAAGGACTTGAATTCAGTTTTAGGCATCAGTACCAGACACAGCTGATTGTAATTTCAGCTCCAAGAAATCCAATTCCTATGGTCCCTGAATGCACCAACACTCACAAGTACATACCACTCTCCATACAACATACATGCATACACATAATTAAACATTTTTAGAAGATATATTATTGTTAATTTGAAGCTAGAGTAGACATTTCATTTGAGTTAATGGGTTAACAAACTGTGACTGTGAACCTTACATCAGTTCATCATGTCGTAGTAACTTATCCCTTATGTCAGTTCACCATATAATAGGAACACCCTATGAAATACAGATGGGCATTTTCTTCATAGTTTTACCATTGAATAAATGGATAGGTTAACTGATTGAGAATGTGAACAGAAATTGTAGAAATATTCAGATTCAGTCTCTAAAGTCAATTCCATACAGTGGCAGTCTAGTCACTAATATTTACCTTTGCATAACAAGGAATGTGATAGTCAAATATGCAAAGGGTCATGTGTCTTCTTCATAATTTATATTTATGCCACTATTATTTTAGGCTTTATTTGTATAATGCTATATTTGCAGAAATATTCACTTACATATTACTTAAAATTAATGTCTAGTTAGAATCCTTGGATTAATGGTTAGGAGCACAGAGGACCCAAGTTTAGTTCCCAGAAACTGCACTAAATGGATCACAACCACCAGATCTAAGAAGAAACTGACACCTCTGTTCTCTAACATATGTATGCATGTGAATATACACACATACATGCACATGCAAACACATATATATATATACACTAACACACACATCCACACATACATGTGTACACACATACATGCACATGCATATATGCACACACACTAATGCATATACACACATACACTAACACACATTATCAGGCATGTACACACATGCACATGCATATATACATACACTAGCACATATGCACATACATTAACACAGACATGCACATACATCCACACAAACACACACATGCACACATTTATACACATGCATACACGTACACACATGAACACACATATATATATACATGCACACACATATACACATGCACCCAAACTAGCACACACGTACACATATGCACACACAAATACACATTCATGCACCTACACACACATATACACATACACAAATAAATCATAACATTCACATTAAGGAAACTTCTCTTTGCAACAGACAGAGACTATTGCAGAAAACTACAATCAATCAAAATGCAGAGTTGTAGAATCTAGTCCCAAGAAATACAACATATGTCCTACACCTAAGACTGAAGAATCATTAGGAAAAGAAGAAGAGAAAGTTTTTTAAAGCCAGAGGAATAGGGATATTCCTGCAAGATTGTGCCTCTTATGAATGTCAGAAGCTACATCCATAAAGTTTCACAAAGCCTCAACCCTAGACAAAGACCATCACCTAAGAAGTACTAAAAGCAGGATAACTAATCTACTGGACAGCACTGAAAACATATACATACAAGTAACACTATATAAACCGAGCAGGTTACATTTATGTATTTAAGAATGTATTTATGTAACAACAAGTAATAAAGAAAGAAACCATGTTTAGTAAAACAACAACCAGAAGGGTTACATGAAAAACCCTTTGGTTTTCCACTCTGGAGGAACAGAGGGAAAGGAAAAATTATATAATTAAATTATAACCTCAAATTTTTAATAATTTTTAGAAGAATAATTTTAAAATAGGTTGACTTTTTGACTATATATATTGTATGTATTTAAATTTAAGGTGAATAACATGATATTTTGATACACACATATATACTGCACACACACAAATATATATAGGTATATAGATGTAGATAATTTATAGACCTACAAGTTTATCTGTTATATCTATGACTCAATCCCATATTATTCTATCACAACCACAGATCTTTCAACCCCAATAAGCCCATGCATAGAAAATGTAATTCAGTAATATTTATAAACAGCATGCCTATATTAGGCAGATTTGCCTCCACACCACTTTCTTCCCCAACTATGAAATCCCTGCTACTTGCAGTTTCTCCAGGCCATGTGCTTCTGCTCCATCTTCCTTCCAACTTCTCTCCTTCTTTCCTCCTCTGTTCACTGACTCCTCCAAATCCTCTTCCTCTCCTCCTCTTCCTGTCTTGCGTGGAAAACACACCTCCTCATTTTTGCCCAATGATTGCTATTTGTCATCTTTATTAGACAATCAGATAATTAAAGGAAAATTCCTCCTCATGACCTTCTCATCCAAAATGGTTCTCTGTACTCTCTGAGATGTAACATCTAAAATGAGCAATTTCCTTTATATCATCGGTACCATCACTGAACTCTTTGCCTTTCCATCCTACGTTGTGAGGTCATTCAGTTATGCAAAAAAGATTGGCTCAGAATGGAAGAGATATTTGAATTTAAAGTTTTAAAATAATGTCTATTTTAAAATTACCTCTCTCCTCTTTCTGTGACTTTCTGTTTTACATATACAATACATATACATTTTCACATAACATTCTAAACATAAGCAGGCAAGAAAATTATTTGAATTTAACATGTTAACTTATAGGTACTAGTAAGTAAAATAATTTTACAACTTGCAAATAGGATGCAATTTCAACAAAACATGCTGGAATATATTAAGGGAGAAAGAGAAGTGATCATATCATCAAGGAGACCCCACCAATATTTACATTTTCTGTCACTCTACATTGCATAAAATTTGGTGATATGATATGTAACCTTTTACCCAACATGTTTTAAGCTTCTCCAAGGTAAAGAAAAATTTATAACAAATTTTCTCCTGAAGAATAAAGTGCTAACACTATGATGTTGTTATGGTAACCAAAGTTGTAAAACATTTAGAAAAAAAAGGAGTTCTTCAAAAGTTTCCATAATCAAGCACGAACAATGCCATTTGTTTGAAATGCACTCATTGTTACATGATTATAATTGTCCAGGTTGCTCCAAAGAATGCCTAAAATGTCTTACTTGAGGTCTTTGAAAAAATTAACAAGGCAAATATTTATTGCTTTATTAAGAAAATTATTCTGTTTTTAAAACTAAAACTGTGTTCTGAAATTAGCTTCTAATTAATGAGTTTTCATGAGGTTTTTCATAAATCTTTAATTTTATTGATCCACCCACTACCAAAATTACCCTGCATGGAAGGACAGTGTCACTTCTAGAAGACAGGGATTATTAAATGAAAATTGCAGCACCAGGGATACCTCCCTAGGAGCTAGTAATCAGGAAATACCACAAGAATAAGCTATTAACATAGTCTTCGTTGCCTACTGTGGTGGTTTGCACTCGGAGAATGGCACTGTTAGGAGGTATGGCCTTGTTGGAGGCATGTGTTACTGTCGGGGTGGGCTTTAAGAGCCCTTCCTCCTAGTTGCCTGGAAGCCAGTCTTCTTTTGTTTCACTGCAGAACATGTTGTAGAAATCTCCACTCATTCAACATCATGCCTGCCTGGATGCTACCATGCTTTCTGCCTTGATGATAATGGACTGAACCTCCGAACATGTACGGCATCCCAGAATAAATGTCCTGTATAATAGTTGCCTTGGTCATGGTATCTCTTCACAGTAATAGAAACCTTGACTAAGAATCCTACCATAGCTACATAGCAAGAACCTATTACTGAAAACACTTTGACTGCAAGACACTGAAAAATCAACCTCAAAATTCCTTTCAGTTGACTAGCTTTCAAAGAGTTCCAAAGTACTATTCAATCTACTAGAAGAGAAAGTACATCAGTGTCTAACCCAAAATTGGACTCCATGTGATGCAATATGATTCTTCCCAGGCAAGATGTGCCTACTCACTGGTGCAATAATGGCATAACTGTTATGGGGTAATTAACTGCTTTCTGATTGGAATTCAGGTCTTTTCCACAGGAAAGACTTTCATACCTGATTCTGTAATATGTAAAATAAGCTATTAACATAGTCTTTGGTTGCCTACTCTGGTGGTTTGTACCCAAAGAATGGCACTATTAGGTGTTACTGCCTTGTTGGAGGCATGTGTCAAATACCCATGGCTAGGAAGGTCATCAGTCCTGGGTTAGAAGCTATTTTTGTTATTTTGCTAAATTGTCATGCTGTCAAATATCCGTCTAAGTATTTATCCTTATACACTAAAATATAGGTTGCTCTCAACCTTAGTCATAAAAGCTTTGCTGTGGACAAAAATCAATGGAGAGATGTATGCCTTTCAAAGTGCTCAGAACTGGAGCCCCAATGCTCATACCTAAATGGGATATCTGTATTAACCCCACTACCAAGACTTAGGGAATACTGAGGAAGAGAATATGGATGATATGCAAGAGCTAGACAATGGAAAGGAATGTTGTGAATTTCTGTCTTTTATACATGACATGGTTAATACACTCATAAACACTCATAACCATGGTTACCTATAGAAGACCTATACAAGATCAAGCAAGCTAAAAATGACAAATCACATGGAATATTATATATATAAATGAACATACATAAGAATATATATACAATATATATTCATATCTATGTTCAAGTCTTACAGTGTAACTATTAGTAGTGGGTATTTGCTGGAGGAAAGGAAATTGTTTTCATTTTTAGGAGATGGCCCCTGGTAGTTTCTCAATGCTTGAGTAAATGGCCACATACCCATATATGTATGGACATCATTAAATAGAAAAACATAAACTTGGGAAGGGGACAAGTTTCAGGAGACATGTAGAGAGCTGGAGATGAAAAAATGGGAAGTAGATATGATTATATTTCATTTTATTTATGTATGAAACTCTCAAACTAAAGAAAAAATAGAGAATATACTTAGAACTAAAAAAGAGTTTGTAAATAATCATCAGTGATACTTATGCATAATAACTGGAGTTTGAATGAAAAGTCAATATTTTCAATGACTCTTATCCTTTATTGTCTACTTGGATGTCACAAATGCTATATATATATATGCATATATGTAACTTATGGAAAATTATAATTCACAGTACATTGTACACATGTGCTAATATTTGCTAATTAGTTCTACTATTGATAAAAAGGTAATATTCCAGTCTAGTAATCCTGATATATATTCAATATATATGAGATTTGTGGAATGTGCTAAACTACATATAAACTCAATTGAAATATTTATACTTATTCCTTTTTTCCTGTCACAGAATACAACAAACCATATCATAGACTAATATAGCCATTATCATCTGTGTACATAGATCCTTTGCAAGCATGAATTTTAATTTTGAAATCTTAGGGATTTTAGTTCCACAGAAAGGAATGGTTTCCTCATTATCATTAAGGTTCCCAGGTGGCTTTCTGTGGTATTGCTACTATTGAGATCATTTGGAATAAAGGCATGAGAAAGGAAGAGTCTTTTTTTTAATTTAATATTTTATTTACATTTAAGATGCCATCCCCTTTCCTCATTTCCCCTCCCTAGAAAACCCCTGTCCCATGCCCCCCCTTTCCTTTTTGCTTTTATACAATTTTTTTAAATGTTAATCAAAGGATTTATAAGTTTGGTAATGCTCAATCAGAAGCGTAACCCAATACCCAACTTAGATATAAAAATTATCTTTGACTGGTGGAGACCTGTGAACATCTGCCTCCATGCTTCCTCTCTCTTTCTCTCATCACCTAGCTTCTCCTCTCCTTCATCTTCTCTCCTTACTCCATCTCTTCCTCTCAATACTCCTTCCGACTTAGCTCCTCCTACATATCACTAGGAAGAGTCTTTCTAAGGAGTATGAACACTGCATAGAAGTAAGATATAGGAAAATATGATATATTTTAATTTTCTACAGAGCCATTACTATTTCTAACAATACTTCAAAACAGCCTCACAAACAACTATCCTTTCAGCAGATGTCAATAACATCTGAAGAGAAGAGGCTGTAAGATCAGGAATGAAACCAATGGTGAGCCTTCCAAATGGGGCCAGAGCCTTGCTATTTCATTCTGTCCAAAGATATTAACATTTGATGAGCTCAACTTTACTCAGCAGTTTCCTGAGAATCAATCATGATTGATGAGACAGGCTTTTCCACTGAGGCTGTCTTTGGGAATGCAGCTCTGCTCTTCAGACTCCCAGTGCTTCCCTCATGGCATCATGGGATGCTGATTGTCACGATAAGCAGCCTTGTATCAATCCCTTCTGGCCAGGGCTGGCCTACAGTCTACTACATAGTGCTGGGTCAAAAACACTTAAGTAGTCATTTCTTACACTCTGTGATCTGCCTGTCTCTTAAATGGAACTGGAGCTTGCTCTTATTTGCGAATCATTTCATCGTTCAACTGGTTAACTCTTCTGCCTCTGTCAAGAGTCAGCTTCAAGTTCCCCACCAGAAGCTTTATCAGAATGAATCCTCTAGGCCAAGTGCTCATAAGGTGGATTACTGTAGTTTTAACATTTTCTAAAACAAAATGCTTAAGATATTTTGTTTTAAAAAAAAGTATTTGCATCATTTAAGGATTACTGTAGTTTTAACATTTTCTAAAACAATGCTTAAGATATTTTGTTTAAAAAAAATTTGCATGGTTTGAGGAGACAGCTCAGATGTTACAGTGTCTTTTGCACAAACATGAGGACCAGAGTTTGGAGGTAGTACTTTTGTAATTGTCAGGTAAGCATGACAATCCTCCTATAATCCAAGACAAAATGGGATTCCTAGAGCAAGCTGACCAGTTAGGCTGGCTAACTTGGCAGACTCTATGTTCAAGGGAGTCAGCCTGATTTAATATATAAAAGAGACTGAATGAAGAAGATACCCACCTCAACCTTAAAACTTTCAGTGCATGGGCACTCAGAGATTCACATCACACACATATACACCCTTGACACTACACACACACACACACACACACACACACACACACACACACCATCACTACCACCACCAGCAGCAGCAGCAACAACAACAATAACAACAACAACAACTGTGTATTGTTTCCAATAAAAGTCAATGCAGGAGAGTGCTGTGAATGTGAACCAAGGTGTAGACAAAGAAAAGATTAAAAGCAGTGCAAGTGCAAGCTTCATAAGGGCTTCCAGATTGTCTTCTAATGTTCACCCATCAAGGCGTTCATGCACAAAGACTGAGTTTCCGTTCTGGACCCTATCACATTCATGGCCATCAAATCAGAAGGCTAACTGAATAGCTTGCATGTTAATGCCCAGGATTTAATAGATACCAGTAGTTGTTGAATTAGATGCAAGAAATCAAAAACAGAGCCCTGTCCCTGATTCTTGTATGTTTGCTTGCTCCTATGGAAATAATATGAATAAGTGACAATTTCACAAGGCTCTGCTTAAGAAATAATATCAACTAATAGTGTTCTACCTAAAGATTAAAGATCAAAGCAGTGTGCTTAGCATCAGTTGGACAAGAGATTTGGAACAACACTGTACTTAGAATCGAGGATGGGAACAAAGCAAAGGAGGAAAAATGACAAGGAAGAATACAGCTGCAGTTAATGGGTGGAAATAGGCCACGAAAGCTTAAGGTGAGAAAACAAATCACTAGCAACTTGGTTGTATGGATTCCCAGAATATCCCTCAATAATCACAGAATAGCAGAAGATAAACCCAAGAGGGAAAGAGACTGGAGCAGGCTGGAGTGCCAGGAGAGCAGGAGCAGTGGACATCTTCAGCCTTTTCCAAGAAATACACCTTGACTTCTTCCCAGTTAGAATCACTAGGAAAAATTATTAGATTTATTCACTCAGAGAGGTAAATCTTGTAGTATAAACCTTTTGATTTTTTTTCCTACTTTGTCTTACACAGAACTGTGTAAAAAAGACATGAAGCAGAAAAAAAATACAATGTGGGATGTTAAATTTCACCTGAAGCAGTGACTGTCTAAACAGAGTTAACAGAACCTGCTTTCATTTTGGGAGCTGTCCAACCCTATGACAGCCATTGAAACACATGCGAGGACGACAAATGAACACTTTAAGGAAGGTCTTAGCAGCTCCATAACAATGGTAACTTCAACAATCACTCTGCATCCTAAGACCCTTAGAGCACCCAACTGATCTCAATATTGACAGAGTATTTTCATGTGTCTGTTGATCCATTTTGCAGAGAGGCTCCTGTGTTATGTACTATTTTTAAATTCTGAAAAGTAAAAGAATAAGGTAGCAATGAAAGTATAAGATTTAACATACTGCCTTTCTTTAAAAATAACCATGTAGCCAGGCTTGGTAGTGTACGCCTCTAATGTTAGCACTAGGGAACTTGAAACAGTAGGATGACCAGTCTGAAACCAGTTTAGATTAGGCAGTGAAAACCTGTCTCAGAAGCAAACAAATACAACTTCAAACTTGATAGAAAAAAAATACATGCTAAGTAAAAGAAAACAAGAGAAACTGAAGCTTTAATTCTATTTTTTAAAAATCCGTTTGCAGTTTGGTGTTTATTGCAATTTGGATATGTTTGTAAAATCTTACCTTACTAGTGGCACCTTAGCCTTCTATCACTGTGCTAACACGTGACAGCCAAGGTCACTTATAAAATAAATCATTGATTTTGGCCTACAGGTCAGAGGTTGAACATCCATGGTGGTAGAGCAAGGTTGAGTACCTATGGTGATAGAGCAGTGGAAAAACTGAGCTGGCACGCTGCATAACAGGAGCACCTTCAGTGGGGTAGGGATCTCAAAGTCTTTGGAATTCTCAAAGGCTGTCCCCAGCAACTCACGGCTTCCAAGTTCAGGCCCTCCTAATCTGTCTCAAAACAGGTCCAACAACTGGACACTGAGCACTCCAATGTCTGAGACTATGGCGGTCAGTTCTCATTCAAACTTGGTTCTAGTGGTGGTCAATCCCCACAAAGTTTTTTATGTCAACAATTAAAGGATGAACTTACAATAGAATGTGATTTCCTTAATTCTTTGCCTTCAAGTGTTAAAATGTTGCCGGTTTAAATATGTAATATCCTTGGATATACATCTTTTACTCTGTAAACCTTGCATGCCACTCTAAATATACTGGGAGGGTAATTCTATAAAACACTAGTTGTATTCTTGGCTTGAGCCAGTTTCTCCCATTTATTTTTAGAAATAGGTTTGTTTATTCCACACTTTATGAGAGCTCATATCTACAAACCCCAACCAATATCTGAAGGTATTATTCTTCATACACTGCAGAAAATACATAAAAAATGGTATATAATGCTAACTTGTGTGGTTTAAACACAGCTTTTCAATTATTGCCCTGTTTGCTTCATTAATAACTACTACTTGTAACCAGTTTTGAAATTCTATTTATGTTGTGTATCCATTTTCTTTCTTTCTTTTTTTTCATTTTCTTTTTACAGGAATTTCTTTTGAAAAAAATTTGCTTGGCAGGAACATTTTAATATTTATATTGTCCTTCTGTTGTGTACATATTTCAAAACTTGTTAAATTTTTCTATGATAATTTTCTATTGCCAAAGGAGGCATTTGAATTTTTAGCATGGTTTGATGTAATAAAAGCACTTCTTAAGTAATTTCTGTGTATCACATTCTGTGCTAAAGCTTTAAGTACAAAATAGACAAAATTTTCACTGTAATCTCATTTAAGAACTCTTATTGTGCCTGTGCAGAAGTAAAAACCAAGGAAAAGAAGTAACAAAAGGAAATTTGTTTAGAATTCAGAAGCCAGCCTACATTGGTAGAAACTAGAACCAAGTGAGAGCATCCACAGAGAGCTGGAGACACAGACAGAAGAGATAAAGGAGGTCAGAACCACTTCCTCGAAGAACAAAGTGGGTGAAAGTAAATACAGAGCCTGGCTTCTCTCTCCTAGACCAGTGTTCTCACTAGTGCTTCTTGAGGTTTGAACTTAGCCAGAAACTAGCAGACATTAGACCTTAGAAAAGCACTGCAGAACAAAAAAGCAAGGAGAAAATGTTCTAGTAAGTCTTGTTTGTGTAAGTGTGTGTGTGTGTGTGTGTGTGTGTGTGTGTGTGTGTGTGTGTGTTTGGAGGGGTTATCGGTGCATACATATTATAATGTATGTAGTCCTACATACATCACAGATGAACAATATTAGCTAGTCATTGGTAGCTCATCTTTAAATATTTGCATATTAAAACTCTTTTTTGGTTTTATGTTTTTAGTATGTTCTTGGCCATGTTGCCTGCCTTCTTTTAAATGTGTGTGTGTGTGTGTGTGTGTGTGTGTGTGTGTGTGTGTAGAGAGAGAGAGAGAGACAGAGAGAGACAGAGAGACAAAGACAAAGAGAGAGAGATCAAAGGAAAGCCTCAGATATCATCCTAAGAAACACCTCCATCTACCTCTTTTGAGGCAGAGTTGCTGATTGTTTTAGAAATCAAATTCATCATTTGGCTAGCCTAGGGGCCAAGCAGCCTCGGGCATCCTAGTATCTCTGCCTCTCCAGGGAAAAGATAATAAACACATATTCAGTATTTTATGCAGGTTCTGGAGAGTAGACTTGGATCCTTCTTAATGTAGGGCCATTTATCCCTGGAGTTGGATCCTCAACCTCATATTTATTCTTTTAATGACATTTTCGTCTGTATTTTTCCAGTGTCCTAAAATTTTATTCATACATTTATATGACACTCTGAAGAATAAGATGCAATTTAAGAAAACAAACATAGATTCTTTAACACTATTAATAAAAGTGAAGTCAATCTTCATATAGAAATATTATAGAGATATAATATAAGTTTAAAACTCATCTCCTAATATATTTATAAAGTATTTCTGAATTTACTAAGAAAAAATGTGAAGGATAACTAAAGTGATTACTTAAATTTCAATGTATTTGTTGTGTTTAAGTGAGAATAGCCCTAGTAGGCTCAAACATTTGAATGGTTTATCACCAAGGAACTGAACTGTTTGAAAGAATTACAAGGACTAGCAAGTATTGAATAAGTATGGCCTTGTAGTGGCAGGTGTGTCACTGGAGGCATGCCATGTTCAGTCTCTCTCTTGACCTGTGGATCAGGGTGTATCTCTCAGCTACTGCTCCAGAGCCATGTATGCTGTCATGGTTCCCTCTATCATGAAGATATGACTAAGAGAATATTAAACATATTATGACAATAAAAGATAGTGTAAAATATTCTATTGTGTTTTTCTAGCATTTACCATTACCATGTGGTTGTATTGATCAATTTTAATTGCTGTGATAAATGTCTGATCAAATCAATTCAGGGAAGGAAAAATTACTTTGGTTCATGGTCTCAGTCCATTGCTATTGAGTAAAAATATAGGGGACAAACATCTGCCATATAAAAATCAGTCCAATTCATGCCTCCTGCCTCTTTATGTCTTAGCAGCTAAGATCTTCCATGATCAGATATTTCTAGCAAAAGGTTCTGCTCCTACAAATATCCAGAGTGCTTCTATTATAACTACCTGAGCATGTGCCTGTAGACTATGTATATAGTCTGTACATCTCTGTCTGCTTAGAATAGACTTTCCATTTGTAGATAAGGTTGATTGGGCTAGCCCTAAGTGACATATTACCTCTCTAGAATTGGGTAAACTGCTGATCTTAAATTGATGAAAATATGAATAGAATTCATCAAATGAAATTCAGAGCTCCTGGTTGCAGGTACTGAGAACGCAAATAATATATACCTACTGTATCATTGTCTCCGCCTGTGTGCTGTCCTTAGTTTTGACAAGATGAATTTGATTATCTATGTTATTGTTTTTCTTAAGAATAGTACTTTGCTATACTTAACAAAACAATCTTTAAAACATAAATTTCAACTTTTTTTTAAAACGAAGTTTCCTGTTGGTATCAAGAAAAATGTCATAGCACTGACAGTGGCCATGGCTGTGGGAGCTTAAAAATAAACTGAAACTCCCTGAGTTAACATTTTAAAAGACAAATTTTATGATTTTAAAATGTTTTATTGAAATATGGTTATATCACTTTTCCCTTCACATTTCCTTCCCACAGCCCCTCCCAGATACCCATCCTTCAAGCCCTGCCATCTCCTCCACTCTCAGGTTGATAGCCTTTTTGCTTTCATTATGACTTTTGCATATATATCAACATTTAGTTTCATCAACATTACTTTTAACCTGTTGTGCTTCATTTTAACTTATTGCATCTGTCTAGATTTTTATCTTGAATGTTTCAAGTTTTCTATAGGTTTATATCTTTTCTTTTAATTATTATAAAACAAAATAGGCAATAATGTGATGGTCTAAGAACAGCTGTGCAATACATTCACCCCTGGTTATAGCTAAGCATCTATTCCAATTTGTTGCTGAAGAGTTTCCAAGTACCATTTGACACAGTCATGCCAACAAACAACAGTCTCATCAAACCCAAATGGAAGAATGACAGTTTGATCCAAAAGATAAGTGACATTCTCATAAAGGGACATTTTAAAAGTCTCTGAACTTGATGACATTTATAGTCACTAATTTAAAGATATTTTTTTGGACACAATAGAAGAAAGATTTTCAAGCGAGACTAACAGGTACAGTCAGCATACCCAGTTTCTTCACTGAAATAAAGATCATATGAATGAAAGGTGGATTTTTTATGGCAAAACACATTGAGTTGTTTCATGTTCAACTTTCTAAACCAGTGTTCTGTTCTGCTATATCTGTCCTGTGCTTATGATGACACATTTTTAACTCAGAGGTGCTAAGTACTCTGTAGCTGCTCTACAAAAAATAACAAATCCCTTAATATTAAAAGGAGCTGGAGCAGGAGAGAAGGCTCAGCAGTTAAAAGCACTGACTGCTCTTCCAGAGGTCATGAGTTCAATTCCCGGCAACTACATATTGGCTCACAAGCATCTGCAATAGGATCTAAAGCCCTCTTCTGGTGTGTCTGAAGAGAGTGGCAGTGTGCAGTGTACTCACATATATAAAATACATTTAAATTTAAAAAAACAGAAGCCACCATTAGCTAAGAATAGACACAATGGAGTGAAGTCATTTGTAACTTCCTTAAACAGCCACTGATGCAACTATCAACAGTGTTGCTCTCTGTGTGTCCAGAGCAGACTGTGTTGTCAGGAGAATAAGCACCAGGAAAGGCTTAATGCCAGATGCTTTCTGAGTAGCTATCATGTGGTTCTCACTGGACTTTTTTAAAAAAAAAAAAAAAATTATTTCTCTTTAAACTGTATCAGCAAATGCCATTAACCATCAAAGTTGGGCTTTGTACCCTCAAAGCTTGTAATACCATCATTTCCATCTTCTAAATGTAAGTAATCTTATGACAGTGTTTGTTCCAATGTAGTCAAGGGGGGAAAAAAAAAGCCTGTTGGCCACAGCTGGCACGGACGGTGAGTAAATGAGGAAGTCCAAAGATGAAAAACCTTTCACTTCCCCACTGCAGTCTGAGGAGAACATAAAAGAGATTAATTTGCAAAACAGCATGACGCTGACCCTGATGGTGCTTCAGTACATTAATCTTGTGCCTAAGTGGCAGACTGCAAAATCCTTGTCTCAGTGCATCTCAGAAGAGCAGTTCATAAACAAACATGAAGGAAAATTCTGAAATCGCATCTAGTGTTCTGTGTGGCAGTTAAGAACAGAGCTGATCAAACCAGACATTCTAGGTTCAAGCTTGGGCCCTCCTGTAAAGTGAAACTGGGATCTTGTGTAGTTTCTTCTTCCTTCTAAGCACTTTTTGCATGTATACACTGAGAAGTTGTAGAACCTCCCTCTTTGTCTCCGGAACATATTAGGAAGTTTGGATGAGTTAGGTATTCAAAGCTCTTCCCAGTGTGATTGGGGTAAAATAAGAACTGTTCTTTTGGATTTCGTTTTCATACTCATCTTTTATCTTTCTTTTGTGTTTAAATAAAGTCTCTAAACATACCTCAAGCTGACGTGGGAATTAGAATTCTCTTGCTTCAGTTTCTGAAGTGTCAGGATTCTCTATGCACCAGTATGCCTGGAAAACATTTCATTTATAGTAAGATTACCATTTTGGACTATTAAGCTACAATCCATATTGTCTGGATGTTAACAACAGTAAAGCCTAGACCATGAAGAACATCTCAACCAAAATAGAAAATAGGTTCCAGGACTTCTGTCAACACAGTTGCATCTTTGTCTTCAGAGAAATGTGTCAGAAAGAGCAAGGGAAACGGCTCATTGCTTTCACGTTCCCTGCTGGCTCAGATCTTCTTAATCTCACATAGATATAGTGGCAAATACAAACTCGTAAGTAGTCAACCAGGTCATGTGGGCAAGCATAACTTTCTGGTCCAAACCAGATCAGTGTAAAAATATATAGGGTTCTCAGATTACCTATTCTGAGGCTTGGCCTCTTCTGATTTCTTCTTCCCTAAGATCCATCATTCTTCTGCTTTCTTTCCTCACTAATCATCCTTGTCTCTGCACTCTAGCTGCAATGTGGCAGAGCCAATATGAAAAACATTGCTGTTTTTTCTTGCATAATGAATTTAACAATTTGCCTGTGATTATTACAATTCTGACGACCATGAAATTCTACAGTGGCATTCATGTCTCTGCTGAGAAAACATACAGTAAGAATGCAGTGGAGTTTTGTGAACTACTCTCAATAGACAGTCTTGTTTGCTCCAAAAATAGGGGTTTATAGTAAACTTTAAAAACTATAGTTCACAGTGAGCCCTCAAAATCAAACCAAGCAAGGTAGCCAAAGGGTTAAAAGTGTTGCCACATTGCCAAGAAGGTGTTCAGTTCTATACATGACAATTGCTGCTTTATCATCATCACCATCATCACGATTCAAGAGATCTAGAAGGACAAATAAATTCTCTGCCAAGAAGATTTTGATAGCCTTAAAGAAATCCTGTCTTAAGAAGAGTTTGATACATTATAATCTTGACACCATGAGTTGGAACTCACAGTGAATGAAAGAACTTCAGCAAAGTTCTCCTACATGTATACAAAGTAAAAATCTTCATGACCTGCTCTGTCTTGAGTCTCTCAGATTCCTTTCTACTTTTCCTTTGATAGTCTGCTCTCTCCTTGGCTCAAGAAATTCCTCACTGGCAGCCTTTTAGATATAGTTCCAGAGTGACTTGGCACAGAATCTTAACCCATGTACGTCTCAGTTTACTCTATTTTGACTTGATAGCAAATATTTCAAGCGTCCATTTCAGAAATAGTTTCCAAAGCATACACTACCTTAGCTCTGTGAGTTGTCTCCAGCATTGCTTCTTGCAGTTCAAAATGGTCCTTAGAAGTCTCCTGTTAGCCATAAAGACAGCTGTAGGAAAACCCAAGTGTATCTCTGTGCTGCTGCTGCACCACCCACTAAAGCAAGGATCACCAACATAAGGATGGTGAAATATGTACTGACTAACAACAACAGGGCCTACACTTATCCATCCTCTACTGGTTTGGATCTTTCCATTAGAGTCCCATTGTTCAGTATAACAAGGGCATTATTTGAGTCTAATCATTGTTCTCATGTAGTTCCCAAAATGTACTATTTTTAACAACTTCATCAAAATTTGGGCCCATATAGTGAAAAACACATACACACACACACAGAGGGAGACACACAAAAACACACAGACACACAGAAACATACACACAGAGAGACACATACACAGGAGAGAGAGAGAGAGAGAGAGAGAGAGAGAGAGAGAGAGAGAGATACTTTGCCACAACCTCACAGTCTGTGAGATAATACATACCAATGCATCAGTAACAGACTCTTGAGTTATATATACTACTCTCTAGAGACATGCCCTACCTTTTTGATTGTTATAAAGTGAGACAAGAATCGACTAATGTAAAAATAATACCTTCTAAATTAAGGTAGCAACCTTATGTGCAGTGGCTACGTCTATTACTAGATGCTTGAGACCATGAGTATATAAAAATGCTGCTTTTCTGTATACATACAAGTCCATAGTAAAGTTGTGTGTGTGTGTATGTGTGTATGTGTGTGTATGTGTGTATGTGCTTGTGTGTATGTGTTTATTAACCAAAAGAAATTGTTTCTTCTAGAAATGTCAGAAGCTACTCCATTAAGTCTCACCAACATGGCTTCCTAAATATAACCTGAGCAAGAATGGTAACGGTGGAGATGCAAGAGGGAATGTTTCTGAGGTCTCAACCCTAAACAAACACTCACAGGTAGCTAAAGAATGCTGGGAGTGGGAGGAACGGCCTTCCCCAAGAAAAAGCATACAATTAAGTATCTAATGCCAAAGGGTCATCTCTGAACCCATATACATACAAGTAAAGTTTAATTTATATATTTAGAATAGTAACAAGTTAAAAACGATAATTAGTAGTAAAACATAATGATTACAACCATGTGTTATAATAAAAGTTATGTTAATGTGGTCTTTATGTCAAAATATCGTACTATTTTATAGTCACACTTCTGTATTTGCGATGTGATAGAATACAATCTAATAATTGCTGCTAACTGAAATACAGGAGAGAAAACAAAGGTAAGGGGAAATTACTGTTTCCTCCTACCCACTGTGTTTTATGTTGTTTAAATTATTTGTCCACAGATTTTGTTTTGTCATTTTGTAATCTTTTTGTTAAGTCGTTTATTACCTCCTGATTTTTAAAGTTCTTTAAAACTTCATAAACTTTTAGCTTAAAATACAGGATATAAGTTCACAATAAGTGCTGTTGATAGCAGTTTAAAAATTAACCAAGCCTATCTCCCTCGTGTTGCATTTACAGATGAGGAAATGGGGTTCGGTTGTGTTATTTGATGTACCACAGACAACGCTTTTGTTTAATGGCCAAAAACAGAAGTGAGTACTTAGCCTCCTCACTCTCCGCAGTTATTACTTCTCTTGTATGAGAAGCTGATTCTTTTTGTGTGTTAAAAATGTGGTCCTCGGTCTTAAGTGCACATCAACACTACCTCAGAAAGTTTATGAAGCCCCAATGCCCAGGTCACATGCTTCATCAATTATTCAGAATCGGTATACTTAGAATTATCTAGTATATTCTAAAGTGCACAAAATTGAGGACAATTGTGTATGTCTGTTCATGCATATGTGAAATACAGGTGTGTAAGAGCAGGTCCAAAGCTTGAGCTTTGTTTTAGGAGCAGATCAAGTCACATTTTAGAAGGCTTGTGTGGCAGGAGGATGGCTTTATGCAGAGAATGAAATGCAACTATGGGACTAGTTGTTTGTATGTCATGAAATAAGAGACAACAACGACCTGGATTCAGGTGGCATCAGTGAATCTGTCTGGAGAACATGGAGAATGTCTGAGATGCTTATAAAAACCAGTTCTACAAGACTGGGAAACTAACTGTATATTGACAGCTATTGGGGAAGAAAATTTCCAGAGCCTTAACACTTGTTCCTAGCCCAATTCTTAGGGTAATTTGTTACCCACATGTGGTAAATTAACACTTTGAATGACAGTGTACCAATTTGCAAATCACTTCTTTCAGGGAATTAATGACTGCAGAGAATAATCACTGTGGCATTATTTTATTGGCATTAGCATTAATAAATATTTCATGAACCGCCAAAAAAATTATAGAGCCAACATTTTGAAGACTAGACATGGTTCCAAAAATATGAAATCCCAACTTTTAGACTCTCACCAGTAAAAACCTTTTTTTCTAAATATTTACAAATAAAATACCAATTCATTTGAGAGGCAGACTAATTAAGATGAGTTTCAATTATACTTAATGTTAAGTAGTTTTGTTTATGTAATTATAGTCTGAAGGGCTTAAGGAATGAAAAGGCATGAATTTTAGAACAGTTTAATTGTAGTGTTGGAGGCTTCAAAGACTCTCTAGGTCTTAGTTGTCTTACCTATAAACCAAACAAATGCTTTATATGTATGACAATAGTCTGATGAAGACAACCCATTTAAGGCTTGGGACTGCAACATCTTCCTCTTTATGTATTGTTGGGTTGTGGGTCTCTGTGTTAATTAGCACCTACTGCAATTAAAAACTTCTCTGGTAAGGACTGGGTCATGTATTGCATATAGGCACAGTAGTATGTAATTAAAAGTCATTTTCTTGCTATGATCCCTTAGCAGAATAACAGTATTAAGTTTTCCCCTAGGTGTATGACCTGTCTAGTCTGCAGCTCATAGTTACTTTGGCAATGCCTTGTATGAGTTCCATCTCACAAAATGGGCCTTAAATCCAATCAAAAAGTGGCTGGTTACACCCAGGACAGCTGTGCCACCATTATACTAATCTATGCTGCAGGCAGGTCTCTGCTGTAGGTCACAGGGTCTGTAGCTCCATGAAACTGGCAATACTTTTTCCTCCTTTGGTTTTCAAAGTACCTTGCAGCACCATAAGTGCTACCCAGTAGTGGGCCAAGCTTCTAGTTGTGACCAGCTCCAAGGAAACAGAATCTTCCAGACACAACAGGACTGATACATATATGAACTCACAGAAACTGAAGACATGCACACAATCCCCATAGTTTCAAAACAGACAAAAATCTTAGCACTAAAAAAATTGAAGTGGACACAAAGATCCACCTGCAATCAAGAAGCTATTTGCAACTGATACCTGCCAGGAAAGAGACGATCCATTTTCTCCAATGGAGTGTCATTGGGGATACCAAACACACTATAGGGCAGACATTTTTTGAGGAGTAGTTAGCTAGAAAAACTAAGTTTTGTGTGCCTTTTGTGTCATGTTATTTTAACATTTTTGAATTATTAATGCTTCAGTTTTAATTTTTTTGTTTTTTTTCTTTTTCTATTTTCTTTCTGTGTGTGTGAAAGAGAGACAGAGAGAGAGAGACAGAAAGACAGACAGAGAGAGAGAGAGAGAGAGAGAGAGAGAGAGAGAGAGAGAGAGAGAGAAAGACAGAGAGCATATAACAGTAGATGGGTAGGGAGATGGGAGGATCTAGGAGAAGCTGAGTTGGGGAAGAATATAATAAAAAATGTACTGTGTGAACAAATAAAACAGAAAAAGCAATAGTCTGAATCACATATTTGCCCCAGTTTATTTTGTTAATTTGTTTTCATTTTTTTTTCTGTTCACTTGCAAGGTTGTGATTTTTTTTAAATATTGATTGATTAATTGATTTGATTGATTGATTGATTGATTGAAAATAGATTCTTTGAGTAATAGAATTCAAGAAGGTGGCATCCATCAGCATGCCTCATGAACCTTGGGAGTTCTCTGAGGCCTGAGAGACCCATACCTGGGAGATGAAGCAGAGAGGATGACCCTGCACAGCATCTTTAGAGCAATGTGAGAAAGGCAGGTGTTATGGGAAGATGCTTTTAAAAAGTGGTTTTGTGGAATTGGAAAAGAGATGGCAGAATGAAGTGAGACTCAGAGGAAACAAGCTGAACTAAAGATGCCACTGTAGCTGAGGCAGATAAAGGAACATGTTGTTGATGAATTAAGCTGGTCTTTGAGCTGCTGGGATGCTCAGGCCACCAAGGTTCGTCTAGCCCTCTACTGCTGCCTGCTAGGCCAGTGATGCTACTCAACCCCTAGTAGAGCCCCTGCTTCTGCTGCTTGCCCTGCCGGGGAAGGAAGAGTATGTGGTGCTGCCTGTGCATTTCCACCATGATGGTCTTGCCCTGGGCATTGGAAGTGAAGCCAGCTCCGAGGGCAGGGTTGTGTATAGCGGCTTGGAGCTGGCTCAGGTCCTGCCCCTGGGCACACTGCCTAACTGCATGATCATCCTGACTTTAAAACAACAAGATAGCTGAGATGAAGAATAGTTTATTTTCTGGATTAAGTTTTCTTGAAAGACTTCTGTGGTCCCTGCTGTTGCCAGAGTCCACGATGATGTCCATGGTCCCTGGGCAAGGAAGCTTCTTTTGTAATGGTATGGATGATTGCAGACTGGTAACTGAGAATGAGAGACTTTGGAGGCTTCTGTGGCACATCTCCCACAAAACAACAAACAAATACACAAGCAAACTAAAACCAAACCAAAAACAACAAACAACCCAGACAGGAAACAATCAAAGAGTGTCTTTACAAACTGTGATACAGATGCTGAAGTATATACCTCTTCATTGGTGGCTTCCGGGGGGGATAAGAGAAATAACTCAGTCTTAGTTAAGGGGTTGGCAACTGCATGCTACTATGAGTATATGGGATCAAAAGTTGGATGTGGTGTTTTGTTTGGCTTGGCTTTGGGGGCACAATGTGCTCAAGGGTTCAGGGGTTAGACTTAAGAGGAATGGGAAGTAGGTGTGATCAAGTTGCTTTGAAACAAAATTCCCATAAAATTAATAAAAATATTGTGCTGGTGGAAAATGACCCACAGGCTGATGTAAATATAATACTTTTATTATAATATTCTCACTATAGTCCCCTCTCTGTCTAGTCCTCCCAGTTCCTCCCCACCTCCCTTCTCTTCTAGATCCACTCCCTTTTGGTCTCTCATTAGAAAATAATAAGCTTCAAAGATATAACAACCAAACATAGTAAAATAAAATATAATAAGGTGAGGCAAAATTTTTCATGCCGAAGTTGGAGATGCTAGCCCAACAGGCAGAAAAGAGTCCTAAGAGCTAACAAAAGAATCAGAGATCTACTTGTTCTCATAGCTACAAGGAGGCCCATAAAAATACTAAGCCAGGTCCAGAGATCCACCTGCCCCATGTCATACAGTACAGGCAGAGAAAGACATCCAGAAACCCACCTGCCTCCACAGTGGTACCAGTGAGCAGAAGACACCCAGAGTCCAGCCTACTGGCACATGGTGTGGGCAGGTTATGGACACCTAGAAAGCTGCCACCACTTAGCAAAGACAGGTGGAAGACATACAAAAGCCTGCCTGTTGACACACTACACAGCACTTCCACATAGCATGAGAGGGTAGAGAATACCCAGAGGCCTGCCAGCCTCATGACCCACTTGCAGGGGAGCCACTACAATGTCCAGGTATGCAGTGGAGAGATGGGAAAAAAAGAGAAGCAGATGAGTTTAAGCATTAGGAAGAGAAGTGGAACTGGAGATGTAAGGGGTGGGAAGGAATAGCCTTATATGAGTAGTCTGCCCTGCAACCTGAGGCCATAGTGAAATCCCAATCCATGCTTCTGCTAGAGTCCATGTCTGAGTCTCTGGCCATGCAGCAGCAGGGGTCTGTGTCAGTCTGTGGTTCATCTTACCACTAAAGACCAGACATCCTTGGTCTAAGCAGCCACCTAAGACCATACAGATGTCCAAGGGCTTTCCAGAGCTGACCCCATTTCTCACCAGCTAAAGTACTCAGGAGAGTGGGCCCTGCACCTTGCTTGAGCAACAGTGAAGTTACCTGTGAGCTAGCTGGACAGCGTGTTAACTGAAGACCTGTGCCCTCACCAGCTGTAGCACTGGACCACGCATCTTGACTGGGCAGCACAGTACAGCTCGCTCTGGTAGAATGGGTGCTGGTGAGCCAACCCCAAGGGCAGGAGAGGCAGAGAGCTGACCCTGTTCCCTGGTAGCTACAGCATTGAATGAGCTGGCTAGTGCAGTGCTGAAGAGCTTACCCCAGTGGTGCAAACACAGGAAAGCTGGTAGAATGATCAATTCAGCTACAACCCAGGCCCAGATCCAGGACTTTGAGTTAGCCCACCCCAACATCTGTCCCATCTATGATCTGCTGATGAGTGTGAAAGGGTTGATCCTGCAGAACCAACACTTCGAGATCTCCATGACACAGGGCAACAACAGGATAGCTGAGAGGAATACAGGTGAGAATCTAGTAGTGATGCAGTTGCAGAAGCCAGAGGCCTCAAACCAGACCAATGAATGACTCCTAGAAATGAACGTTTGCAAATAAAGATGTGTGGACAAAAGTGTATACTGTGGGACACACTATAATATACTGCAGCTTCCATGACAAGAGGTTTTCAATGCCTTGCTTTTGTTGTTGTTGCTGTTGTTGTTTGCTTGCTTGCTTTATTTTTGTTTTATATGCTCTTTTCAGGGTAAGGTTGCAGGGCAGACATGAAGGACAAGAAGATGGGTGGGACTGGGCTGCATGATGTGAAACTCACAAAGAATCAATATCAATTTAAAAGCAATACTAAGCTAATAGCTATAATACATGTTCATAGGGCCTGGCGTAGAGTTATGTAGTCCCTGTACTTGTTAATTCCATCTCTGTCAAGTCATACATGCCTTGCTTAGTTGATTCAGAGGACTTTGTCCCCCTGGTGATCTCCATCTTTCCCGGCTTTTACAATCTTTCTATCTCCTCCTCTGCATGATTCTTTGAGTTCTGTGGAGAGGGATTTGATAGAGACCTTCAATTTAAAATCTCTCTCTCTCTCTCTCTCTCTCTCTCTCTCTCTCTCTCTCTCTCTCTCTGCATAATATCTGGTGTAGCTGAAGGGGTTTATAACCCCATAGGAAGAACAGCAATATCAACCAACCAGACCCTTCCGGAGCTCCCAGGGACTAAACTACCAACCAAAGAATACACATGAAAAGACCCATGGCTCCAGCTGCATATGTAGCTGAGGATGGCCTTAACTGGCATCAATGGGAGGAGAGGCCGTGGTCCTGTGAAGGCTTGATGCCCCTGTGTAGGAGAATGCTAAGGCAGTGAGGCAGGAGTGGGTGGGTGAGTGGGGACACACACTTATAGAAGCAGGGGGAGAGGAATGGAATAGGGGGTTTATAGAGGAGAAACCAGGAAGCAGGATAACACTTGAAATGTAAATAAATAAAATAACCAATAAAAAATATCTAACTGGGGGGCGGTCTCTGCATATATTCCCATCTCCTGCCAGATGAATCCTCCCGATGGTGACTGGAAAAAGCACTGATCTATGAGTACAGCAGAAGATCATTACAGATTAATTTATTTCCTTTTAGACCAGCTGTTTGGTTTTACCCTTGGTCTCTGGACTACCTAGTCTCTCTCTCTCTCTCTCTTCTTAGGCTACACACACTGTGTTGGATATGAGTTCCTTCCTGTGAAGTGGGCCTTAATCAAATCGGGCATTGATTGGTTACTTTTACAAGTTCTATACCACCATTACCCTAGCGTATTTTCAGGCAGATTGCAGGTCAAAGGCTTTGTGACTGGGTTAATGTCCACTTTTCTCCTTTGGTAGCCTTCATGGTACCTTCTCACAACAAAGGGATTAGAATATAAGAGTGAAGTCTCCATGTAGGTACCTGCTTGACTTCTTGATGTTCAATGAGTTGTGTGGATGTTGTTCATACCAATGGAGGCTTGCTGTCATTTTGGAGAAAGCAACCTTTGGTGTTAGCATCAGCCTGAGTTGTTTGGGGATTTCCATGGCACCCCCTTGACTAACAACTTAAATAAATACAACTCAGTCCTTCCAGTGGAAGCCTTGCCTGGCTCCAAGAGACAACCAGTTGAAACTCCATGTCCTCCATTACTAGGAGTTGTCATTAGGCTCACTACTGTGACTCCAGGAAGTTTCCACAATACTAGGTTTCTGCATGGCCCCTCAAATACCCCCAATTTTAGCCATCTCTTCTCACACTCTCCTTCCATCTCATCTACTTCATTCCAAATCCATCCTCCTCCCATCCCCACTGCTCCCAGTCTACCTGCATAATTTATTCTATTTCCCCACCCAAGGGAGGTCAGAACATCCCTTTTAGGCTCCTCCTCTTTACCTAAACTCTCTTGGATTGTATCTTGATTATCATTAAGAAGTAATATCTACTTATTAATGAGTACATAACATTTTTATCTTTCTGGGTCTAGGTTATCTCATGCAGGATTTTTTTTTTCTAGTTGGATCCTCTTGTCTGAGGTTTTATTATGTCATTTTTTAAAAACAACTGAGTAATGCTCCATTATGTATATGTATCACATTTTGGTTATCCATGTTTTGGTTAAGGGACAGTTTCTGACTATTATGATAAAGCCACAATAAACATGGTTGGGTAAATATCTTTGTGATAGGATGAAGCATTCTTGAGGTGTATGTCCAAGAGTGGTATAGCTGGGTCTTAAGGTAGATTGATTCCCAGTTTTCTGAGGAACTGACATTGATTTCCATAGTGACTGTACAAATTTGCATTCCCACCAGCAATAGACGGCTGTTTCCCTCGCTCTACATCTTTGCCAACATGAGTTGTCTCTTGTTGTCTCATGAGTTGTCTTAGCCATTCTGATAGGTGTAAGATAGAATCTAAAGAGTCCTTTTGACTTGCATTTCCCAGATGGTTAAGAATTTTGAACATTTCTTTTAAGTGTTTTTCAGCAATTTGAGATTCGTCCATTGAAATTCTATTTAGGTCTATACCTTATTTTCAGTTAGAGTATTAGGTTTTTTTGATATCTAGTTTCAAAAAATAAAATGTGACACTCTATGATCACCAAATCTCCTTACTCTGTTTATATTTTCATAATATATGTTATGGCATATATGATATATATATATATATATATATATATATATATATATGATCATATCTTCACAAGACACATATATTGGCAGTCTAACCTTCCAGTCTAAGATGTCCTTAGGTATTAAGTAATGTTTTTGAGAACTAGTTAACTCACTAGGGTAGAGCCCTCATGAGGAGAATTAGTGCCCTTATAAAACTCATTGATCCTTCTTTTGTGTGGCTATACTAAGAAGGTATCAGCTATGAGCTAGGAAATCTGAACATACTGGCTACTCAGTCTGGAATGATTTTTACAGTATGATTTCCAGTTCCCCCAAACAAGTAAATTTGTTCATAGATTGTGGGTTTTTTTTTTTTTTTTTTTTTTTTTTTTTTTTTTTTTTTTTTTTTTTTTTTATCACAGCAACCCAAAGAAAGACAATGCGAGAATTAGATTACTGACATCCATTTTTCTTTCAAGATCTAGGAATAAGCATCAAGGAATATAAAAATTGCAGGAAGTAATACCATTACAAGGTATTAAAGGAAATCAACACATTGAGTTTCCAGCAAGCTGTTGAAGATAGCTGCCTGGATCTAAGAAAGAAAGAAAAGGGTCAGAAAAATCTCCTTGAGCCTTTCTTCTTCCAAAGTTGTATAAAAGCCCCTGAACTTTGACGTGGCAGGTTAAACCCTTTCTCTAATATTTTTAGTATGTTCTTAAGCATTTTGTTTCCATTTCCATATTTAGAGGGTCAGAATTTTCTTTGGTATATTTAAGAGAAATTACAAAAGAAGTTTTATCCTTCACACAAATGTGAAGACATTTGTGACACTCACTACAGAAAATGACACTTTTTTGGCAGTTTTTTCAGCTATCCTTTCCACAGTGGCTGTTTAGGCAATAGGTAAATGAATGAATGATTCAGTAGGATTGACCTGAGGACATGCAACACTAGCAGCCGCCAAATGTGAGAATGGTTCAGTCTTTTATTTTAAGCCCTTCTGATGTTATAATCACAGAGAAATAGTCACTGCATCAAGAAGCCAACAGACAGTGCCTCCTACCACTGGAAAATATTCTGCCAGAGTTCTCAAGGAATTATGAACTGAGCCTGACAAAGTAAGCCAAGCTATCAAACATCAACAAGACAGGTCTGAGTGGCCGCTTAGCGCTGTTTCACAGACACCTGCCATTTAGACAAGCAAGTTGGGAGACTGTGTAATATTTAGGTGAAAATGACAAAATTCCTGCATCAAGAACCATCAGGAGGCTTAAGAACCCTCTTTAGTGTACCAAAGTAAAAACATAGGTTCTTAAAGGTATGATATTGAGGTCTGGTTTAAAAAATGGCAAAGTTGTTTGTCAGAAATAGTAAGAATAACTAACTAGTTGTGTGATTTGCAGAAAATAAATTATTTGAGCCCCAGTTTGCCTTGATAGGTCTTGCATCCTAAAGAAAAAAAAGCATAACAAACATAGTAAATGGGTTAGTATGTTGAAAGAAAATTTGTGATTGAAGAAGGAGAACTAGAGCAAGAGTCTAAGGTTTTAATTTTATTGAGAGGAGAAAGTAGAGTAGTCGGGATAAACTTCACATATAAAGTGCTGTGTGAACAAAATCTGGGGAAATCTGAGAGCATTAGCCCATGTGTAATGGGAAGACAGAGTATACGCTTAGACCTTTCAAAAACCTACTTTAATTACAGTTCTTAAGCCCTTCAGTCTCCCTTGTAACCCACTGACCAGACAACCTCCAGATGTCAGCTTCCAGAAAACATCATGTGACACAACTGAGTTTCCAAAGAAATCCGAAATTTCCACTTCAGCAGAGAATGCAAAAGAGCCAAGGTTCTGCAAAGACAGAGTGAGTTCCCTGGGAAAAGCAAGGAATGTGGTCAATTGCAAAGCACTGAGCAGAAGAATCTAAGTCAACCATGAAGGTCAGAAAGTGGAATAGGTATAAACAGAACACATGATCAAATCAGTACTAGAGGCTGTCTTAAATGCTCCAGCTTTGCCTCTTTTGGTGAAGAAATTTGCACACTTATCACAAAGCAGGCAAGACTTCTGTGTTAAAAGTTGTCTAGAGGGGCTGGGGAGATGCTCAGAGGTTAAGAGACTGTGCTGCTCCTGCACAGGAACAGAGCTGGGTTCCAAGTCCAAGTGTCCGGCAACTTACAGCTGCCTGTTAGTGTTGCTCCAGAAATCTGATGCCCTTTTCTGGTCTCCTCAGGTACCTGTACTCACACATACCCATACCCACACCCACATAGACACACATTGAATGAAAAAAAAAATAGAAGAAGATAGGCATACAATTTCAAAAGATGAACCTTGCAGGAAGCCAAGTATACCCCAGAGAAAGAAGGTAGCAGAGCTGTCATGAGATGCCTTCTTGTGGGATGTTTCTTAGACCTGTTTTCTCAGCTTGCCTTGTTTCCAAGAACACATAAAATATGGCATATCTTTTTAAGGAGAGAAAATGTTATCCAAACTCAGAGATTCCATTCCATTATCTTGATGTTTCCCCACTTAAGAGCTTAAGAATCATGGTATTTTCATTTAAATTCAGGCTCTTGTTTTCCCCTTGGGACTTAAAGCCATATCACCATTACCTTACTCTAACCTGGGCTGTAATTCCTTGCCTCAAAATTCATGCCAGTTTCCACTTGGTCATGTGTGATATTTCTCAGATCAGTACTCCCTATATTTAGCCTGTCAACACCCAATTTAATTGTCTCAGGCAAGAGTTCACAAGTCAGTCAGCTCCTCTGGCCTGAAATCAGAAGCCTTTCTGGTCCGCAGCTTTGTCTCTCATCTGCTTTGGCAATCTTTGAACTGTTTTAATGATTCCTCCACAGCATCTCTTGTATGCTCTAAATCTTCGGTTTTGTTCATCCATCACCCAAACCAGAGCACATCCCACTCCTGTGATGCTGAGGTAGTGTCACAACAGTTACCTCATCAGAGTTGCTCCATCCTACCTAAAGCTAATAAATAAACAACATTGTTATTAACATATAGAAGATTTAAAAGTACACAGTATAAGCTATCCTTCAAAGAGAAGAAATCAAAAATTGGAAAATATTACTTAAAAGGGTCAAATAACAATATCAATACTTGATATAAAATAAAATTATGTTTTGAGAAATATAGATGGACAAAAATATTGACAAAACAGAAGAATGAAAATAAACCAATTAGTTTATGGGTCAAAAGTTTGAAATAATACTCATTGGGCTAAAATTGAGATAAGACCACATCCCTTTTAGACCCACTAATGGAAGGTTATGGTCCTTTTCAGCTTCCTGGGATACCTATTCACTTTAGCTTATGTATTCCTTCCATCTCCAAAGGCAACAATAGCCTGACTAGTCTCAGTCACATTTTATATTCATCTTTGACCCTTTCTTCCACATTTAATTGGTCTTTTGATTACACTGAGAATTCAAAGGTATTCCAGGTTTCCAGAATAAGAAATTTATCTCCATATCAGCTAAGTAGTAATGATGTCTGTATCCTATATTCTCTTAACATGAATATATAATTTAGTGACATATTTGACAACATATTCATAGATTTTATATATTAAACTATGGACATATTTAGGGACCAAATATGTTATCTACCATAATGTATTTCAGACTGATTATATCTATACATACTCATACATATACAAGATGATTTAAATGATAGATATCAATGTCTAATCAATAAGTTGAATAAAACACACTTTTCATATAATATTTTATCTTTCCTGAATCCACAAAATGACCATAAAGAAGAATAGATATTTTAATGACACCAATTTTGCTATTATATCGATCTATGACTTTTACTGTCAGTCTTTTCTATATTGATAAATCATATTTTCACTTGTGTGTTTTTACTTCTGGTCTTCCTTTTCTGTTTTTCTTTTACATGGCTTTCCTTTCACAGATGCCAGACATCCTTCAAAATGAAGAGTTTTAACTTCAAAACTCCCTTAGATCATCACAGCGTCCCCTCATCTGAAGTTCTGTAACACAGTTTATAGCATGAAAGTCAACCAAGTGCTAACCACTTAGGTTTGGAATTTAGTATCTGTTTCTAGCAATGAGACGGGAAATGCAGATGTTCAGAAATTAGTGACAAAACACTCCCAAATTGGTCTCTGAGGTATCACTTGAGAACTGCTGGCACACTTAAAAACACTTGTTAAATATGCTTCTGAGATTTTTTTTTTTTATTTTGAATGATGTTTTTTTGGTTGAAGTCCTTTTTAATTTTTTCTTTTATTTTCTCACTGAATCACATTTTGTACACAAAAAGAAACTTCATTGCCTTTATCTCCTTGCCACTGAATTCTGAAAGTCATTACATTATCTACCCTTCACATCTCTTTCCTATTTCCTGATCCTGTTTCCTAGTCTATAAATGTGATTGCCACCTATAATTAAATAAGAACTTTCTGCAGCTTTATATTTACTTATTTTTCTTGATCTACTCCCAGTCAAGTCCCTTAAAATCTATGTCCCCTGATTTAGTTCCCAGAGTTTTCTGTCATATTTTCTTTGGATCTCCATCATAGCAATGGCACTTGTCTGACAGGAACCAATAATTTAACTACAGTTAAAGATATGTGAAATCAGATCTGGCAAGTTAACTAGTTCTATTTATTAAAAATTTTAATAGAACAATTTATATTTATTTACTTGATTATGTTCATGGGTGTTTTGGCTGCATGTATTTTTTTTACACTGCTTGTGTGCCTGATGTTCCAGAAGTTCAGAAGATCTCTTGAAACTGGATTTACAAACAGTTTTGAGCCGCCTTGTAGGTGTTGGGAATCGATCCAGGATCTTTGCAACCGTGACAAGTGCTGTTAAGTACATTAGCAAACGTAAAGCCCTGTGAACTAGTTTTAGAATAGTTTAGACTCACTTAGTCACTTAACTGAACTCAACACTGCTGAACATTATATCTCCTTCTTGACACTCATCCTTGACTTCTAAAATTTTCTAAGTGGATTCTGGTCTTGTTCCTAAGTGGTTATCGGATGCATCTCCCATGCTTGGTACTTAAATGATATTAAAAAATATTATCAATGTTACTCTGTTCAATGGTATGAAAGTCTCATATTGTAGCAACTAGATACCTAATAATGTTCAGGAACATATACTGTATCTGTGTCTATTGTAGTGTATAAATTGAAGTGTTGATTATACTTAGTTTTTAACTAACTAAACTCAACTAACTTCAACTCACACTGTTATAAGTGAAGTAGCTCAGTGTTGACTCTCATGGTTCTAAAATACTTGAGTCCCTATTGGCAAGAACTTCTCAAAAAAAAAAAAAATCCAAAGAGCATCTGATAGTTAAAATTATCACTCCACAGTTTTATTTTGTTTGTTCATTTATGAATTCAATAAATTACTGAGTTGAGGGTCTTTTTCCCAAGCATTGAAGGGGTTTGAAAAAGTGTTCATTTTTCTTCCTTATTCTTCCAGAGAGATCGACTAAAAAGGAGGACACCAGGAGTCTTTAAGTAGGTTGAGGTGCTCAATACCTGACATATCTAACTTCTATCATCCAGGAGTTTATTGACTTTAAATGTTAAAGATGTTAAAGTTTAAGATGTTAAAATTCAGTTATAAATATGAAAACTTTCTGAGTAAGAATTTCAAAAATATAACTTAACATAATATAACAGAAACATATAATTAATTGTACTGTTTTAAAATAATATACTTAAGCCACATGGGTAGGTAATGCCTGGGGACATGACCATCACTGAACTTTGAATTGTAGGTGATTCCCAATGTATCTGCACATCAAATTTAAAGTAGAAATTACTTGGTCATGTTCTAAAAGACCTTTCATGCCCTGGTCCTTCCATTTCTCTGGTTTTATCTTAGATTTTACAACTCTACTTTTTTCACTATACTTTATCCTATTTGAGAAGTCATAGTAACTACTTGTATATAGGAAATCCTATTCATTAATAATTTTTGTTCCAGATACCTGTCATGTATCTGTTCTCTTCATTTTTCCATAATTTTATATGGTGACAATATCACTAACTTTCTACTTATAAAGGAATCTGAGCCTTCTACTTATAAAGGAATCTGTGTTTAAAGTATTTTCTCATTTTTGTTTCACTAATATTTACTATTTCCTGCAGAAATCATAATTACTCAAGTACAATACAAATCGGTCCTCAAAACTTGATCAGATTAAAAAAATATATAGGCAATTTGTTTTTAATTGTCTTTGTATAGGCCCTAATTTATTCACATGACAAAAATTATATCTGTATCTTTGTCTTTTAGATATGTGTATCAGAAATTGTGTTAAGTTCTTTAATAAGGAGATCTTTTTCTGGTGGTTATGAGGTATGAAATATATGGTCTTCTAAATATCTAGATCTTTACCATCCAAGCTTTTCATAGGTGAATGTAGTTATGATGTCCTGAAAAATCAAGTATGTGTTAGCACAAATAGATCATTTAAATTATGTAAGTGCAACCAAGAAAGTTTAATCTATAGTCAGAAGCGAAAAAAGAATGATACTCTGCACAAGATTTTTGATCTACATTAGGTTATTTTTCAATACATTATTAATATTTTACTTTTCTTGATGTTTATTAGAATTTATATTTCTCACCAAAACAACTGGCCTAAGGACAAAAGTGATATCAAGTGCAAAAAAAAAAAAAAAATTCAACATTCTTTTTCTTTGTTGTTGTTGACTAAGTCTGGTTCTAATATTAAGAAGAATTTCCAAATATGACCCTGGAGCAAGGCAGAAAGCAAAAGTCAACATGTTTCCCAAGGTTTTAAAACTATCAGAAAGAAGTTCTAGCATTTCCTTATATACACACAATGTAAAATGAATCAAGATATGATGTCATGCTTTATTGCAATATTTATTTTCATTACAATTCACACAGTTTGTCAAGGTCAAAATGACACCAGTCTTACTTGAAAATGTGGGATTTAAGTTACATCAATCATTTCTTACTGTTTAGAAAACAAACCAAGAATTTCTCTCAAATTTAGGACACAATGCTAAGGAAGAGAGGGTCTCAAAATTCAAACATAAGGGCAATATTTCTCTTTTTAAAGGCTTCATTGGAAAAGTTAACTTTTGTAGTTATGTTGAAAAAAAAATGCAAAGACCCGGGCAGACAGTCCTTTTTTCTTTAGAAGTTGTAGAGGCCTTTTTTTTCAGCGGTGTGATTCCCTGACATCCCCCCACTCTGCCATTCTACTAAATTTCCTCTCACATCTTCTATCCACCCCCTCCCACATACACAGGACAGAAGCCGAACAAGTGCAGAAGAAAATGATGAGAGTGATGCCGAGGGAAGACAGCAGCGTGGTTAACATCACAAGATCAGAGGGAGCCCAGAAGCAGAACCTAGAAAAATCCTTTCACAGCATGCAATATAGAACAAAAATCCCCAGAAAACTCAAATACTACTATTATCATGTTTCAAAACAAGAAAGCTAAGAAAGGCGACAAAAGGACCCAAGAAAGGATAGGACAGATGTTCAGCCACCTGTGTGTCGGGGGTGGGGGTGGGGGCAGGGGGATTCATCAGATCGCTTTAATTCTTTCCTTTGATGTACAAGCCCAATCAAGACAATAATATGTCCTTGAACCAAAATGACTCTCCTGTGATAGACTATCTCTCTAGGTGATAAACAAAGCGTTTAAAGACATAAACTAGCTCCGTAGGTGGCCTTCACTCACTCCAAGAAAGCTTTTGATTAAAATAAAAGAACAGCTTATGTAGGAGTAGAGTCGAAGGAAGTCACACGCTAAGTTTCGTTTTATTAGGAAGACATAAACACAAGGCTGAGACCTCTTTAACATCTCCGCACAGGTAGACAGATTAATCAAACTAGTCAGGAAGTAAAAAGAAAACAACTTCCCTTTAACTCTCTCAGTGTTTTCTTGTCTGCAGTGGTCTCAAACTTGCTCAATGGTACATAGCATCTGCTCAATGGGCTTAGTAAGAAAGCTGAAAAGCAAACTTGACTTAAAGGGAGTTTGTGTCTCCTGACCTAAATGCAATCTATTTTGAGACTGCCTTTTCGGATGAATGCTGGGGAAAGCCAAGAGAGACAGCAAAGAGCGGGCTAGAGATGGAAGAACAATGGGGAAGAAAAGCCAAGAAACTGGAGCCAGATTTCAGCATGAAGAAGAGACATTCTGATGGGAAGGATGGAATTTTCTTCTCACACACACCTATAGACGGTTCCAATAAAAACAGAGCTGCCAGCTGTTCAGGATAAATGGAAATATGGGCACACTGCTTTTGGCCCAGTACTTAAACAAAGCAAGTGTAAGTGTTGGAAATGTGACCCTCTAGACAGAGTTCTGTAAGGTATCTGCTGTACTATGAAAAACATGTCCAAGAACAAGTAGAGGTAGGCACAATGACTAGCAGGACAGCTCTCTCTCTCTCTCTCTCTCTCTCTCTCTCTCTCTCTCTCTCTCTATCTCTCTCTCTCTCTCTCTCTCTCCATTTCTCAGCTCAACTCTTTTGATAAGAGAAATGTCAAATTGAGGGCACTGTGAGTAAACCTGTCATTTAATTTCTCAGTATGGCAGAGTATTTTGAGGGGCCAGAGAACAATGCCCAACCAAAACATTCATTCAAGGTCCCTTGAAGCACAGATTCACTTCTTAAACAAGTGAGAGGGAGTGCTGATTCACTGAAATTTGGGTGAGAGTGGTTCATTATTATATATTAAGGAAAACTGAGTGTAAAAAATTAGTGTTAACTATGAATGAGCAGCATTTGCACTCTGCCACTTTGTTTTGTAGGTGAGCGTGATGATTTGTAGAGCAAAGATGACGCTCTAGAGTTCTCTGCAATAAAAGTTGTCATACAATGCCTGATTTTTTCCTTGAAAATTCATATATTAAAAATTTCAACGTCAGAAATTGCAGATATGTTGAAATGCCTGGGTGTAAATTCTGTCCTTCAATAGAATGTTAAAATATTACCTTCTCATTTAGTATCTTGCACTGAAATAAAAATGAACATAATTAGAAAATTGAACTCAAATTCTTCTGCGATCCTAATTATCAGGCCAATCCTTCAAATTGTGTGCAATCAGAAATTATTAATTTCTGATTTGTCTTAATAATAGAGGACTAGGGTGGTAAGAATAACTTAAATCAATACGAATTACACAAATCTATTTAAATCAATGCCTTTCATTTTTCATTTATCAAATAATTCTTATTTTAAAAAACCAAAAGTTTTAATAACTATAGACTCTTATAAATATACTAACAACCATTACTGTGTGTTTCTACATGTTATATAAAAATATACTTCAAATGTAAAAAAAACACAGTAAAGTCTTGGAGAACACATCAAAACCATATATTGTTATTTTGAACATATCAATTTAAAACTACAAATATTCGGTCTATAAACATGGTCATAAGCTTTTCCTGTCACAAAATAGAGAAACAAGGAAAACTGAGCAAAACAGTCATCAGTTAGAAAAAAACACACTTGTGCATTAAATGCTTTTGAGAGAAAGAGAGAAAGACTGAGAGAATTTGAGAGACATATGAGGTGGGGGATAAGGAGAAGGAGAGGTGAAGACAGAGGTAGACGTAGATAGGTAGATAGATAGATAGATAGATAGATAGATAGATAGATAGATAAGGACAAAAATAGATATTAACAATGTTTTTAAGTAAAAAGCAATTACTTCTTATATGACGGACACATTTTGGCTCTGCACATTTTTGCTGTAACATTTTTCCAGTTAGCCATTTTCTCCATAATCTAGATTGTTTTATGTATTTTGTATTCAGCCATTAACATTTTCACGATTATAAATCACTTTTTAATATAATTTCTTCAACTGTGTTTAGACCTAAAATACTGGTAATGATTTATCATAGAAAACACAGTTCTGTGTGGATGTGAACGTTGGAGTAATAATTCTTAATTACTTAAATTCAATTTTCTTCATGCTAGAAAATTATTGAGAATTCCAAAAAAGGATTTTTTAGGGTTTTTGACACACCATGTTTTTTTACATGAACGGAAACATAATGCTAATAGTTTTTGTGTGTTTCTTATGTAGATGCCCACACAATTATCTTCTGATCTGACATATTTGTCAAATCTTAATGACCAACATTGATTCGTAGTTGTTCACCACATTCTAGATTTTGGGTTTTGCCAACTTCTCAACTAAAGACTTATTGCATTCAAGTTTGACTTCAGCATGTGAATGCTGCCAACTAAACTCAAGTCCTATGTAAGAACATCTCAACCCTGAGCTGTCTAGCCTCATCTCCGAAGGCTAATATAAGCCTCATTCCTTTTCCATAAATAGACATAGGAATCTGCATTTTCTTCTACATACCAACTAAGATTCCATTTTACAACATATTTAGAAGATAAACAGCTATGAAACTCACTCCTGTACTGAACTAGACAGTTTTGTGACAGGATAAAACAGTGTGATCTTTCTTGAAGGGTTTAGTTTAGGATATGTTGTTTATGATCAAAGTGTACAGTTTCTTAAGACTTTGTTCTTCCTCTTTCCACGTGACCCAATTAACTGGCTTTACCAAAATCTGTTTTAAATTTCTAGTAGGGAAACTATGGAAAGTTATAGCGATCATAAAAGATTTTTATTGTAGTTTACTTTCTGAAGCCATTTAGAGATCTGAATTGTTTTTTTTTAACCATCGTAGGCATTTGTCTTTTTCAAGATCTTTGCTCTGGCCTTCCCTCTGGGAGGAACAGTCTCCTCCTAATTAGTAGACTAAATCTTTCCCTCACTTCTTTCAAGTTCATCTCATCAGAAATGTCTTCCTTAACCATTCCAATAAATAATAATCACAACCTAGTTCATGACAGTAGTCCTGACTCCATTCATTCTGCTTAATAAAAATATTAATTTTATCTGTTTACGTGTGTGTGCATGTGTGTGTGTGTGTGTGTGTGTGTGTGTGTGTGTGTGTGTGTGAATGCAGACATCCTTGGAGGCCAAAACAGAGTGTTGGATCCCCTGGAGCTTAGGTTATAGGTAGCTATGAGATGCTAAGAACTGACACCAATTCTCTCCAAGAGCAGTGTGTCCTTTTGACCGCTGAGTCATTCCTCTACTGCAGACCTCATTTTTGCTGGTGATGCTTTTTTTTTTGTTTCTGTTCTTGGTTTGACTTTTGTGGATTTTTTTTTTCATATTTACCACCACAAACTAATATGTCTACATGTGTACTGTCTCTTTCTCCTAGAGTATAATTCTCTAACAAAAAATCTTTGTGTGAAAGTCTTTTATCTTAACATTATATCTTTAGTTAATTGTCTCTATATATTAAAGATTCTAATGATGACATTGGTTGTGGTAGAGCCTCGGACCAATGTCAAAAGACAGACCCATGGTAAACAATACCTTGGGGGAACTGTGAAAGAGGCTCCAGGGACAAGATGTGGAAGCCATTATCTCAGGTGCGTTTTGTTCCCTGGGTTGCTCTTGGGTGTGATTTCATGCCTCCTATGACATTCACATGCAGTATATAAGACACATTTATTCTTGTTGGATGTCAGATCATAGCTGTTGAACCTAAACTTATTAGTGTACCAGGAATCTGAATATGGCCTTCAGCCTTGCTTTTGTGCTCTCCTAGATATAACCTATAGCTTGCACCTGGCAATTGTGTTTAAATTGGTCTGTCCTGAAAATGTTCATGGGAAGGGCTTCTCAGTTAATATCTAGCGTGTGTTTATTGGCTTTTATTTACATGTTTGTCTGATCATGTTTTTCTGAACTCAGTCTTCCTGAGGTCATTGTTTTCTTGTTATTTTCACGTATACAAGTACTGAAGTACTGAAATAAGATTGTCTACAGCATCAAACTGGAGCTCACCCATTTTTTCAGGTCCTCGGATCCTGGGTTCAGCAGACAAGAACTGAAAAGGTTGACTGAAAATCAACAGTAAAGTTTCTCTACCATCCCAGCTCCAGGGCACCGACACATAAGGATCATGAGCAATTCTTCAGAGAATATTGTTTTGATATTTATAAAAACTAGCAGAATTTTTCAAGAAAAAAAAGCAGACTTAGAATGTATAATATTGAGGTCACAGTCACACAATCTCAGAAAAGAACTACTGCATGTTCTCTCTTATATGCATAATCTGATGAATAATATATGAGTATATGTGAACAAAGACACACTGGGTACAATATAATACATATAGAAAGCATAACAAAATGGGATATGTAAAGATGAAATGTGGGTAACAGACATAAGTTGTAAAAAAGGGCATAAACCTTTTTTTGGTTGGAAGTGTTACCGAGATTTCATTTTTAGATGGATAAGTGTATACAGAAATATTTGATAGTGTAAGTACAGCAACCAGAGTGAAGTTCTGTCACTTCAGAACGCTATTCTAACTGTATAGAAGTTCACTGAAATATATAAACTAGGGGTCCAGTTAATTTTCTCTGCAATGTTTAGTTTTCTTGCACGGTTTTTGGTAATAAAGTTTTTGAAACATAGTTAAAAATGTTGTTCATTCTCAAAATTGTTTTGTGGAGAAGGGTAAAAAAGTCAAAGTATCCACTATATTTGTTGAAAGTGGTCGTTTTACATGAGATTCAATTAATACATACCCTCAAAACCTAGATAATTTGAAAGTAAATAAATTTTGAGAGATGTTTCTAGGACTGGTGCTCTGAGAAACACAAAGTAGAATCATAAACATACAACTTATAGAAAAATGGGTTATTTATTAGATCAGAACTGTATTTCAATGATTCATTAATATGAGTTTTATTTAAGAAGTAATGTGACTTGTAGACCTTATTAAATCTTATATCTCTGTTAACTTTTGTCAAGAATCTCAGGTTGAGTAAAACCTGTCTACTGATCTCAGCTTCCCAAAGGGGAAAGTTTTTATGTTCACACTGTATATACACCTCCAGAAAGGCCTGGAAGAGATGCTTCCTTATTTTCTCAGGGTAAAGATTTGTTGAAGGATGTATCTTTGCTTTTTTTCTAATTTAGCCCTAAGTTGCTATGTTTGACTAATATTAATATATATATATATATATATATATATATATATATCACATTATAAATAACTGACAATCTGAGAGAAAAGCACACAGTATTACAAAAGAAAGTCCTTCAAGGTCTGATTGCATTGTCCTTCACTAATTGTGCTTTAAAATCCATTCATAGTTTGAAACCTTTTTAAAAAATTATGCTTTACATCATTTATAAATAACAGTAGAAATTCAAGTCTATTTGTCATATTTTTTGGGTCACTGTACTTTTAAAAAGAAAAATAATTTTTCTTAAATGCTGATAATGTTGTCAATGATTGAAAATATTTATTGTATTCTCACTGTATTGTGTTATTTGCTACTTAAAAAAAAATACTGGGTTCTTAGGTAGAGATGATTGGCCCAAATAAAACTAACATTTTACTTTTAGTATTGAAAGAGCTGATGTACTTCAAACTAAACTTATACTGACTGCCCATATCTTCTACCTCTAACATATCTATTCCATCTTCCCTGCAACCTCTCTTGTCCCCTGCTCTAGGGAAATTTGGAATCTGGGTAATTATGCCCAATATATCAGACAATAATATTCGATATAAGGTGAAAATGTGTGCTTCAAATTCACTGAATTATTGGGGCATGAAAGCAAGTTCTGAGGTTGGATATATAACCAATAGTGTCATAAAATCGATAAATCTACTCTCTAAATAGAAATGAAGATCTCAGAATGAATTCTAAAATGTAGCTGTCTTGTGAAGCCCCAAGGCTGAGCCATGCCCTGTGTATTTCCCTGGTTTGCTTAACTGTGCTTTTATTAGGATACCCTTATATATTGCCAGTCTATTGTTTTAAGCTAATTACTCTATTCCAAACACATAGCAATGGGGAAAGCCATATATAGGAAGAAAATGTTGGTGCAGGGGGAAAAAAGAAAAAGAGAAAATGAGAAAAGATTTTTTTTTTTTTTTTTTTTTGCAAAGCTGAAGAAGGAAGGCCCTGTGAGTCGAGGCCGCCTCCGGTTGAATAGTGAGTTCCCAGCTAATAAGATCTTGAATTGTCTCAAACAATTTCAAGCCAAACCAAATGGCAAATAACAACTTAAATCAAAACAGAACAATAACAACAACAGCGGCAGCAGCAACAACAACAACAAAAACCAAGCTAAGTGACTCTGTGGAAACAAATGGAAGGCGTCCACAACATTGAAAATTGATGAGAGCCTATAGTTCCTCATTCTTCAGATGCAAGTGAGGATAGCAGAAACTTTATTTTAGAAAGAAGATTCCTTTTAATGTAAAAAACTTACCAGTACCTCCATGGTTCCTAACACAAATTTCTGGAGTGTTTTGTATTCTCTGTTTGTTTTATGCATTGAAAATTATTGTGCTGGGTCACTTGGGACCATGATTGGCTCAAAGACACTGTGAGAAGCAGAAGGAAGTCAAGAGTAAATTCTATTCAGTCATTGGCTTTGTAACACTTCATGGTACACGAGAATGTTTGTATAATGAGCACCACTGGACAGGGATGGCATCTCCTTATGGAGCACAGACCATTCTTGTTTATTCGCCAATAAGTCAGTTATCTCCTGTCAGCACAGAAGTGAGACACAAAGGATTCCTGGAACTGTAGGAAACTCAACAGTTAGCATGTACAGGAATTGCTTGTCTGACTTCATAGGAATCTGAGGTCAGAGAACTGATACAAATTCTCATACTCTAGACACTACTACTGTTGTTAGTAGTAACTCTTTCTGTCCCTAACCCAGACGCTTCTGTCTTCTGTAGTATTTATGATATTGTAACAGATAAGCATTTAACTTGAAAAGACACTTTTACTTCCTTCATAGTTAACACTGTAAAAACACAGAGATGAGTTTGTAAGAATTATATGGATAAACCTCTCATATATACTGTTATGAGAAGAAAGCCTCAAAGCTCCAAATGCATAAATGAATAATACTTATGTATGATTCTACATATTTATACACATTCATATATATCTATGAATGTACACATATAAACCCATTTTGAAGCCAACATATACAAATAACCATGTATAGATTTAAAGAAAGTTGTGTAAGATTATTTATGAAACAAATGTACAAAATTGCTTATCTTTTGGAGAAGAAATGTGATCAGACATTAGGATAGAGTTGGGAAAGCAATGAATAGGGACGAGAATAGAATTCCTGTAGCTGACCTATGGTACATTTAGCCTCTGGGGGAAAAAACAAACACCAAACAGATACAAGTAAACTAAATACTAGGAAGTTGGACCAATCTCTTTGCTAAATGGCTTTTCACATAAGTAGACTAATAGTATTTGCTGGAAGGAAGCAAACTTATCCACAGAATTCCCTTGGCAGGATGATTCCCTTGTGAAAGGATTCATCACTCTAAGAAGATCTGAGATTTATGAGTATCAGTATAAAGTATTGAACGTTCCTTAGTATAAATGGAGAAGTCTCACAGTCTAACTGCTTCTTTTGTAAAGTTGCTTTGGAAGTCCATATTTGGGAACATCTAACCAACGACTGCATTCTGATCTTTCTTAAAAGTAATACAATTTTAGTAAATTCTTTAGTGTATCCTGTGTATTTTTGATTAGGACTGTTTTCATTTCTGTCTGTGGTTCTTTTACCTTAGATTCTATATCACTGTACATCTTGGGTACTTTCTACTTCTCTAACAAATCTCCATCCACTGGGCATTTATTGGCTAATTTACACACTTCCTATTTTATACTCATGCTACTATGTGACTCTGTCTCCTGTTCTTTGTGTTAATCCCATCAGACTAAATAAGCCAACTACCACAATTTTGAGCAAGATTTGAAGCAAGCTTTAATTAAATTCTGGCAAGGATGAAAGACTCTGGCCAGGACCATTCTATCATTCCCAGAAAATGGAGACAAGTCACATTTTGTAGAGGCTTATAAAGGCAAATTCATAATATTACACATTTCCCACCAGGTCCAATCAAAGAAAAGCAAATATCTTTATGTACTTGCCTGAATACCTGCCTTCTGCATCCAATCAGTGAGCAAGCATACATCCTGAATGATTTCCTACCTACGTACCTCCCACCTTTATGATATAATATGTGATCACATCAAGCACATTCGGGTTTGTTGGGTCAAAAAACTTGTTTAGGGGAGTAACAACATGTGGCTTTTTATCTTCTATAAACAATAGTCTCTGGCATTGCAAGAAATGTCTGTCCTTAGAAAAGGGACTTACAAGTTAGACTCATTTGTTTTATGGATGTCTTAGGCACAGTAATTAAAACTTAAAATATAACTTTAAATCTCATACCAGCTTCCTCAGTTTACCTCTCAGTATCTCCTTAAGGAGATACTCTGTTCTTTGTTCTTTGTTTATGGTCATCTTTGATAGCGGCATTATTCCATGCTAAAACAATCCTCAAATGTTTCAAATTTGAATTTCTAGTGCTGGCCTTTCTCATATCCCACACCCTACTCCAAGTCCATATGCATATCAAAGTGGCACTAAGTTGACCATTCTTGCATGTGTTTTAAATGGCTTGTGCCCTTGCCAGTCAGAGGTCAACTCTGGATGTCTTCTATCATTCTTTTTTTCTAGACAGGGTCATTCATTGGATGAAAGGCTTGTTGGTTGCCTAGGCTGGCTTTCACTGAGCTCTGAGATCCACAGTGCCGGGATATAGAAGCATACCACTGCATCTAGCTATTTTTATGGGTGTTAGGAATTTCAACATAGGGCCTCTTGCTTGTGAGCATGTACTTTACCCACTGGACATTTTATTTTACTGACATTCCTCATCTTGTCTGATGCCATTATCATATGGAAGATCATCAAGACACAAATAACAAAAATCAACTTGGGTACATTTTTGACTCTGTTTCTTTTGACTGTTCCCTTTGACTTCAGCTTATCTAGAAATTGTCTCCTCCTCCCCTACATCCAATTCTTCCTAATCCATTGCCATAGCCTCATTAACTTCTGGTCCTAGATATTCCCTCTCCTTGCTATAGTTACAGCCCAAATTTTCTCATTTATTTTTTTCTTCTTTCCTAGTGTCTTCTCCCCTATTTATATTAATGACCCCACTACCCCCACTTTCTGCTCCAAGTTGATTTTATTACTAGAATAAAATCTGAATTATGTGGCATTAAATACAACAAAACAAATCAATAATAACAAAATTCAAAACAAACGCAAACACTGGGCTATTTAGACCCTGCTTGTGATTTCTCTCTCTCTCCTTTCATTCCGCCTTCTTGTCCAGCTGTTTCTCAGCCAGAGCACAGTCAGCATTCTCTGGTCTTAGATCTGGTCTGCCATGTCATGGATTTGTAAATGCCATTATTTCTGTTTGAATTACACCTGCTTCTCTTTTGTTTCCACCCCAATCATTGTTTGAAGACTATCTCCGGTGAAGTTTCCATCCCGATTCTTGTTTTAACTAACCCTCAGCTTCTTGCAATTCTAAACAGTTTTCATGTTCTTCCAAGTAGTCTCACCAAATCTTTTAAAGATTTCTTTATGTGTGCTGGAGAGATGGCTCAGAGGTTAAAAATACTAGTTGCTCCTGCAGAGAATCCGCTGAATTTCCAGAGCCTGTGTGGTAGTTCACACTCATCCATATTTCTAGATAGAGGATCTGATGTCCTCCTCTGACTTTTGTCGGCACTGAGCATATACATGATACACACACACACACACACACACACACACACACACACGTATGTATGCGTATATACATAAACATATGCAAGCAAATTATACATATGAAATAAAATGAATAAATCTAATAAAAAAACTTTTTCATCATTTATTTTCTCTGGTCTACATTATTGTAAGTAACAGAGCCAAGCCAACTGGGTTTGTTTGTTTGTTTGTTTGTTTGTTTGTCTTCTAATGTTTTGAAGGAAAGAACCTCTTAAAGGATGCTGGTCAAATTGTACTGAGGTATCCTGAGTAGATGTTAGACTCAAGTGTAGAGAAGGCAGTGGTGGACTGATGAGATCATAATTAGGTAATTTGGAGAAATGAAAAGAAGCGTGTGAAAATGGACCTTTAAGACAGAAGAAAAACCAGAAGTCAGAAAGAGAAAAATGTTCGTGGACTGAACACAAAGGAAGAGCAAGACCAGAAGACACCAGAGACCAAGTTCAGACATATCCCTAGAGCAGAAAATAAAAATGGCTCACGGGTGGCTAACACTGCATTGTCAAAGGACTCCCATGGTTGCATTTTCCAAAGGATTACTGTGGCTAGCCTGTTGCATGTTCGAAATTAATTTAGTTCACCATTTCAAACTATTCTCGCAGAATTATTGCACACATAAAGCTAATAAGTACCCATGAATTTCAGGTGATTTACATGTCACTCTCTCTCAGGAATGTTTTATGAACTGTCATTCCCCTTGAAGAACCTTGGTACTCTAGGTCTGTTACACAAGAAAGGCGTTGAGCATCAGGGTTTTTACTTTCTCATATTTTACCTGATTGGAAAGCCAGAACTCGATGTGTAATAGTATTAAGCTGCCAAGAAGACTCAGAACCTTTCACAAATAAGGAAATCGACATGCTTCATTGCTTAAGCCCCTTTAGAGGGACCAGTTCTGATTTATACTGCTAATTGCTTTTGCCTTGCAATAGGAGGCAAGCAGAGATGATCTGGAATCTTTTCTCGTTTTAATAAAATAAACATGGTGGAGAGATAACAGACTGCTATGCTGTCCCAAATTTCTGAATTCCTAAGAATAGGGGAGATTTCTTAACTCTAATAAAAGCCTACTTTTCCTCCTGAGTACAGTGTACCCTCGCTGCAGCCACACAATACTTGCTAGTCTATTGTGCTACAATTTGAGCTTCTGTGGATTTCTTTCTTCCCCAATATACTACCAATGGCCTTTGACAGGATTTGCTGAGCACAGTATGATCACTTTTAATCTGTTCTCTATCTGCCCATGTTCTCTGTATAACTGAGCTGTTTTAACATAGTTCTCATCTCTTGGGAAAAAAGAATGAGGCTTCTCATAGCAATATTATACTCACATATTTCTACAGAAATGCAGGCTAATGGTCTTCCTATTCATCATGCAGGGTGGGTCCTGGGATAATGTAGGTGGTAACAATGAGACAAAGATGTGCACACAGATATGTGTACACACTCATATGACTCACACAGATATGTGCAACTCATATGACTCACACAGATATGTGCGCATATTCACATGGCTCACTCAAGAGGAATGAAATTTTTGTTTAGTGAAGTGGAAAGAAGATTCAAAATGCACGTTAGAAAATGGTATAAGCGTAACTTTTGAAATACATGAATAATAGTGACACATTGCAAATATAAACTTGGATAACATGTTTTTCATTCTTTGCTATTGATGAAATTCAATGTAAGATATTAATTTTTTATTTATATATAAATATAAAAATATGTGCTACCATACACGTACCAGTTTCTCCTATTACTTTATAGAAATTCCTTCCTGGACCATAAACTATTCCTCAGAATTGATTCCACACTCCCTCAAATATGACTTTTTCATAAGAAAACTTTTTCAAAAATATTATATTTCATATATTTCCCAGACTACACATCAAATCAGTTGCACACAAACATAATACTTTTACTACTTTCTTAGTGCCTGGTGTTGAGAGGGAAAAAATTTAATATATCGGTATGATATCTACATTAATGTAATGGTGGAATATTGAAACTGCTTTTATCTGCCATGTTCCTCAAATGAAAGCGGCAGCTAATTTTTATGGTAGTTAAACTGTGAACCTGGCTCACAATCTTGCCTCTGTGGTTGTGCCCTATGGTATTATTAAGCAGTAGTCTTTATTCTTCATCTTAGACTTTCAAAGTTGCTATGGATATAAGAAGCCTATCATGTGGCCATGTCTCCACCGGAAAATGTGTGCAGCAAATTCTTAATAGAATTCACAGGCCTTTCAAGAGATTGCGGGACAATTCTCCTGGCATTTCCAAGGGATGCTACAGTGAGTTCGCCACACTCTACCTGTTGCTTGTCTGACACGCTCTGTTATAACCCACGTGTGAATTTTCCTTCTGGCCGTGAGTAAAGGCTTTCATTCAGATTTTGAGGTAAATATGGCAACAATAAATCTTTCATACAAAGATACTGCTAGCAACAAGAAAGGACGTGCTGATAAGCAAACATCCCTTATGAATGCGTGAGTGGCTGGAAAGAGATTATGCTCAAATATCCTTATGCTTTTATGTCAGCTGAGCATGCCAGAATCCTTGCTGCAATGCTGATAAACTCCTTGTTTATCACCCACAGTCAACAATATCTTTTCTTTAGCTGTCCTGATTCAGTGAGTGACATTCACTGTTGGTAAATCCTCCACAGAGTAACTGGAGCTCACATGTGCCTAGCCACAATACCAGTAATGACAAGATCCTGAGGGGATTTGAAACCCTACCTCAACAAATTTATTTCTGTTTTTCAACATATATTCAAAGCAACACTTTGGCATTGTAATGTGATTCTTGACAGGGTAAGGTAAATTCATCATGCTAAACTGAAGTGTTTCTGGCAGATGTCTACTCTGTAACAATCAAATTGCATGCACTGTAATATATGACAGCCATGGTACTACCTCTAGTTGTAAAACTTACAAGTATAATACTTTATTAATGCAAACCTGGAATGCAATTACATAATGCATTATCCCACCATGTTTTTTCATTTAGAAAAAGTTTTTGCAGACAGCTTGCCAACTTACAAACAATGTTTTTTTTTTCTTTTTTTTTCTTTTAACGAATACAGGGAGAAAAAGAAACCATAACCTTTACATTTTGAAGATATTCAGGCATTTTGATACTTTTCAAAATCATATGCCTGCTGAAATTTAAGAAAGCATAAAAGTGAAATGTTTTCTCTTATTAAATATTAACTTTGCTCTCCATGGAAAAAGTCATTTGTCCCAGATGAATGCTCTTCTTTAGAGAAGAAATTATTAAAATGCCAACAGTAAGCACTGAACTCTTAAAAGTGAATAGTTTTTGCAATAACCTAAATATGAACACCATTTATATACTTCAACACAATTTGTCTTATTTTACCTCCAGGCACCTAAAACATATTTTGCTTAAAAGAAGATGCCATCCAACGCAGTGGCACCCTTTTGACTTCCTTAAAAATTCAAAGGCTCAGCATATGACTTCGGTTCTATGACATGTTTATTCAAAACAAAAGCACTCATGGGATCAAAACACAAAACCTTTTAAGTATCCGCAACATTTAGCTACCCTTATTATGGTTTTTCAGACAGCAACCATTCTTGTTGCCTCTCATCCGAGACTTTCAATAATTATTTCAAAATATGTATTTGCCTGAACAAATAACCTGTCGGTTCCTATTTGATGACCCAGTTTCCAGAGATAAATTGAGTTTCTCCTAGGAAATCTGCATTCTGAATCCCTTCTAGTCTCTACCTCTCTCAGTAGAAACACTCCTGACTCCACTCCCTGTCCAAAAACAAAAAACAAAAACAAAACAAAACCAATTGGCATTTTCTTTGCCTTTATAACTCCCCTTCTTTTACCCTTATTATTTTTGTTCTTCAAGACTTCCTTGGAATTCCATTGATATTTGAAACTCAAATTTAAATATTTACATTTGAAGTTAATTATTTAAAAATATTTAAATATTTACATTTAAAGTTAATTATTTAAAAAAAAATCCCACAGCAACTCATTCAATGTCTTTTTTATAATTTAGTGTGAAAGTTAAATAGTTAAAACAGGTTTGGGGCATTTTATTAGAACTCAGGGAAAAATAGCATATGATGCCTGGAACTCGAGGCAAGTTAGGTAACTTCTGGGCAGACCAACATGAAATTGAAACATCTCCAATTGAGAACTTGAATCAGGTGGTGCAAGAAGACAAAAATTGGCAAGAATGAAACATTTGGAAACTTTACTTACTAATTTTATTGCAGCTGGAGGCCAATCAGTGATTTGAGCCATAGAGTACCTAAGGCTGATGCCTGGAATTGGAACTACACTAGTTACAGAATTATTTAGTCAAATGATTAATTACCAGTAAACGAGTGGTTGGTGATCTGGTGACTTAGTTTTAAAAGGTCAATCTAGAGGATCTAGAGGGATGTAAATAACCCAGTAGCGACCTTTCTGGCTATTACATACCCCTCTTGTAAACTGCTTAAGTCTATGTCTGAGTCTATTCTACCTTTCTAAAGTTTCTACCATGTACACCACCAGCAGACTGTTGGGAGCCGACTTTTAGCAGAAAGCGGCTAGGTCAACTTTGCAGCCATCTGGAACCATATTCCCTGATAGAGACTTGTTTTTCAACAGCCTACAACAGCTGAAACACACTCTGACAAACATCTTGTTTATCCCACATAGCTTGTTTTGTTGTTTAGTGACCCCAGGTGCATGGTGCACGTGGTAAAGTGTCTTCACCTGTGTTCTCCTGCTTGTGCTTATAAATACCCAGGATTTCCTTGTAATAGTGTCAATAGGAGGTATGAATATAGTCTATGGGAGACAGTAAACGAGACTTGACCACACACTGGGTCTTGTCTCCATTCTTTGAGTCTCTTGCCCCTCCATCCCCACTCTCTCTCTTGACCAGAGCACTTAGCCCCAAAGTGTAGGGCAGTGTGGACAGCAACATAGTAGCCTCAAAGCGTGGGGCAGTGCCAGCCACAACAGCAGACAATGGAGCATTTCTTCTCTGCCAGCTCCTGTGGATATCTTTGTCCATGTCACCCTGTTCTTTTTCTTTCTTTTACATGTCTCTTATTTATCCCATCTCTCCACATCTCACGTGACAGTTGCCCAGTCCCTAAACTGTTTGCCTTACAGGGAACAGTAGCCAACTAGAGAATTGGAACACTCTGTTCCAATTAGTCTCCTAAGATCAACCCCAGGCCACAACATGTGCAGCCATGGTTACCACCCAAAGTCAGGAATTTTGACAAATGTTTCTACCAGTGGTAAGGCTGCTTTAAGCACCTTCAAATCCAACATGTTGAGGGAAGCATAACATTCGTGTCTTTAAGAAAAAAATATTCTTTCAAATGTTTATGAGCCTGATTTTATCTCTCACTAATATAGTTCATTTGAGAATACCAGACTTAACAATACTTAACAAATCCATTTACCTAGGACATGCTTTCCATGATCACACTTTTCAAAGGGGTTTAATTGAAGCTGTCCTGCATGTGTCTCTGCAGAGTCTTGATATGTTTTTACCACCATTTGGATAACTAAACCAGTGCACAGTTTTACTAAATTGTGCTTCATTGCTGCCTCCAATGCTCCATCCACATTGCTTCCTTGATAAAATGCAGGAAAATACGAATTTGTTCTCATTTGTCCTCATTTAGAATCCTCGAAGGCTTCATGCAAATGCCTTGTGGGAAGGAGTCCAAACATTTCCAGAAAGCATTCACAGAATCGCCTACTGTGGCTCAGTTTTGCTTCTCAGCTCTATTCCATCTCTATCCCGACCACTATCAGGTTTTCCGAATATACTGATGATTGTGAACTTTCTCCATATCCAAGTAGAGGTATTTCTACTTGGCAAAATATCTTGGTAATCAGAGGAAGCCTGGTACTCTCATCCATCTACTCTATGGACACTCTTCCCATCTCTATAGTAATGCTCTTCTTCGCTCTCTAAACCCAGAACTTGACCAATGACATTGCAGGAATGTGTGTGCACATCTGTGCGTGCAGGCCAAAGGATAACCTCTGGTATTCTTTTTCAGGCATGATTTACAGTGTTTTTGAAACAAGGTCTCTTATTGGCATAAAATGTGCCAACTAGCATAAGCTTGATATTCAATTACTCAGATAACTACTTGTCTCTTGGTACTATCATGTCACATTTTGCTTTTCAATGTCTTACAAAGATGATCAATATATGTTCCTTAACTAACTTTTTGAATAACCGAGATGGCAATAGAACTGTTTCCAGTTTCCTTGCCTAGGGGTGAACTGGTTCTGGATATATTTTAGTTCAAGAGAGATATAGTCACTAAAGGCAAACACATATCAAATTTTGTTATTTCCATTGTTAAGGTTATTTAAGTAACTCAAAAGGCCACTTCTGAAAGATTAATTTCCAGATTATGATTTCTGCTCTAGATCTGTTTATGTGTACCTGTGTGGAATCATTTCAGTTTGTGGAGGAAAGTAAAATTCTATTACACTTAACGATCTTACAACATTCTTTGTAAACCGGGATGCAAGCTGGACCATTTTGAGTAATGATGCTCTCCTTTTTGCTTTCTCTAACCAAGCTGTAATAGTATCAAATGACAGTGGGTGATCATTAAAAGAAGATTCTTGAGGCGCCATCTGGAGTGTCCAGTGTTGCATGTTGCACTTGCTCTACAATATTTCACTAGCTGTCCATGATGAAGATACTTTGATGTTTTGAATGAAATATAGAACACACAATAATATGACTAGATTCAGACATGTGCTTTTATTCAGAAAAACATATAACCTCATGAGTCAGGACACTTGTGGGAAATAGATGGCTCACTCAGAGGGCCATGATCTGTAAGCCTTCATATCTTGAACAGTGAAGCAGAACAGTGGTGATCAACTCTGTTTTTTTCTATTAAACAATGTGTGAGATTTCATAAGACATGGGTTGATATAAAGAAATGATCCAAGAGTACAAATCAGGTTTTCTTGTTTTACCAGTGAAGTAAGCAGCACTCTGGGAAACAAAATCTAGTAATATGTCCCAGTTTCTTCATCTGTAAAATGGAAGTAAAAAAAAATTATATCCAAGAAGAACTGTAACGTTGAGAAGATCAAATAAGAAAATGGATTTGGTTTGCTTTTGAAAAGTTTAACAAGCTTTACAAATGTCAAGCCCTATCACTTCTGGATGCTATCTCCCAAAGCTGGTCCCTGGGTATGTGCTTGCCAATCATCATATCCTGTCTTTTGGACTATCTTCCCTTAACACATGGAGCACTTCACTCAACTCCAACTGAAACATCACACACAAAGGAAAGATAAGCAGTGAGGAAATCCAAATGTGTTGGCAATACCACTGCATGTTAAAAAGAAAGAACAAGATTCCCGTTGAAGTTCATTTCTGCCATGCATAACTCCTCTTTCCATAGGTTCTATTAACTTCAAAGGGAGCTCCGTGCATGTAAATGATTATATTTATTGGATGCGCCAACTCCTTCTTATCCTCCGGGCACAATTAGAAATATCATAGAAAATGAGTGTTAGAGACTTGGATCCATATTTGATATTCTATGGGAAATTTCCCATCGTTACAGATGTCAAAAATCCTGCCCAACAGTCCAGCTCTGAATTTGAGGTATTCACCCTTTTATAGCCTTGAAGTTTGTTTTTCTGCCCCCTATGGTTTAGAATTCTCTTCTTCCAATAAAATAAACTTATTTTCTTTATATCTATATAAACTGGTGATAGTCTTTGGCAGATATACAACTTGATCTAATAATACAAATTTAGATTGCATAGAGAGATTGTTAGAGTTTTCCTAAAATTATCTCATAAACACAGAAATTCTGTTCCAACTTCCATTTCACTCTGGGAAATGCTATCAATTCAGGGTCCAGGATCTAAGTTCCGGGATACTCAGTTCTACTATATTCCATTCACTAAACTACAGTGTGATCCCAGGGTTCAATGTAAATTCAGGCATTATCACTATTCTTGTTAGATAGTGAGGTTTCTCTGATAAGGATCTCTTGAATCAATGAAAACCCCTTGGTGTATACACAGCCCTGAGCCTTTTACAACAATTGGTTGTTTATCCACTCTGTATTCAGGAGTCTTATAGCTTATAATGAATGAATGTGTCTCTGAGGCTGACTGTGGCAAAGAACTTGATGTCCTCATTCTGTTCTATCAGTAAATATAAAGATCTGATAAGTACTACAGACATCTGGCTTCAGCAATATTGTGGGTATGTGTTTGTATGTTTACAAATTCACCGAAGAGGACAAGTTAATATTCAACTGTACAATCTTTTAAAGTGTCACATGGAGAAAAGTAATGAGCCTTTCAAATTAAGCAGATTGAATTACTGTGAGAGAATGATATATTCACACGCTGAACATATCTGTACTGAAAGATACTCATATATAATGAATCTTTCCAATTCACCTTGCAGACCAATAAATAAAGCTACATCAAAGTAATTTAGGCCCAGCTTGATTTATTTGTAATGAATAAATAAGGAGAGTCTAGCTTTAGTAAATATTTATAAAGCAAAATAATCCGAGGTCTATATAGCAATCAAATTTTTAGTGAAAATATGTGTAAGTGGGTTTATTTTGAAAGGAAACGTCCTACTCCGAGTGTCATAACCAATTAAATTCTCCAGGTAATGACCCCATTTGCATAGTGAGCGGAACCCACAAGTGGGAATTTTAATGGGTACACCACCTGAGTACAGTAATTGGGAGTGACACAACTTGAACTAGTTTTGTGCTTACCTCACTGAAATTCTACTCAGATTATTTTGAATGTCAAGCTACAAGTCAAATTCCAAGATGATGGATTTGTTCTTTTTTAAGCACCAAGTCTGAATAAAAAGAAATGCATGGCGTATCTTCGCTTTAAGTCATCTGTGTGTCTTTCTCCCCATTGCTTCCTTTTCCTCAGTGATTGGAATTTAATTTTATTCATTAATTTGTGAATAATTAGATAAAAAAAAGAAATAATGTCCCCAGCAGCTAAATTGCTTTCAGATTGCAAGTTAATGTACATTTACCAGAATGTGTATTATATAGTTAAACTAGCATAACAGTTTACTAAAATGTAATTGTGTCAATATGCCCAATTATTCTTTCTGATGATCTAACAAAATCTAAGGTAATGAGTATTCCTGGGTATTTCACTTGTCCTTTACCCTGATGCCGATAAAACACACTTTCCACAGAGCTGATCAGAGATGACTTGTCACCTGAAAGTGCTACTTCTAAGATATTCTCTGTATCTCTCGGGCACTATTCATGTCCTTGAAAGAACTGTGCACTCTGATTGAGGGATCATATGACGGCCACATTAAATTATATAATAAAGGAGATTTTAAAACTCTTAAGAGTCAGACACATGATGAACTGTGCTTTCCAGGTTTTGGAGGTGACATTTCAAAACCTCTTTTGTTTCACTCCAAGCCTGCTTTCAGTCCTGTTTGTAGGCGTTCGACACAACTCAGCCACATCTGTAATTGGCATAGCATCCAGCAGACAGGCTCTGTACATCTTTACTCTGCAACCTACCAAGTTAAGAAATGGATTGGTTCAATATAAAACAGCAGGCTGTTTTTAGACATAGTTACTAGTGCACAAGCTTTAATATGGCTTAGCTTCATCCTATAATGAGAGCTTTTGGTTCCCTGCTCAACAGACTTTTATTCCTTTGGAAAAGGCTATGAACTATGTCAAGTGGCTCGGAAGCTTTTGTCCAGCCCTCTTTCTTGGCTTTGGAATGGAATTCCTTTGCTTCTACCCCTTTATGCATCAGACGGAACTTAAGAACCGTTTCAGTTTTTTTTTTTTCAAGTTAAACTTAGAATTTCTGTGTTTGAATTTGCTTTTTGCTAATAAAAAAAGGGGAAAAGAATAATTACTTTCTAACTAAATTTCACAAAAAAGAGCTGGTTGGAGATACATACTTAACTGTAGGGCTCTGCTTTGTCTTTAACAGATGTATTTTTAGCTCCAGGTGGCTAATATATCAAAGGACAGGTTTCCTAAAATGATTTCTTCACAGCCACCTCACAACCAGGTAAGTGATTCTTGGTTTGTGTTTGTCAAATAGGCTAAGGGGACACTCTTTGATAGAAACATAAACAGATACAAATAATGCACAAACAAGCAAGAAGACTAGAAATGGAAGCTACTGTACAGCTGGGAGACATAAAACTGCTTATTCCAGAATTCTGAGCTTCAGTTATGGCCATTAACTAACATTAGTAGAAACCATGCTCTATCTGAGTATGGTAGGAACAGGAGAGTACAGGTCACTGAAGGATTCTGGTCTATAACTAGGGTCTGGTCATGGCTTTGACTCACTTCCAGATTAGCTACTGATATCATTAAAATTTGATCTTATGAGTAGTATTTCAAGTCATAGTCCTTTATTTTTAAAAATTATCTATCTATCTATCTATCTATCTATCTATCTATCTATCTATCTCTGTGTGCCAGAGGGGCCATGAATTTAGATGCACATGTGCATATAGGTATCCCAGGAGGCTAGAAGAGGGTGCAACATCCCTCAGAACTGGAGTTAAAGGTGGTTGTTAAGCCCCCTGACGTGAGTGCTGGTAACCAAACTCGGATTTTTTGGAATACAGGTCCTCTGCAAGATCGGGAGTTGCCCCTCCAGCCCAAGTCTCAGATTCTTAAAGTAAAATGTGCTGCCATTGTTCACTGGAAATTTTGCAATGGGAAGATACAGGGTCAATTCAGTAATCAGTGACCATTTCTGCTAAACCGACTTTCATGTTACCACAATGTACCACAATGCCATTCTGTTTCCATAACTTTTTTTTCCTATTTAAAACCAAAGCTCTCATAATAATCTTAAAAAGTTAAGCAACAATGGAAGCCTCAGTGGTAGAGTTATCAGTTCCTCTCTGGAGATGTCCATTTTCCTCCTTGGGTTGAAAATTCCTGAGCATCATGTCATTTCCTTGGGATATCTGGTATCAAGTCAAGCACATAAAAAAACACTCATAGAGATGAACACTGCCCAGAAATAACAAATTCATGGTTAAAAACGTAAGGAGATGTGGAGGAAATCCTAGCAATATATTACCCATTGTTTCAAAAAAATTGGCATTAACATAAGAAGAAGGTAAAATAACATTTTATAAAACCTTAGTCCTGTGGACCTACAAATCACAAGTAAATGAAAAGAAGGATGAATAGTGTTAAACTCAAAATGATCTTAGTAGTAATGTTATTAATATATTAGTAAATATCATTGTTACTAAATGATTGATTAAGAGGATAGAAAAACATAAACAGTAAGTGGCACTGTAGAAGGCAAGTCATTCTTTGGATGGAGCTTTGATTTTGTTAGGTAGTGATGCATAATGGATAGAATTTCAGAGTCTTGGAGGATAGAGATTTTATGGACAGATAATGGCAAGTTTTTACACAAGGTTGCCTTGGCTAGTCTTTGATCTATTCAGACAACACCAGCACTTCAGATGAAGAAAATGCTTACAGAAACCCACTGTGAAGAGAAAGAATAAAGTTATTGTTTTCTTAAAAAAGAAAAAAAAAAAACAGACAAAAACAAAACAAAACAAAACCCAGCAAAAGAAACAAAAAAAAAAAAATGAAAATCAAAAAATCTTCTCATGAATAGTTATACCATTGTTTTTTGTAAAATCTCAACTCCAAAGTATCTCTAAATATTTGCCATTGCTGTCTTAGGTAAAAAGAGTTCTGACAATGGAGTTGTATGTAAAATTCATTAAATGTAACACCCAATTTTATGACTTGGAATACTTGCGTTTGCCACTCAATGTCAGCATGTACAAAACATTTTTTTTTTTTTTTGAGTTTTGTAGACTAAAACGCATTCCTTAAGTAAATAAATGAAATCAATCTACTGAAAAAGTTGGAAACCAGTGTATTGTTTAGGACTAATTCCTGCTCTTGGGTAACTCAGAAGGGTGATTGTGTGAGTTTGACATTACCTTGCGATTATAGCGTGAGGTGTGAGTCATCTCTGAATACTGTTTTGAGGGAGTGAAGTTCATGAAGAGGGAAGGAGAGAAGAGGTGGAAGGAAAAGAAGGGAGTGAGTAAGGACTGAAGAGGGAGGGGGCAGGTAATGAAGAAAGAAAGAGTGAGAAAAGAAGCTCATATTTTTTATATGCTGTGAATATTTAAAAGAACACTGTATTTTGGTATCAGAGCAGCAATGACTTGCAGACAAATGATTTCCATATATTTCTCAGTTCATTAGCAGGCATGAGTCTTGTGCAGGGAGACTAGGAAGTTTTTCAGGAAGACATATAAAAGGGTAACGAAAATCTTCAGGTTTTAAATTATTGTTGAAATTATTTAAATATAAAGCAACTAATACATTAATTACATACAAAAAGATCATAACGCACAATAAGTAGTCATACATCCTTTAATTTTGAAGTAGCCAAGATCCAGTTTGAAAATATGCCACATTTAAAATGAGACTGAATGTCTAGGTGTAAACTATAGCAATCAGTCTTGACGGCCAGAAGATTCAAGAAAACATTTTACATACCAAAATTCTAAAATATGCTAAAACTGTTTTCACATTTGCCTATTTTTTCTTTTGAATTATACAAGATGCCTTAAGGAATGGCTTGCCTGAAGTAGAGAGCTGAAGAAAAGTCCTACATGTACAAGTATGGAAATTAAATTCTGGTATTCACTAATGCTCTCTTTTACAGAAAAAAACATTTCTAATGCACTAACATTTTCATTGCAAATCATAGCAAGATATATTCAAGCATCAGACAAGTCTCTTGGTTAACAGTTTTACAGGATAACGAGGCAAATATTTTAACAATCATTAGGAGGCTTATCCATAAACAGATGGCTCTTCTTTGTCCTATGATATAAGCAGAAGCTAACATTGAGTATATAGAAATACTAACATTGCCATTATACTTGACATAGCAAATCAAAGCTTCTGTTTCAAAGACAGGAAAGAAGGCTCTACATTGTATTTAAAGTACATGCACATGTAAATTGGACTAGAAAGGAGACATACTTGCTTTTCTTTTTCAAAGAATATTTAAAATAATAATTTAATTGTAAGCCAGGCTAACTTTCAAAGGAAAGGCACTGGTGATGTTGTCATTCTTCATGAAAAATAGAAAAAAGTTCAAGTCTCCTAAAGATCTAGGCTGGCTAAAGGATTCCTAAGAATGCACAATTTCTAACAATTTAACATTCATCCAGAACTAAAAAGAATCATTAACAAAAACATACTCTCAAGAGCCTACAAGGAATTAGTCAATGTAACCAAATTTGAAATCTGGAGAGAAAAAAAACAAAACAAAACAAAACAAAAAAAAACCACATGGGAGGATGTGTATGAAACTGAACTCTCCCTTTTACATGAGCTGACTCCATCACTAAAGAATTAGTCTCATCTCAGACTCACTTCTTCTTACTTTAGTATCTTTATAATCTGCCACTTGGCATAATTTCACACACAGTTGGAATCCTAATATTTGTTGATGGTGGTGGGCCTCTGAGGTCCTCCTGTAGTAGATCCAAAACTTACATACTTATGAAATACAACAAGGTGAGGACTACAAGCCAATGAAAATAAATAAAGCCCCCCCCGCCCCCCCGACCCCTGCATGATAAAGAATTGAATCTTTCCAAATATAATCGAGCTTTGGAAAAACCCCAATGAATACTGGGATTTTTTTTTTTTTAATCTTAAAAAAAAAACTCATTTAAATGAACTTTGTTAAAAAGTGTTCTACAATTTTTTGGTAAAATATAGTTATGTTAACAAGGTATTATGTTTTCATTAAAATTTATAACACTTAAATTATGTGTAGGAAAGTGCATATTTGCATTAGTTCAGATTTTACAGTTCTAAGAAAGCTGTGTCGCTGCAATGTACAATGAAGGCAAATTCTTTTCACGTGTTCAGAGCGCAGACAGTTCAAGCTGTCCACCTTCAACTTTTTCCTAAATTTAATTAGCTCATCCTAGGGCATCCACAATGCCACATCCTCCTCCACGTCTTCCTCAGTAATCCATTATTGGCTTCTGTTTGTTCCTATGGCCTCTTGCCTTTACAGTCCTGAAGCCAGCGCGCCTTGCAGCCTGGTTCGTTTTTTACAGGTCTCCTCCTATTCTCCTTCATGGTGCTTCCTATTGCTCTGGATAGGGCAACAGGATCTTCCTCAGTGTGCTCTGGGCAGAACAAGAGAGGTGGAAAAGCCAGAGCAGACCAACACGGGAGAGTTCCACATCTGTTTACTGCTCTCTCTGCCCAATGTTTGTGCTTACTTAGAATAAAAAAAAAAAGTTTGCTTTTAACCTTTAATAGATAAACATCAAAGTGATCTGGTTTAAATACATACTGAGCAATGCTGTATTTAGAGCCAAGAGCTGCTCAGAATGGTTAGGGAAAACAGACATGTCAACAGAAAGAAGACATTTAACATTTTAGGCTGTGTGTGTCAAAATGTCTTCCGATTATTATCATCTACGAAGAAGCTTAAAAAAACCAGTTAGTCAGTTAAAACTTCACATATTAAACCACATACATCTGGTGAAAGAAGAAGAATTTCAGATATTACTCAAAAGGAATGAGTTAAACAGTGCAAATACTTGAGTTGCTTCATGGAAGTCTTACCATGTGCTTTTCCTTTCCTCTACAAGAAATATTGCAAAGTTGTCTCCAGTTTTAGTACAAACAAGAGATAAATCTTTATGACGGAAAACAGATGCCACAGCATTCCATGCAGATTTCTAAACAGTCTGAGGATTCACAGCAGGCATCCATGATGCCGCAGTCCATGTCACACGGGCAGCTACAGTCATCTCCCATCTCGTCGCCACAGCAACAGCAGCAGGCTTCGGAGGTGCAGATGCCACATGAAGCTTGTCCCAGGACAATGTTGCAGAGGGTCAGGAATTCACAGAACAAGCATGCCAGGATACAGTGGACACAACAGTCTTCATTCGAAGGCAAGAGAGGGAAGACACAGTGAGAGAAAGAGGAGACACAAAATAGCACGTGTTATACAAAGACTGGGTTAAAAAAACTGGTCCAAGTTACAACCCCAATGACACTCAGCCCTACACTTCTGTCGTTGATTGTGAGCTAGATGTACAACAAGGAGTTCCAGTTCAATTCTAGATGAGCCATCTCTACATGTAGAAACTGGGCTAGAAAAGCGAGCTGTGGTCATGTGTATGTGCATGTGCATGGGTGTTAGATTACCACTCTGACTCGCTGTGTCTCGGCTCTGGATCCCTGGTCTGGTCTCCCTTTTTTGTGTATGTCATCAATTGTTCCTGCAACCTACTGCTCTCTGGAACAGTGTGCTAAAATAAATGTACTAAGTAGAAGGTTTATACATTTGTTACACACACAGGCTTTAAAACTGGAAACAGCAAATGGGAGATATTAGACATATTAATCATTAATGCAGAATGTAAGCTAGAGTCCATTAACCTATGATCTATATGTTGTCTTTTCCAATCAACTCAATCTCTATCTCCCTCTCTATCTCCTTCTCTCTTTCTGTCACAAGGCCATTTATAGAGAAGCAGTGAGGCTGTCTAGTTGGGTTCCACTATAATAACTACCTTTACCTATTTCTAACAAAAGGGATAGGAAACACCAAGAACGACAGTAGCTTTCCCACGTCTTGATGGTGGCAAAGTCATTCAATCTCTATCATTTCTTCATGTTTTCCTAAATAACACTCACCATATTTCACCATATTTCAATATTCATATTGAATATATTTCATCATATTCAAACTGATGAGAAGAAAAAAAATCAAACAACCATCTAATGCATTTATTAGATGCTGCAAAATTCTTTTTTTAAAAAATTGTGAGAGGATTAACTGATGGAAGTATTTATTTCTCGATTCCTTAACACGTATCACAGAACCATGTGACTAATGCTTAAGACGTGTGCCAAGATCAAGGATATTTATACTTTTTAACAGTATACATTTTAGGTTATTTTAGGTTATTTTGTTGGTTATCAGTCTGTTTATATATTGTACAATGTAAGTTGTACTGTCCTGGGGATGAAACCTACATCTTGATGGTTGCTGGGCAAGTGCTCTACCCCTGAGCTACACTACCAACCTTCAATCGAGTTTCAACAAATAGTGTGAAAATTGAAGAATAAAGGGAGTCTCCCAACTGAAACCAAGGTTGTTGGCATGGATGGTCTGCTGTAATAGAGAAAAGCAGTCCTCGATCTGCAAGACTATTATTCTGTAAGCACCTGTGACCTGACAGGGTTGTTCCATTACCACTGTTCTAAGTGGTTCTGGTAAGGAAAAGCAAGCAGTAACGTTTCACTTCCACAAACCTAACACTAGCCATCCAATCAGCGTCCTAGCTCCTGGAACAGTTAGTTTGTCTGAAGTGGAGAACTTAAAGGGTGGCTGAAATAAAGGTTGAACTGCAAAGGCCTTTTCCATACATGGAACATCATGAAGGCAAAGGGGACAGAACATTCAGCAGAGAAATTACAGAACTGTTTGTGACGCTAAAGACTAACATCACATCCCTGACCTTTTCAACTTCCAAACTCATTCCCAAATACAATGCTCACGCAGAAACTAAAAGGACATGGGGGTGGTGAAGAGCTGAGATCTCTCCATCTTCCCCTAATGTGTGACTTTGGGGAGTATCCAAACATTTCGAACAAATTCTCTGTTTTTGATTACAAGAACATCTTATGAAAAACAGTGAGTCAATGTGGGAGTTTTGACTGTGCAAGTATGAAGATGGTGTGAGTCTGAAGACTGAGTTTGAGAACAAGTCTAAGGATTGTGAAGCCCATGGCCTTACAAGGTTCCTAGTTTATAGAGCATCTCGGGGTGAGTTCCTCTGACAATTCTTCTTGTAAATCTTCACCCCAGTTTCCATTTGATATTTCCTTTTTCATTTGATATTTTTCAGAATGATAATATAGTCATGATTTGTGAAATATGTGAAAAGTTATAGAGAAGTATTTATCATTAAGAAAATAGTGTTGAAGGTTTCCTGTCCTGCTGAATGCCTATAATCCTACCACTTAAAAGAGGGAGGATCATGAGTTAAAGGCCACTCCGTGCTACACAGTGAGAAAATGTTTCAAAATCAACATACTATTTAATTGGCAGTATTTCAGCCCTATTTAATTTAATGAGTCTTCAAAAATTTCCCATACTGATCAATTCCATCAACATTTCATTGAGAATTTAATTTCTAATTTCTATCCTAGGTAGAATGTTTAAATTTCAAGAATGAGAAAGAAAATTTCTAAACAGTATTCATTTCACTGAGTATTCTTAAACACTAGAACACTGGGCATAGAAATTCCTTATATAAAATATGCCACAGGAAGAATTATTTGTGTATGATAAATCTATCAAATATAAAGAGGAAAGAATGTTTGTCCTATTGAACATTATAACTAGAAATGTAGGTCAAACATGGTGGGGTCCTTGCCTGTAATCCTAGCATTTAGGAGACTAAGAGAGGTGAGTGGCAATGAGTTCTGGGCTAGCATGGGCTACACAGTGAGGCCCATCTCAAATAGAAGACAAAATAAAACAAAAGAAATTCATTGACTGAGGGAAAAATAGTGGATTTTAATATCTACTTGTGAATACTCATCCCATCAGAATGGACTCATCCTGCATGAAGTCCAGTGAGTAGCACATTTTTCTGAGAGGGCATGAGTTTCATCCACTTTGACTAGTATGGTTCCTTTTCCTTCTGTGCAGTATTTTAGTTGATGAACACACCAGATCTTAACTCTTGCAAATCTCTAAACATTCTGGTTGCTCCTGGAGTTCTGCTTGACTACACATTGCTTTTAGAGCAAACTGCATACAAGTTCCTGAGAATACATGCTAAATTAGTAGCTGTAGGATATTGGGGTTAGAGTATTGCATATATTTGATATTATTAAGAAATGGAATTGAAAAAAAGTCCCCAAAGCAACTGCTCCATTGTTTATTCTAACAAAGCAAGAGATCCTTCACTTCTTTTATCAGTCACTGAAACTGTCTCACTTTACCACATGACAAGTCATTGAATTTGACATAGCCACACCCCCCAAGAGCTGTGTAGTTTTGTGTTTGCCAATACAGACTGTTTTCATTTCTGTTGACTAATCAAGTTTTCTCTTCATTGTAATGTATTTTCACTGTGTTCATAACTGTTCCCACGTTTGCACTTTTTTTCTCATTGGTTAGTATACATGCTTTATAAATTCAAACTACAAGCCCATTGTGAAATGTGATGGACCGCTCACTGTATAACATGAGTTAGCTAAAACAAAGCAACCGAATGGAGAGCTGACCTGATCTTTAGACTTGAGCATTCTAGGTGCTAAAGGCTAATGCTAGTCAAATCTTAGAGCAGCTGTAGATACAGTATCATATGGTCAAGGCAGTGAAGTGCCTCAGACAAAATGAGAATACAAAGAAAGAACAGAAGAATAGGAACTATTACTAAGACTTGGTAGAAGAATGAACTGGTAACTTTCAGTGTTTCTGCTTTACTTGATGGTAAAGGTGAGCCTTTAAGCCACACTGAGTTGGACTGATAAACAGTCAGCCCCATTGTTGAAACAGATGTAAGAGAGCAGACAGCCTAGAGATGATACCTCACTGAAAGATATGAATCTGCAAATCTAAAACCTAAAAATATGTGTCCATGCGTATGCAAAAGAACAAAGATGTCATGAAAAATTCCAGTGGGGAAGACCTGATGAAGACAGACTTCTCAGAAGATGAAGCTCTTCACAGAAAAATTAAAATTCACAAAAACCCATCACCACATGAAAGACATGGTTCTACATGGTTTACTAGAGAGCCATTAAAATTAAGAGAGTAAAAACCCTAAACCAAAATATCCCAAACACTTTAGATCCCTTTAAAACACAAATGAAGAAAACCAATCTATTAACAAGTACCTAAGGAAGCCACAAACCAAAATTGTAATGGTTACAATGATATCAGATAAGACATCTACACATGTGCACTCATTCTCTACTTACTCTCCATAGAGAAACAGAAGAATCGACCGACCCCTACATTCTAACACACCAATTACACAGTCGTATTTATTACTTGCCAAAAATAATTCTTTTTTTTGTTTTGTTTTGTTTTGTTTTTCAGAATTCTGACTCAGCACAGTGGAACAACTACAGACACTGAGCGCAAAGATTTATTACAGATTTTGTGCTTCCTGCTGTCTAGAGGAGTCAGAGACCACAAATGACTTTAAGGTAGTGGAGACATGTGAAGCAAAAAATGGATTGTAAGGATTGTCCTGTCAGTGTGGTAGAGCATGCCAGCAAGTACCACACTAGGGAGCTAGAGGAAGAAAAAGCAGAACTTCCAGAGCAGCCCTGGCCTTAAGGAGAACAATGCCTCAAACCAACAAACGAAATCAACTGCAGAAGAGGAAGAAAATGTCAGGTGAGGAAGCACACATCATAATGCCAAGGAAGGAGCCCTACCGAGAGAGAGAGAGAGAGAGAGAGAGAGAGAGAGAGAGAGAGAGAGAGAGAGCTGCAGAGATGACTCAGTAGTTAAGGGCACTGACTGTTCTTCTAGAAGGCCTGAATTCAATTCCCAGCAACCACATGGTGGCTCACAACCATCTGTAATGGGATCTGATGCCCTCTTCTGTTGAGCCTGAACACAGCTATAGCATACCCGTATATATATAATAAATAAATAAAATCTAAAACAATAAAGAGAAAAAGAGAAAAAAGAAGGAAAGAAGGAAGAGCAAAGGAAGGAAAGAAAGGAAGGAAAAGAATAAAGAAAGGATGAAAGGAAAAGTTAAAAAAAAAAAAAAAACTAAATAAAAAATCCCAAATAACCAAACCAAATTTGGGAAGAAGAGTAGAGAAACAAAGTTTAAAAAAGAAGAGCTCTCTGCCTGTATGTGGTTCATTGTCAAAAAAAAAAATTCCTTTTCCCTGGGTCCTTGAGGTTTTCAGTTTTTATGGGTTTTATTTAGTCATGATTTGCAGTTTTTACCAAAACTGTTTAACCTTTAAGAAGCCAACTGGGTTCTGGGATGACTGCCTAGCCTAAACTGGGCCAAGCAAGAATTGTGCAATTCAGTGTACTGAAAGAACTCAGCTCAAGACTGACAGCTACTGTAACTTTAGGAAAAACAAAGGAACACAGCAGCAGGAAAAAGCTTAGAAGAACGCATCAAAAGAGATGATTAGCAGGACATTTGATTTTAAAAGCATCAGCAAATAAAAGAAAAAAAAAAAAAACAAAACGTACCATTATGAAGTACTGCTGTCACAGTCCCAAGCCAAGGTCACCACTTGTAAACCAGTGCTGCAGCCCATCTGAGGGGCTTGCGGCCCCACCCCATCCCTAAGGTAACAACTCAAGCCATAAACAGCCCCTTAGCCACTGGGGGAAATTGTCAATGACTGATCTCAGGAACTCTGTTTTGTTGAAAATGAAACTGAAGGCTTTGTTTGTGAGAAGAGCCAATTTATAATGAAAGTATCCCAGATCGACTTATCTGATCAGTATGTTGCCAAATGCACTAGGAAATACTGACATCAGGAAGGCAGTTTGTTAGAGCAAAGATTTGATCAAGTGTCATCAAGAGACAATTTGAATGATATACTCAGGTCTATGATAGACAAGTCTTTTTCTTTCTTTCATTTCTTCCTCATAAGATGTGGTACAACAGGTACTCTTAATTTCTTGGAACAAAGATACCCGGAACAGGAAGTAGAATACAGGAACGAGCAGAAAGCAGAGAATTCTCAGAATCGCCCACAACCCATTTTTGAGTGAAGAAAGGTATACATGTCTCTTATCTTGACTAATCTGTAATAAAGTTTCCTATGACTTAAAGTGAGTGAACATGAACATACTTTCCTTTCTGGGTAACTAGCATGTAAATGAGATGCTGAGAAGCAAAAAGGTACATTAGCACTTGGCAAGCCAAGGGAAGCGATGCTGCATCTTAACTGGCAGAGGGACACGCCATTAGTGTTTGAGAACACTGCTTTGAGATCAGTTTTACCATCATGGTAAAGAGAACCCAGAATTACTCGCCCATCTATTTGCTTAGTGACGATACACACAACACAGAGGCTGGGGCCTGACTGGGGAGTGCATTCCTGATGTCAGACATCACATCGCTGACCCCAGAAATTGCACCATTGTTGTTTCTTAATAGAGAATGGAAAAGCAGGCCAGAGGTATGTTTGACTTATCCCAAGTCACAGCTACAATGGCTGAAAGGCTACCCTTTGAAAAAAAAAATTCAGCTGGTAGGGCCTGGCACAAGCATCTCCCAGGGAGTTCTGCTTTTCAAGTGTGTGGAGTGTGGGTGGGTCAGGCATATTTATGAATTCTCCACAGTAGCTCAGCTGCAGGCAAATGACTGACTGAAGACAGGGGCTGCACAGCATTCCCGGCCCCCAGCCGGAGACTGACCACCTGCCTGAGAAACAGGCCTGGAGGTCACCGCCCACACAGAGCCTCTGGCACATGGCAGTCCCTAGGGCTCTGGGCCATGGCTAGAAAACAGAGGCAACATTTTCCTAATGGAGGGGAAACTGAGCTAGGTCGGGAGGTTTTTAAAAAGAAAGTTAGAGAAGAGTTAGATTTTCCATGCGGAGCTGACTTTGGGGAAATGAACAATCATCTTCATTATCATCTTTCTTCTCAACAAATTCAGAAGAATATTAGAAAAAAAAAGAAAAAAAAAAAACCACCCTGTCCTCCTGCACTCACTAAGAGACTCCTCAATGGCTTCCCTGCCCTATATCCAAGCCCTGGAACCCACCTGGCCCAATGGAGGGGTTACTATAGGTCACAGGCAGATAGCCTGGTGTTGTGTTTCTGCCCCCCTCCCCACTGCCCCCTCTGTTCTTTATTCGGTTGCCAGCATTGTACACAGCCAATGCACTAAGTATTCTAAATTCCCCAAGATTTGATCCAGAACTTGGTCTCAACTACAGCACTAGTCTAAGAAGTCTGTTTGAAGGGTCATTTTAGAGTCTAGGAAGACAACATTTATATCAGAGGATTTATTGTTTCATAGAAGTTTAACACGGACATCTGAAGAGGCAATGGCCCTTCAGGTGTTAGATATGTCACTATGAATCACTACGTTTTCATTTTCTTGATTTATTGAGTATAATATATGATGTGCATTTGAGTAAAGGCTCTCTCTCTTTTTTTTTTTTTTTTTTTTTTTTTTTTTTTTTTGGCACAGTGTGTGTGGAGGTCAGAGGACAACTTACTGGGATCATTCTCTCCACTTAGCATGTGGGACCTGGGGGTTAAACTCAGGTCACCAGGCTCGGAGGCAACCCACCTTTAGGTCTTGAGCCAGCTTGCTGCCTCAGAGGTACTTGCCTAGTACATTTTACATGTAAAGTTAAATCAATATCTGGGTTGAGAGTGTCTAGAATATCAGTGATGCAAATTATAGCAAGGGTTTACTGACTCGTTCATATTTAAGATGGCAAATTTGATAGAATGTCACTTTCCTCAGGGACATGATAGACACTAAACAAATACAGGATTAACAGGTGGCACTTGCTAAGTACTAGCAGTGTGATGATGATGGTGGTGGTGGTGTTAAAATATGGTTCCAGGGAGACTACAGCTCTCCGCTGTCCAGCCAGTCTCTGTAGTGTAGCAATAGAGGCCATTCTCCTCAAATCCAAGAAAAGAAGGCCTGGAGAAAAATTGCTCAGACACAAAAGAGGAGAAAGAACCAAAAGTAACTAATTCTAAGAGACAGACACTGCAGAAGTGAGAAACAGAAATCCAGCCCCCCCCCCACCCCCCAAAAAAGTAATCTGTGTCTGGCTATAGCAGAAGGTTTAAAATAATAGTCGAAAAGTTTCCCATATTGCAATCATTAGCTGTTTTCTTCAGAAGCAAGAAGGCTGAGAGAGAAAAAAGGCAATATTGTATGTTTTTCTTGAATGTACTATTTTTAAGTTGACCATTGGTAAATATATCTAATTGGTAAATATAAGGTTGAGTATAGTTTTGAATAATAAAGTCTACAACACTTTATTTACTCATAAAAAAGCATTTTGAAGGCTTTCTATAAGGTTCAGAAGGTAAAGGTACTTGCCACCAAGGTGGCTGACCTAAGTTTGATTCCCAGGACACATGTGGTAAGAGAGAACTGACTCTTATAATTTTTGCATTTCACAAGTGCACACACACACACACACACATACACACACACATATACACAACCCAGTAACTAAATAAGTAAATATAGCATTATTAAGAAAACATTGTTTTGCTTGAAAGAGCAATAGCCAGTAGTTTGCACAAGTTGATAATAGTGCCTTTTATGGTCAAGACAAAACAAATGTGAATAGTCCTCTAGTTTTAATGAAAATATGTATTTAAATAAAAATGATGGAAAATTTCTTTCCAGATGCTTAATTTAACATTTTTCTCAATTTTATTTTCCAAGCTGCATTTATTTCACAGCTAAACTTTTGGCTCGACTCTTCTTACTTATGTCTTTGGTTTAAGAATTGTGCAAGGCATATTTCAAGAGAACTCAATTTTTTAAATGGCAAAAGGCCCACAATGATGTGCCCACTACACTCTATGAAGTGATGATAATGAAAATAGGTAAATTAACGTCAGTGAAAGTAGTCTATTACAGACACCCATGGAGTTGGCCAGGTTGCCTGTATCTGAAATCCCCATGGCAGAGTGAAGCACACAAACATAGCAAGTGAAGGCTTGAGTCACTCAGGCTAAGAATTTCACAGGACAGGGATCATGCGCACTTCTCTGGACACTTGACTTGCTGGGACTTAGCAGGAATACAAAGGGTACCTCTGCCATCCAAATTACATAAAAGCCCCAAACAAAGCTGTCTTTGCAGCAGGGTCCTCTCCTGCAGAGGCAAGACAGTTTGTCCAGCAGGAGGCACTACGTCCTACAGGCAGGAGATGTCTGGTCTAGGAAAGGCCCAGGATGTGTTCCCTAGCCTTGACAGAAGGGAGAGGCCCCAAGCAAAAAGTCACAGCAGTCTAACACACACACCAGGCAAGATGAAGAGACAGGCAGAGTGAGCAGCTACCACGGGACAAGACACCAAAGCACAATTCAAAGCTGTGCACAGGAGGTAAATCCTATTATTTATGGAATTAATTTGTGAATCAAGGATGGTTGTTAGTCTTTCCACATCACCCTTTCTCAGCCTGTCTCATCTATTCATGTAATGTGATGCTTTTCAAAGGCACCACCGCAAGCCTCAGATGAGCAAGACAGCATGACACTAAAATTATAAGGTATACATGTCGCCACTTGAATTTAGTCCCCCAACAATTCTGAAGCCAAAACAACCTAAGGACGTGTTGGCGAGTGTCCTAAATGTGACAGCCGTGGTTTCTGGCCTGCTAAACAAGACGTTTTGTAGGCGTGTCGACTACTTTAAATTGTGGAAGAGAAGATAAAAATAAAAACCCTCTCCGTGAGATGCTTCACAGTCCCCTCTGCACTTCAGCCCTGCCACCCCCCAGCTGAGCCATCCCTCCCTCAGTCACAGCTCATTACTGACTACTGCCATTCACACTACAAAAGGCAAGGCTGTAAGTTTCCAGGTGGTTAAGGCTGTTTGTGTTTGTTTGAACAAGCATAACAGGGAAAAAAACATACTTCCGGGGTGCACAGACAAAAGGACTGCAGAGAGGAATCATCCTTCTGTCCTCCCCGAGTGTCACAGTTGGGGAAATGTCATGTTATTTAGGAGGACTGTGACGCTAGAAAGCTTAGACTGGCTTTCCAGGCTGGCTCTCTCACTAATGGATTAAGAAATCTTAAGCAAGTCATTTGTCTCTGTGTTGGTAGGCACACGGCAGAGGGGTAATAACTGCCAAGCTCTTTGTAAGCACTAAGACTCCATCACCATGGAACCTGTTATTTAGAAGAATAGATTTTTAAATCTAGCTTAGGGTCTTCTCTTGACCTTTTTTTGAGCCATTTTTATCTGTATTGCAATATTAACTTCTCTTTTAACAAAGGGTTTATTTTTATTTACAACCCCCTCCCCCCCCACACATACACACACACACACACACACACAGAGAGAGAGAGAGAGAGAGAGAGAGAGAGAGAGAGAGAGAGAGAGAGAATATGTGCCACAGTGTGCAGGTACTCCAGAAGTCCATAGTGCCTGGTATCACAGAGGTAGATTTACAGGCGGATGGATGCCTCCTGGTGTGGGTGCTGAGAAATAAATGTAGGTTCTCTGGAAGAGCAGCAAGTGTTCAAAACCTCTGAGTTGTGTCTCCATCAAGTTCCCAATATACATGTCCATTTACGTGCATGCATACCTACCTGTGTGTGTGCCTGTGTATGTACGTGTGCATGCATGTGCACGTGCATGTGTGCCTGTGTCTCCATGTGAATATGTGAATATGTGTGTGCATGTATGCGTGCATGTGTGCCTGTGTGTCTCCATGTGAGTATATTTGTGTGTATATGTGCCTGTGTGTGTCTGTGTGTGTACATGCATATCTCTGTGTGTGTGTTTCTGTGTGTCTGTGTGTGTGTGTATACAAATGAGTGGCTGTGGGTACCCATAAGTTCATACTGAAGCAGACATCAGGTCTCTTATTATATCACTTTCTCTTTCATCCCCTCAATACAGAATTTCTTGCTGAACTTGGAGCTCAGAGTACTGGAGCTGGTCTGGCTGGTCAGACAGCACTGGTGAGCCTCTTGTCTATCCCTAATGTACCTCTATTATAGGTATGTGCAGCACCACACTCAACTTTTACATGGGTGCTAGTGTACCAAACTTAAATTGCATATTTGTTTAGCAAGCACTGATCAATGTCCCCAGACTCTTACCCACTGTTCTCTGTCCTGATCTTCACTGAAATAAAGTACAATGGAAAGCTAACTAATGTTGAATAAAAGCAGACTAAAATTCAGATAAGCCTACGGGACTGGACATCCATAACATACATAAACCATAAAGTACTAGAGTCTTCAGGCAGAGGATGTAGGCTTCATAAAAATGTTGGGTGATCGTCAACATATAAACTACATTCTTTAGACCACAAGACACACAAGACAGGCAGTATTAGACAGAGAGGACTTTTGAAACTGGCAAGATAGTACGAAATGTGAAAAAAATAACCCAAATGACAAAATATTCTCATCATTTTTTTTTCAGCAGAGGAAATTCAGGGACAAGGCCTTGATGGTTAAATTCAACAAAACTTACTGAGCATTGGCTTAAGAGACAGACACTGCTCTAAGTACATAGACAAATTGCAAGAACATGATGATGTTAAGGAGAGTACAGTGGCAACAGAGTAAGACAATTGTCATGGTTCAGCTAGAGACATAGTGCTAGGGGGGTGCTGGCAAAGCAGGCTGCCATGCCACCCCCACACTACCTTGGTTCCTATTTCCCAGGCACTGATAGAAATAGTTCACAAATATGTCTTCATTAAACATAAAATTGTATAAGATAGCTGTTATGGTTATCCTTCAAAGTGAAATAAATAGAAGAGTCCCTGTCGATTCATATTTGCAAGACGGAGTTGCGAAGGACAAGAAGCATTGAGCACAGGGTTGATGGGGAAAGTCAGACGGATACACGAACTATGCCTTAAAGAAGGACAGGCTAATTGAGACAAAAATAGGGAAATGCTCCACCCAGCAGAAACATTATGCAAAGGAATACAGCAAGAATGTGCTGTACTATCTTTTTCTTTAAATAATATGATGATTCAATTTTGTTGAAGCTGGATTAATCAAGAAGAAATCCTTCAATTTTCTATGTCAGAAGCAAGGAGTCACAGAGGACATGCAGTCACAATCACAGGATCAGTGGGGTCAAACAGGTGACTTTAAAGAGATATGAGGCATTAGAGTGATATAAGTTGACATGACACTGGTTGAAGAAGAAATGAAAAGAGAAGCGTCATGTGTCACTTCCTGGCCTCTGGAGCCATTTACCAATGAAGAAATCTAGATTTGCTATAAAATTGATTTTCAGTATGACATGTCATCGATATGAGGCATGTTAATCCCGAAGATACTCAAATGGGGGTATTCAAAAGGAGCAGACGCTGGCCTGAAGCCTGGGGAGCACAAAGATCTGTAAGGAGTGGAAGCTACTACAGCTTTCATAGAGAATGACAATGTGCAGTTTCCCAGGGAAAATATACCCGGGTGACAGGAAAGGAACAGAGGAAGAGCTGAGCTATTGGAAATAGGAAGTTGCTATAGAATGCCATCCTTTAACTATGGCATGGCTACTCACGTCTTGAAATCAGAATAGCTGCAATTATCCACATAAAACCCTCACAGGATAGGTCCCACTAACATTCCCTTGTGGAGCCATAAACAGTTAATTTTGGGAGGGGGCTGTGGTTCTTTCTACATGTCACCACCTATGAGTTGCCCATAATCCTCAGTGAGGGTCCTACTAGCAACTCCAGTGAGACTCACTGTTCACCAAGGTAACTTGAATGCAATTATTTATTTGATCTGTCCTGGTGCTCTATCTGGAATGAGCAGAAATTTGTGAAAGTCTCTTGAGAAAAACTCACACAAGAGCAGTTAATAAGAACAAAGGCCGGGAAGATGGAGGTACCATGAAAGGGAGAGGAAGAAAAAAAAATGACTGAATAGGTATGTCAGGTACTCTGGCCAGAGAAATTCCAGGGATACAATGGGAACGTAGGTGAATAGCCAAGCCATCGGGAATGACTAGAAACAGACAAAACAGGTCACAAATGTAAGAAATCTATCTGCCTATATAACCAGAATGAGAAATGTAAAAGAAATGAGCAACTGAGAAAAGATCCTAAACACACACTCACATGTATGCCCGCCCATACACTCACATGCATGCCCATACACTCACATGCATGCCCATACACTCACATGCATGCCCATGTACTCACATGCATGCACATACACTCACATGCATGCCCATACACTCACATACATGCCCATATACTCATATGCATGCACATACACTCACATGCATGCACATACACTCACATGCATGCCCATACACTCACATGCATGCCCATATACTCATATGCATGCCCATACACTCACATACATGCCCATATACTCATATGCATGCACATACACTCACATGCATGCACATACACTCACATGCATGCCCATACACTCACATGCATGCCCATATACTCATATGCATGCACATACACTCACATGCATGCCCATACACTCACATGCATGCCCATACACTCACATGCATGCCCATACACTCACATGCATGCCCATACACTCACAAGCATGCACACACATATAATGCACAACACACATGTTCACAGGCATACACACACAACACATATGTTCATCTGCCTGTACACACATACAACACACGATCACAGGCACACGCATGTTCACATGCATCCACACAGAACATAATGCTCCCATGCACACACACATATATTTCTAGGAATTCATCTCTGGGCACTACACTCTGGAAGAGCTCAGATAGAGTCAGGAATGGCTTCTCCTGGAGTGCATAGAAAGCATTCACTGACAAGAAGTGGGCTACCACAAGAAGACAGGCATCTCCTGCTTTGAAGTAGAGGGAACCTGCTGAGGCTGAGGTTCAGGTGAGCATGAAGGGAGTACAGAGTAGAAAGACCTTGAGGAAAAGCTGGTGGCCTTTTCTGTCTTTGCAGAATGAGAGAGCTACTGTATAAAACAAGCAGAAAGCTCTGCTTGTCTTCCTAGCTCACTGCTATGTTAGGAACACTGAATTCCACAGATCAAGTACTCAAAAAATATGTCAGTTAAGTCTGGGGCACATACTCTGATGAGACTCTAAGAATCCTGTTTAGACCCAAGGCCACATGAGTGTAAGGAGAGCAATTTTAAGACCATCAAGATTTCTTCAGTAGTGTTACCGCCTGGAATAGACAGACGTTGAAAGTACAATATGGATCTCTAGTTTTGAAAGCAGGTCCACCGAATAATGCCAGGGTCACAAGTAAGACTGGAATTTCCGTAAGATGGCCACTGTGAACAAGGAAATCAAAGCACAGAGAATCATAGAGAACAGTTTTAGATAGGTAAGTAGATACATAGGTGGATGATAGGTAGGCAGTAGATGACAAAATGATGATGACAGACAGGTGACAGACATGGAGGGATGATGAATGATATTAGATATATAGATAATGATTACAATAAATACATTTTAGGGTGTAGCTTTTTATTTTTATGTATGTGATCATGTGTGTATTTGTACTAGTATAGGTGAACATGTGTGAGGATGCCCCTGGAAAGCAGAAGAAGATGTCAGCTATTCTTGACTGGGAGTTGCAGACGAGACTGACTGCGCCCTTAACACAGGCACTGGGATTTGAACCGCTGTCCTTTGTAAGAGCAGGAAGCGGTCTTAATCACTGAGTTATTTATTCCTTCTGTCCTCAGATAGATTTCTAAAAATGTTTTTTCTTTCTTTTATAAGCAATAGAAAAGGAGAATCACTTGACTATAATGTAAGTTGGCACTTCCCCTTCAGAGTCTAGCACACGGGCTGACCTTTGGTAAATATTCATTTACTCAGAGGCAGCCATCTGAGTGGCCTATGGTAAAGTTGGCTTGAAGTTTCACTGGAAAGTCTCCCAACAGTCCACAAACACCCAGCCTCAGGAGTGATCTACTACAGATATTGAAACACTCTTTTTAAAATAACCATTGTCATTCCAAAATGCAATTTCTGCCTCACTCACTGAGCATAATTATTAGGAAAGAAAATAAACTTCAACTCCTTGTGTCAAGTTTAAATGATGTTATGCTATTGGGATATTATTCCCCAGGAGGTCCACATCCTTCAGACTAATTTCCCCAGAGAAGCCACAGAACAAACTTAGGCAGGCTTAATATGTCTCTGGAAAACTGTATATTAATCCATTTTATTCTTTTCTTTCAATTATCCTCACATTTCCCCAAACTCTTGAGTTTTTCAGTCTTCTAAGCAACAATACTATTTACTTGTGTGCTTTTATTTCCTTTCAAAATAAGTGGATTGTTTTCTAATGATCCTACCTCACTCCTCCGATGGCCTCCCACTCCTCTTCTGACCACCTTCTCAATTTCCCTCCAGTGCACTCTGAGAGCAACAGATGGCAATACCAACACCCCCAAGCTCCAGAAGGGCCTGAGGCCACACTCATTACACACCAGTTGAGATCACATATGAAGATTTGTCTAACAGCTCAGAAATGAATATATTGTCAGGTTGTTGACGTGAAGTTTTTCCTATTTTCTCTTGTACTTATCTATAAAGATTTAAATGATAACACAAGACATAGCATATAAACGTAACATACTCCCTTCTGCTATCACTTGGCATTGCTAAGTATGTGTTAATAAAAATATGGCTTGAGCTGAAGGGGTTTGCAACCCCATAGGATGAACAACAATATCAATCTACCAGACTCCCCAGAGCACCTAGGGACTAAACAACCAATCAAAGAGTACACATGGAGGGACCCATGGCTCTAGCCAAATATGTAGCAGAGGATGGCCTTATCAGGCATCAATGGGTGGAGAGGCCCTTGGTCCTGTGAAGGCTCAGTGCCCCAGTGTAGGGGAATGCCAGGGCAGGGAGGCAGGAGTGGGTGGGTGGGGAACATCCTCATAGAAGCAGAGGAAGAGGGATGGTATAGGGAGTTCCCAGGGGATTAACTGGGAAAGGGGAAAACATTTCAAATGTAAATCAAGAACATATCCAATAAAAATATATTACTGATTTAAAAAAAGCAATACTTCTTTAGAAATTTTCTATGTACTGTAGTGTTTTTAAGGATACCATCTGCATGTGCCCTTTAGTATCAAGTCAATTTACTGAGAGTCCCCCCCAAAAGCTATTTGAAAAGTCTTTTTCCCTGTCAAAATACATAGTATATACAAATTTACAATCTATGCATGTCATAAAACAAATAATTTTCATTACAAAGAATGTTCAGACAGTAAGGAGGTAAAAGCATATGTCTCCATGTTGTTTTGTGTTTGCCTTTTGTTTTTGATGTGTCATGGGAAAACATTTTTAAATTTGTGAATTAAAATACACAGAATTTTAGGACAATCACTGATGTTAAATTACTTATGCTATTAAAAGTGAAGGTAGAACAAATACATGTTACTTTGTAAATAAACTAGGAAGATCTTGTAGCAATCAAATAGCTACTGATTTCAGAGTAGTTAACTAAGGTAAGCAACATTCATGATTTCTACAACTGTAATGCAAAAATGAAAATTCTAGTGATAAGGTCACAGGTGCTATAAATACTACAGAATTTTATTAAAGAAATTATACCAAGGAAAATATTCAATCCAATGTAAATGCTTCCCTTCGCCCTATCTAAGTAATGATCATCTCACCATTATCACCTCAACCAGCAAGGCTTAAGGGTCATAACTAAAGGTGCAAGGTTGGAGCTCCCAAATAGTTTTTCTAGTATACTCATCTTAATACCACACACACACACACACACACACACACACACACACACACCCCAACACACTATAAAGCATACTATGAACCATACTTTGATGTTCTTTGTCTCTCTCGCTATGTGTTACAAATAGTAGAACACTCTTGAGTCACCAACCAGCTTCTGTCAGAAGGTTCAACACATCTTGCACATTCTGGATCTTCTCTAACAGCCTTTCTCCCTACATGTCCTTTTGTCCAGTGCCATTGATACAACTATGAAACAACTTCGAGAACTCCTTCTACAATGTCCAGAATCAGAATCATTTAGCACATCTGACTTGGTGCCAAATCATAACATTTTTTTTTTTTACATAGATGGTTTCCAAATGACATGTATAGTATGGGGATAATCTACAGGCCATTTGATAGATTTCTATTTAAGAGACTAGAAAATGGCTCATATAATTAAGGCATGGCATAATGTGGGCACTATTATAATGTTCTCAAAACAGAACAATTTTTGTAATAATCTAAAATCAGATAGGTATTAACATACACATACATACATACATACATACATACATACATACATACACATATGCACACACACACACACACACACACAGAGAGAGAGAGAGAGAGAGAGAGAGAGAGAGAGAGAGAGAGAGAGAGACTAGCAACACAGTGTGTCATGAACTTCCTCCCCTTGGACTCTCTCAGCATCAACATTATGCATCATCAGTATCTTCCTTTATTAAATGACTTTGTCAATCAATACATTCTATGTCTAAAACTTTCATCTCTAGCCTCCAGTTCTATTACTATGTTTCTTTAAAATAAAGTCTCCTTGGGAAGAATTAAGTAATCTTCTGTCTTTTATTTTTCTGTCTAGAATCCATATGACATTCACACAGCCCCCCAAACAGACCAAAAGTATGAATATCATGGTGACAGTTAATCTTCACTGTCAATTGAGTGGATTTAAAATGATTGAGAAAACATACTTCTGATTATGCCTATGAGGGTGTTTCCAGAAAGATTTATATAAGCAGAGAAGACTCACACTCAGTGTGGACAGTTTACGAATGGAGTGGAATCCTGAGCTGAATACAATGGGAAACCTAGCTGAACACCAGCGTTAATCTTTTATCTGGCTGACTGAAGATGTAATGTGCCCACCTACCACACATTCCTGTCACCATAACATCTCTGTTCTCAAAACATGGCCATTCTTTTTGTAATGGTCTAAATTCTGATAGTACACACACACACACACACACACACACTTATAGAACAGCACTATGTTATAAATCCCCCCTCCCACTCACTCACACAGCTTCATTATCTTGCACCATTACAGAATGTACCCATGAACTGTGAGCCAATAGAAACCAGTCCTTAATTGCTTTTGTCAGATATGTTGTCATAGCAACAAGAGCAACTGATACAAGCACCACTGAGGCCCTCCACAAGTAAGTCTCATTCATCGTATTGGACTTTCAGTTGCATGTGACACATAGATACTCAATCTATTTTAAAACACTTTCTTCATTTGGCTGCCAAACTGGCTCTCTATTATTTTTTGATAAATGTCTACTCAACTGTACTTTTTCCCCAGTTCTTTTTCATTTGCTGTTTTCTACACAATGAAGTAGCCGCTCAAAGCTTTGCTCTTGAGATATTTCAGTACTTTCCTTCTTGGCAGAATGCCTATTAGACTTACATGGAAAGTGTCCAAAGGATGCTGGCTCCATGGACAAAATGAATCATAGCAAACCCCACACTTACAGTCTGTTTCATGTTCCCATCATCTAAGAGTATGATGACTCAGACATTATATACACTACACCCTCATGTCCCATAGAAAATATCTCAAACTGTAGGCCTTTCTTCTGAACTCATCTTCCTGAACTACCACACATTGTAAACCACCAGTCATAAAAATTATGGCATCTCAAATCTAACACCATCAAAACCCAAACTGTCTTCTATCTCTTGTATCACATTTAGATAGTGGCAACTTCATTCTTCTTCCGGCAGAAACTATGGGAGTCATACTTTAATCCTTTTAACTTTCCGGTTGAAATCATATTCTTCACCGAGTGTATTCTACAGTCACTGCATGTCCTCATGCAACTACACCTCATGGCCTCCAGCAATGCCATACAGATACTAAGCCATCACTTAACCTCTGAATCATGGCGAGAGCTCTTATAAAAAAGACTTTCTTTGGCTTTTTTTTTTTTTTGTACTAGTAACCTACACTCTTCGGATAATACAAGGTGATGTTTCAAAACACTAAATCTAATCATGTCAGCACAGTTTGCTGAATACCTGCTGCAGACTTCCTGTCTCAAAATTAAAACTGGCCACAGTGGTTCATTAAATTCTACCATCAGTTTAGTTCTTAGAAACACTTGATTTTTAAATAAGATATCTACATATATCTAACATCCTTAGTTACCTCAAGAATGCCACAAGAACTAAGAAGATTTTTTTTACCTGTCCTTAAGTCTTAGACAAAAAGGAACAACTTTTATGAGATTCTCAAATTAATCCATTAAACCAAACATGATCAGTAACTGTGTAAGACACAATCACAATTGCAACCCACAATTATAGATTGAATCTCAAACTTTTCAAATCTGTTCTACGATATTAATTTGTGAAGAGCAGACCATTTTAAATTGCACCTTTGTTTTCCTTGTGTAACACTTTTCTTCAAGATTAAAATCCATGCACTTCAAGGAAGATCCTAAAACTCAAGGTATAAACATCTCAATAGATTCAGGAAGTCTCTGAAACTGACTAGATTCACTAGTACTCTCCTTCCCAAGTGGATGTAAACTGTAGGGATTGCTGAGAAACAGTCTCAGGTGAGCTGAGCTGCCAAAAAAAAAAAAAAAAAAAAAAAAGCAGAGATCATGTAAGCTAAGTAGAAGAGGTAGAGTCCAAACTGAGCTGCCTGGAAAGTACTCTCTTGAGCTGTTTGTGTGTTGTGGAGTATGCTCCAAGCTTCTACTGTGATCTGTTACCTGCAATGCTGAGATGAGCTTCGGTAGTATGGACAGTTTTAAGGTATTTCTACTCCTATAAGTAACTCCTCACACATATTCTTTTAAGTGCCTCCAATAAAACTTACTAGTTCACTAAGTTGGGCTTTGGTTTTTCATTCCCTATCTAGGATGAATAACAATTGTTCATACCTCCCCAGGAATAGTATCGCACAATATCTTGAACCATATATTAAACTCAACATATTGTGTTCTGCTTGTCTCAATTACAGTGGTTTCCTGACTCATCCTTCCCATACACATGTTCTAATGCCATAAGTCTTTGTTCACCACTTTGTGTCTTGTTTATTTTCTAATTATTAGTTTTGCAAAACTGTGACTAAATTGAACACAGGGCCGTGAGAATGATAGTTACAAGAAGCTATCAAGTCCCATGGATCTGTGGACCAAGGCAAAAGTCAGAAATGTGATACTCATACTCATAAGACTTTTTAATGCCTTCCATTCAAATAATACCGTTATTTTTAAAACAGAATGAGTGTGGACTTGAGAAGAGGTGCTTTTTAAATCAGAAAAGCTTCATATCATGCCATTCCAAAAAAGTTACTCAGAAGACTTGTAGGATTAACCAAGCCCACATCACATACACAGCAGAGCCCCTGAGGTCAGAGCCTCATCAAATGTTTCTCTGGCTGCTCGATGCTCTTGCTTTGATACTGTTTGTATATTCATTTCAATGAATGAATGTATTCATTCATTTCATAGTGTACTGAACTCAAGATCTAAACTCTAAAGAAACTACATGTTGGTGTGTAAAAAAGCCATGATAATTACCTTCTTCAACCTTTTTCTCTCTCATGAATCTTTTTCATCCAAATGTAAACATACTCAAATCTTTCCCATCTTAAAACAAAACAATATAAAGACCCATTCCCTCCATATGCACTTTGTCCCTCATCTTTGATTTTGTTTGTTTGTTTGTTGTTTCGGTTTAGGTATTTTTCTTTTGTTTTTGGTTCTCTCTCTCTCTCTCTCTCTCTCTCTCTCTCTCTCTGTGTGTGTGTGTGTGTGTGTGTGTGTGTGTGTGTGTGTGTTACAAGACTTCTATTTTGTGTTTTCCTAATTACTAAATCTGTTATTTGGGGGCTAATCTTATTTTACCAAAAAACAAAACTTGGTACAAGCAGATATGGTCACCTTCATGTTCTTAAAGCCTTTGTTCTCTATACTCTTGTCAACAGGCTATAGAGTTTGTATTCTCACCTTTCTTAGTTCTTCTCAAGAAAATGGTCTTCTACTTCTCTCTTACTCTGAATTCTTCCAGGCTACCTTGTCAGTTTGGAATTACTCAGACTTGTTTACCATTTGATTTTGTATCTGGAAAAAGTCTCTCAATGCTCTGTCTGTCTCCAAAGACTCCAGCACTTACATATCCATGGCACCAAATTGCCTCCATGGATCTGATGCATTCTGATCCCTAACATCTGAATTTCACTTGGAAAACTCTACTTCGGCCATAGATGGGAGAGGAGGTCCTTGGTCCCATGAAGGCTGGATGCCCCAGTGTGGGGAAATTCAAGGGCAGGGAGGTGGGAATGGGGAGGTGGGTAGGGGAACATCCTCATAAAAGCAGGAGGACAGGGAATGAGATAGGGGGTTTCTGGGGGGGGGGGATGGGGAAAGAGGATAACATCTGAAATGTAAATAAAGTATCCATTTTTTTTTTTTTTTTAAAAAAGAACAGACCATTCAGTTTCAAATATCTTCTAGTGAGGATAAATATTAGTAAGCATCCTTGGTTCTAAACTTTCTCTCAAGCCTCTTGAGTGTGTTTCCAGATGTGCTTGGAACTTGCCACTTGAATTGTTTCAGACAGATCCCCTATAAGGCTAGCCATAAGCAGCTGTCAACTACATTCAGCTATTCCTCTTGATTTTGTAATTTTAAACCATTTTCCTAATGGCCAGAACTAAGAAAGTAATGGCCCTCTTTCTTAGAATGAGCATGTGACTTCTGGTCATGTTCTACTTAAAGGTATCCCCAGGCCAAGACCAAGACTTGTCCATCTATCTGGATCCCATGCAGCAAAATTCCAGGGCTTGTACTGTCCACACATGGCACAACCTGGGTTTGAGAACAGACCTTCTTATAGTCTTATTCCTATAGAGTACAAATTGGTCTCAAAACTAAAAAGTAAACAGGCAACACACACACACACACCCCTAGAGTTTTAAACAACTGTACTAAAAATATTCTAAAAATCATGTGTGCAAACAAGGTCATAGTTTTACTCAGTTCGTTCCATTTCAGTTGGCTCTGAATAGCCTCTTCTCCCAAGCACCCACACCCTAAAGCTTCCTGGCCAATCTATCTGTATCTCCATTGTTTGATTTCCTCCCCACCCATCTCCTGAGTGGATGCTGAGCTAATTTAAATGGTAAGATCAGTTGCCTGAGACAAATAACTACAAAACCAAAAGCCAGATATTCCATACACAGCTGACAGCTTTTAACACCATTCCTGATTGATTATTTTAACAAAGTGTTACTGGGTGGACTCTGAACACAATACTCATTCATAAAGCTTCTTGTGCCCTTCTAATGTCTCCTTCTATTTGACGGCTACTTTAAATTGTTAGCTTGACATGGTATAAAATCACCTGACAAGAGAGGCTTAATGAGGAAATGTTTAGATCAGAAGGGTCAATAGGTGGGGTAATCAATAGTCTTGATTACATTGGTAGTTGTGGAAAAACTGAGTCCATGTGGGCAACAATATTCCCTGGATTTGCATTCTCAATAGTATAGTGGTAGACAAAGCGAGCTGAGTGTTAAGCAAGCATGCATTCAGGTCTCTTTGGCATTGATCATTGATGTGACATGACTTTTGAAAGTTCCAGCTGCCTTGACTTCCTTGCTATGATGGACTCCTATTTTAAGTTGTGAAATAACATAAATGCTTTTCCCCTTAAGTTGCTCTTAACAGAGTATTTGATCACAGCAATAGAAAAAAAAAAAAAGAAAAGAAAACCAGGACAGTCTTACCTTCCACCATTTAACTCAACTCTACCTTATCTTTTAAGTCCCCACTCTTTCTAGGAAGCATACTTTCCTGCCACCAATCCCATACCCCTCAGTAATGATGACCCCAAAAGTGTGCAACCTCACTGAGTACTTATAACAATCCTATGACATAGCTACGTATAACAGTCCCATTTTTCCAAATAAGATAACTGCCACATGAACAGGCTACTAACTCACCCTCAGACTAATAATGGCCAAGGGTAGAGCTGATAAGCAAACCCAGGCAGACAGGTTCCAGAATATATGTTCTATACATCAGACTGTCCCACTTCCGTATGACTAAAAGTGAGATAACTCCAGCTATTGCTGTAGAGCCAGTGCTTTTTCCTGTCTTTCCAAGCACTGATGTTCAGTGAGATGCTGAAATCCAGTGTGTTCCTTTTACAAATACTGACTCTTGAGTATCAAGTGTGGAGCGCAAATAAATTACCAAACATCCCTAAAGAGAATAGAATTCTTTAACAATATTTTTACTGAAACCTAATTTTTACAAAAAAAATATAGCCATAACTGGCACACCTAAAAGATATTAGCATTTACCATCTCTATGAAAGGAAAAGTATCTTCAAGACTAATGAAAACCCTTGGCAATTTGAATATTAGATGATACTAAATTACGCTATAATTATTTCAAAGGTCAAGAATCTTACATTTAGTTTTACAACTCTCCACCTGGGTGATGCAATCAGAAAATTTAAGAATGTATGAAAATATTTAATTATACAAAACAGAAAGAAATCTACTAATTTAATAACCTTTAAGTAAAATGTGCTGTCTTGCGACATAAGTATTTTTCTTCTCTCTGCTACAAAAAAATTGAACATTTTAGAGGAATATATGAGCTATGTTAGTTGCAAGGAAGAGGGAGACACCATGGTTTGAAATAAATCAACACTCCACTCATGAATACTTGGGAAACTGTAAGACTAGAGACACCATGGAAAACACAACAAACAGAGTCAGAACCACCCACCAGTCTTGAGAATTCAATCTCTAAGGGGAGAAAAGCCAATACAGAGCACAAGTGTGATAGCCTCTCCTAAAATCTCAAGAGGAGCGGATTTAAGTAGATACATGCTTACTAAAATGGAAGTCCATGCCTCTACTGCAGGTAGATTGCCATTTACATTGAAGTGATGTTGGGATGCTGTGTAAATTGCTTTTAGTTCAGACTATTTAGTTATTTGGTTGGTTAGTTAGCCCAATTCTTTAAGGTCATATCTCAGTATGCAGAGCAAATTGGTCTTGAATTATGCCTGGTGTCTTCAGGGGCCAGAATTGAGTATTGGATCTTCTGGAACTGGAGTCACAAACAATTGTAAGCCCACGCAAGTGTGGGCTGCGAACGGAACCCAGGTCACATGGAACAGCAGCTAATGTTCTTAACTGCTGGGGCACTTCTCCAGTGTATTGATTACATCATTTTAGAAGGCAGATTTGTCTTTAAAGTTTTGAGTGCCTTTTTATAGTGAAGCTACTTCAGATGCAGGACAATCCTCTTTGTGAAATGTGGAAAAAAACTAAGGCATTCCCAGAAAGACAGGGCCACAGCAGGAATGGTTTAGTTCTCCTGGCATTGTCTCTGGTTGCAGAAGGCCTATCGTGCTTGCTAGAACTGTGGGTCTTAGATTAGTTTGGTTACTTAGATAAATGAACATGCATAAAATTTGTTCTTTAAAGCAATTGTCATGGAAAGTTTTAATCCATAGACTTTTTTAAATAGCTGCCTCTGTTTCTGTGTTTGGGGGATATTTTCTTTCTTTCTTTCTTTCTTTCTTTCTTTCTTTCTTTCTTTCTTTCTTTCTTTCTTTCTTTCTATTTATTTATTTTAGTAGACAGGGCCTTACTATGATGTAGCCCTGGATTTTCTAAAACAGGTTTGTGGATACCACTGACATCAATGCTCTTTGTATATTATAGGTGTGCACTTTTTTGTTTCTGTTTCATATTTACTTAAGCCTTCATCATGTATGCTTGTTCTACATACAGCAAACTAACAATAAAGTACACAATAATATTATCTGAAAACTTCAAAACCAGCTCTCCATACCCACTTTGTCACTATGCTCTCTTTTGGTTGTAACATTTTACATTGAGTATAAAAAAATATTGACAACCTGGAAGACAACTTTTTGGTTCAAATGAAAGAATTACTAAATTGCCAGTTACAACGTGCTTCATTATGAAGATAAAGGGCTTCCACTGACCCAGTATGGGAAACACTTTTAGGGACTGGACATTGTATGTACTAAGGTGAGGCCTGCATTTCAACATGGCTGAGTGTGTGGAGTGATGAGAAGTAGCTGATGCCATCAGACTCTTTCATCTCTGATGTCTCATCTAAAGAGAGCGCACCTTCTATGTACCAGAAACAGTCTACCTGCTTCGGACATGGGGACTCCTATTCCTCTCAGCCATACTATTGTTCAGTGAATTGCACAGAATTATCAAAATATAAATGAGAAAACAGGTACAGAGAGGTTCAGAGGAGACACCACAGTCATCAGGTTCAAGGTAAAACTGAGCTTCAAAACGAGATGCTGTTGTGTTTCCACAGCTTGACCTATATGCTATTTGCCTTATTCATCTTCTCTGAGTTCAAAAGAGGAGGCATATGACTGTAATCTTGAGGCAAAATTTAAGGGCACGGTCTTCTGTGACAGCTAAATTCATGAAGATCTCTAATGATGAGAACATAGGAAATTGGTCAATGAAATGATAATCTAGATTCAAAAACAGATCACAAAATATGGAGCTACCAAATACTAGAAGCTAAGAGAGAAGACATGGCCGGGTCTCTGCAAAGCATTTGATACTTTCCTTGGTGTTTCATTCTCCTCATGCCCCAACTTGATCTTCAATGCTATTTTGGGGAATTAAAGTTTAGACTCCCCATATTTCAATATTTGTGGTCAATCCTAAGTAGAGATTGGAGGACCGAGAAGAAGAAGATGGTATAATAAAGAACTGAGGAAAAACCATGGAAAAGAGAGTGTGTATGTTTCATTCATACACTTTGCTGTTTCTCCTCCATCTTTCTTCCAAAGCTGCATCCTTGCATTTCAAATAAGTGTAAACTCAATTAAAAAGCAAAATCTATTGAAAAGCTACATAGGCTATTTCCAGTTTGGCTGAGATGCCAGTGTTATCACTTTTTAGTATTAAAACAAGTAAATATCAACTGGTAGACAACGCTTGAGAGTATAACAAGTAAATTCATGTGTATAAAACAAGTAGATTTCAATTGCATTCAATTATTTTACCCAATCACCTCCAAGTAAAGATCCTCCAAAGAAAATTGCATTGCCTTCTCAACTCCTTGGAGAGCCAGTTTAGTTAACAGCCTACCTATACTTCAGAGATGACCATGCAGCTTACATGTCAAACTCATTTTCAAATGTCAATCATATCCCTTTCAATCTAATTAGTTTGGAAAGTAGTGTCACTGACCTGGAACTATGCAGACCATTTATTATCATATCATTTGATCAACCCAACACTTTGCCTCAGTTGAGTTTAAGACATCTGTAGCCAAAATGTAATATCCTTTCTCCTACTCATTACTGGTAACTCTCAATAAAATTCCCTATTTACAGCTCAATTTATCACTGTGAGTTGGCATAGCTAACTTTACAGAAGTATTCCAGAGACTCTTCTTTAAGATTTCAGAGAAATAAAAGTTAGAGAGGTAAAGGAAATATGCATAGATAGTGAAATATATGTGTATATATATACATATATGCATAAAACATATTTTTACTAGTACCAAATATATATAGCAGATTCAGAATTTTAGATAAAGAATTGCAAATAGGGAAAGGAGGAAGAACAGAAGGCTATACACAGGCTGGGGGTAATTTACAACCTTAATTACACAGGTTGCGTCTTTCATGTGACACAAGGAACCATACAAAAAGAGTCTGCAGGTTTCATCATATTGGGTTTGTTTTATAATAAAGAAAAACTGCCCTGGATTCATAGTATTTAACCTGACTTCCAGTTGGTTAAGGGCAAATGAGGTACCATTGAAGAAGAAATAACTAGCTCTCTTAAGGTCAAAGAGCACTGGCAAGAATCTCTGAGAGTGGAGCAAAAGGGTTGGGCAGGGCTGTGTGTGCTATGTGCTGGGAGCAAAGGAGCTGGAAGATGGCTCACAAAGTGACCCATCACCTGGTCCACTCGCCGGCGAGATCAGAAAAATTACATGATTTTTTTTTCCCATTTCAGCTTTGCATATTATGAATGAATTTGCAAGACAAAAAAAAATGCAAGCAGGTAATCTTATCTCTACTGCACAGAGTAACATGTTGCACCAAGGAGGGAAAGAATAGAGGCACTCTGATACGCCCCCAAATGGAATATTTATATTTTTAACTGTGGCATTTTTTTTTTTTTAAAGGCACCTGTTATATTTAAAGTAATGAGTAGTCACTCTAAGACGGCAGTCTAAAAGCAGAGTGCTAGCTGCAAGATCTCCCTTTTTTTTATCCTGGACTTTTGATTGGAGAAAGTTAAGTGGATTTTACCAAAATTTCTGTTTGTGTGATGAAAGGCAAAAAATGTTCCTGGTGTTTTCTGGGTCGATTTACTATGACTGAATAATTTTACGTGAGGTTTTTTTTTTTTTTTTTTTTTTTTTTTTTTAACACATCTATGTCACACTTACCTTCAGGTGAGGAAGCTGATTTTTGGGAAAAGACAGCATTTACTTTACTCTTCTTACTGATATCATTGTTTACAGACAAGCTGGACTGAATTTTTCTATGCATTTTCTGAGAAACAGGAGCTGACATCGTGTGATTATCCACGGACACATGTTTGGCTCCGTGATGAATTCCATTCCCATTCCCCATACTTGTGTGGCTGCCGTTCTTTATCTTGCCTGTTTCCTCCTTGCTGCATTCTGGTGCTGATGTCTGCAGTTGAGGCAGACGCTCAGGTTGGGCTGAATTAAAAAAAAAAAAGAAAAGTTTATCTAGTTACTCAGAGAAGCTATTATTTTATAATAATGAAAATATAGATTTGAAGATATAAATACAATAATATAGACTTGAGATCTAACCCATGATAATAAAACTAAAGAAAAAGGGGTCTTATGGAAGACGAAGAAGAAAAAGAAGAAAAGGTAGAAGAGGAATATTCCAGAAGGAAAGGAGAAAGAAAGGAAGGAAGGAAGAGAAGAAGGAAGGAAAAAAAGTAGATATAGCTCAGATTTAGAAAGAAAATGTAAATAAATTCAACAAAAAAAAAATCACTTCATACAAAAATATAAAATTAGAGAAATAAATTGAACTTTTTGGTAATTTAAAATAATACTTAAGTTAAAATACATGAAAATATAATTCAACACTGGTTTCGTGAAAGCTGCTCTTGGATTTTTTTTGTTTGTTTGTTTTTTTATTTTTTGTATTTTTTAACATTGTTTTTTTTTAATCTCTCCGAAATGCTATAAGTAAAACACCAAGATCTCATTACTAATCATACCAATTACATTTTGTAATGAAAAGATTAATAAATTCAGACATTCAAAGCTGGACAGTAGTCAAACATACAGTTTTCTTCAAAATAATTCTAAATCTGGGAGAAAATCTTTTCTGTGTTTATTCTTTCAATTTCATTTTAAGGAAAAACTACTTCAATCTGATCTAGTACCATTGTCAAAGGCGAATATGAACACTTCCCAACAACGCCCATTTGAGTCTGGAGCAAGCAAAGGAGCCCACCTTTTCTCTTAGACAATGCTATACCAGAAGTCCCAAGAAAAGAAATAAGATAAAAAAATTAAGAAGAAAGTCAGAGTTCTAGAAAGGAGAACACAAACTTGTAAAATTGTACACATGAATGAATGAATAATCTAAGTAGTAACTTAAGGTTAAGAATTAAGAAAATATATTTAGGATAAACTGTACAAAATAAACAGTATTACAGTACGTCGATGGTAACCAATTAACAAATGAATAAGGAAAAATTAGCTTTTCATCATAGGGTAAGAAACAAAATCTCAAATACTAATAGATAATTATCGAGGTCCAGAGCTAAAGCAGGAAGAATGGGCAGACATACATACAGGTATCAAAACTATGGCAAACTATAATTGAAAAGCATGAAGGAGTCCAAATAGTGGGCAAAAGAAAGTTAATCCTGTTATATTAGTTTGGTAATTTTTTTCTCACTAACAAAAAAAAAAAAAGGGGGGGGAGTGTAAATAAAGAAACCCTTTTTAGTTTAAAGCGGAAAGATAGAATACATTAATTGAAAGATAGTAAGAGGGACTAATACTTTGGACAATACATCATTGAACCATTGGGTGAATAGTGGTAATCTTTGTTGACCAGCATGTCTAAACAGCTACATGTGACCCCAGGAACAGTATGTACAACCCAGCCTCTTAAACAGGAGATCCACTTCATAGGAACATGCAATCATGTGATTTAGAAAATCATATGCTCTTGCTTCGTGGAACAACAAGAATGACATCCTAATGGCAGCCACTGAACCCACCAATAGTTACACAGGTGCATTTCAGAAGATGCCAAAAAAGACTGCTACACTCAATTCAGTGTCCTTTACAGAGCCCTTTCTAATAATCTTTCCAAATAAATGGAATGTTTGAGCTACCTGTTCTCTAAAAGTAACAAGTCAAGAGATCTGAGAGCTCGGTTAAGTCGAAATGTCATTGCCCAATGCTGGGCAACTCCTCGTCAATCAGTCAAAAATGTCTTCTCATACTCTCGGCCAAGATAACCTAAGAATTACTATGTAACAGTTAAACACTCTCATTAAATATAGGGACAGTGGTAGAATATGACTCTCCTGCCTCCAAACTCTAAACAATGTGAGATTTGACCTTTTCCCCACCTAACAGAACTAACTCTACAAATTACAGGTTACTGTTAAAATGATAGTTTAATGCATCCTTAACAATTTATCTACATTTCAATCTTCAAATCGGATCTATTTCTGATGGCAGTTAAATGATACTTTTATTTTTTTTGTTCCACTATCACCTAATTATTTTCTGTGGTTTCTGAATTACAATTAAATAACCAAATATTAACTCTTCCCTTACATAATTTTTAAACATTAAAATTTTTTTTTTTTTTAGTTGAGCGATTTTGCCATATGTGTGCCATACAGGAAATCAAAACTGGATAAGCTTTCTCTTACTCTTCTCAATAGATAGGAAACGTAACCTCATCCGTCAGTTTTTCACGGCTATGATTTTAATCGTATGGCCAAGATACAATTAAGACTAAACAGGAAACCCGATTTTAGGTTCAAGTGAAGAATGAAACTGCCTGCCTGATTATACCACAACTATTTGGTTTATAATAGATTTCTCCTTATTGTGTACAAATCATGTATAGCTCTGAAAGTGCATGCTAATATGGAGATGACACAATGCTTCTTAAAACACAGGCAACGCCTGGGGACCCTCGCTCTAGCTTTAATGATGCACTGTTCTCATTCAGCTGTCTCTCTTTTTTCAAATCTTTACATATGTGACAGCTCTCAAAAGTAGACCATAGACCATCTGGCATTTTCTGAGGTGTAACTTTTGCAAGTTCAGCTCTATTGGGAGTACACCGCTATCTTCTGCCTGTGTTATAAAGGGACAATAGAATGTAGAACTTAGGGGTTGTTTTGAATTATTCATTTTTTTGCCTGTATATTCAAGAAATTTTTTTTTACAAACTCTGCATTTTGTACTACATAATCACATGCGTTAAAGGTACAAAGAAACTTTTTGACACCTCTTTTCTACAGAAGGCTGGCATTTTGTTTGATATGTGAACATTCAGCATCTGCTATATCACTCCAAACAGGATGGGTGCTGCTACAAAAGACCCCATTTTAAATTTACTCTCGATGAGCAAAAATGTATTCTCCATATTCAGAAACGAATGCAATACATGTCAAAATTTCAAATACCAGGTATTAGAACATTCAGCATCTTCAAACCTGGATAGCATTGGTCACCTGATCACTATATGGGTAGGGATTTTTTTTTTTTTAACCATGGCTCATACAATGCAGCATGATTGTAATTTTAATATCCATGATGAACAGTTACAAATGTCTTAAGAAATACTGTACTTTCTAGGTTCCAAATGTTTTCAATCAGGGAGGAAACCAGTAGAATTAGGTCTAGCAGTTCTCAGTGGGAATAATAAACATGGAAGTAAAGGAGTCAATAGCATGAACTTTTTTTGATAATTTAAAAAAAAAAAAAAAAAAAAACCCTTGGTGATATTGTAGCTAGCAATAAGTATACTTGAAACTGAAGTTGCTGGAGTAGCAATAGAAAGCCATGTTTTACTCCAGTGCATAATCTATTAGCATGAGCAAATCATCTTTATTGCTGGTCACGACCAAAGCTATATCTGATAAAATTACAAGAGCTTTCATGCACTTAGTTAATTTGAATGGTTGATGTACACATAAAAATCACACTAAATCCAAATACAGAGATATCTGTAGGGTTCTTAGTGGATACGCAGTACCACATGGTCACTAAAGAACAGACAGACAGACAGACAGACAGACACACACACACACACACACACACACACACGGTAATGGTAGAGATGTTATATATGCAATACTGTACATGGATTTATGTGTATAATATAGCACACTAAATGTTATTAAGAGATAGCTCTAACCCTAACACTTTCTATGCACTGGTGTCCTTAAGTGGGAGATGAAATGTTTTTAAACATGACCCATGATAGATCTATACTAGTTTCTGGGTTGTTTGCTTGTTTGGTTTTTACTACATAATGTAAATCTAGGTAACAACCAAAGGTGACAATTTTCTCTTTTTTAATCAGCCAGGGTCAAGACTTTCTCTATGTGCAGAGGCTGGGTGCACAATTCCCCTAAACCCTGCCCAGCCAGGTATTCTATAGTACCCTCCAAGGGCTTCTGGAAATCTTTTATTTACCCCATCCTTTTATTTACCTATAAAAAGTTTCTGAACTCTTTTGGTCACATATACTATTTTCTATTTTCACTGCATCTAATGTGTACCTTAATATATTGTTATATTTTGGAATTTTTATGGTTTTTTTTTTTTTTTTTTTTTTTTTTTTTTTTGGAGCACTCATGAATTTGTGCTGTAGCTCCCTGGATGTGAGTTCAAAAGATGGAGACCAATGTTGAGTCTGGTACATTGTAGTTTATGTTAAGAGATTAAATCAATGGTGAAATAAAATGTTGACCAGATGACAATGGGAAGTAATACTATGAGAGAGAGAGAGAGAGAGAGAGAGAGAGAGAGAGAGAGAGAGAGAGAGAAAACAAATGTTCAAAATTGTTTAGAGAAATAACTGGATTATGGTTACTGCTTTTCTTAAAGAACATTTATCACATAATTAAACATATTTAAACCCTGGAGGAGGAGACTGGCGACTTCAGACAAATCCATTTCCATGATGTTCAAAGCAGGAATCTACTCCTGTGTTCAGTCTTCCCTTGAAAGCAGATTCAGCCATTCACCTATGTTCTCAGAGACAGACTTGTTTCTTCACCCTACTACCTTGGCCTGGCCCTAAGGCTTTGGGTGTGACCTCCCCTCACTGTGGCTAGAAGCCACCAAGCTTTAACCACAGCTGAAGAGCATAATTCAGGGCTATTGAAAGACCCACACACCAGGAATCTTCATGGCAGTACGGAGAAGACTGATGTCCCAGTCTCACACCGTGTTTCATCCTTCCCTTAACCTCTCTTACTGAGTTTCTCCACATTTTAAATTTTCCTTGTTTGCCTCCTGTCTTTACATTCTGTGATACTGCTCATAATTTTTTGTTTTCCTACCAACCATGGAAAAACTTCTATCAAATAAATATGCAAATATAATCTCGCATTTTCTAGAAAAAAAACGCAATAAAAATAAATAAATTCAGGAAAATTAAGGAATATAAAGCATTTTTCAGTTAAGATGCATATATATTTCTAGAAAGTCCTCAAACTATGCCAGTGAAAAACAAAATCCCACTACTTTTCCCTCTGCAGACATAGTAAATCTGCATCTACTGCTTGATTTTATATTCAAATGAATGAAATGTTTGGCCTCATATCTTAGGATGCTTCATAGTTTCCAGTTAACTTATCTGGGTAAAGAGTATATTATTCATTGATTTGAAAAGTTTATATTGTCAGGTTTGCTTATAAAGCATCATCTACAAGCTTCATGTATGTGTTTAAGATAGTAATCTTCCTGGATAATCTCACAGCATTATGCAATTTGCTATGGTATCTCTTTTTTCCTGATTCAAGAGATTTTTCTATTGCTTTCTATCACTGAATCAACTGATTAAAAATGGCTGCCACCTATAATTATTAATACTTAATATATTGTGGATATACCTAAGAATAAATGCAAATGCATTTATACATATTTTACAGAAAAGAAATTACTAAAGTATGCTTTAAATTATAGAAACAGTAACTCAATAAAATAATTAGCATAAAGGTATGCTCTTCCTAAAAGCTATTTTTAGACACTGAAATTTGTATAAGATGGCAGAGAGTTTTATGAGGATCAATGAATTCATCTCTTCAAAGGAATCATTCCTGATTTGCTTACAGGCAATAAGGGGCACATTTAAGATCAATATAACTGTGATTTTCTTAGGAGATATACAACACATTACTTTTATGTTTTATAAAGAATCAACTGGTGGACAAATAGAAGTGTGAGAAGTTATCTACATACTCTTTCACCAAACAAAAGTTCTGCTGAGAAATCACAAAATAATAGCCAGGCAGTGACTCCAGTGACATTACTGATTAATACTTCGACAACCAGATTATAACATTTTTTTTCACATTTGGTGATGTTTCTCCATAAAGGATTTAAAGATCCATTTCTTCAATTATTGTTTGAAGGGTTCATTTTTCCATGGTCATTTTAAAGGCACCCTTGAGTCTATATAAGAGAATAGGATGTACTTAAATATAATCTTGTTTAAGTTAACACTTTGGAGCCACACCACTTAAGAAAGGTTAGCATCCACAAACACACAATGCATGTTACAGTGGAATTAGGGTGAATAATAATGACAATTAGTGGGGAATTGTAAGGCTCAAGCCCAAAATTTCAAACAACTAAAACCTCAGATTTCACCTAGAGGCTTTTCACACTAATTGAAACATCCAAGAACCAGAAACCATACAAGATCTCCTTTCAGGAAGCCTAGAGCACTGGAGATTTATCCTAATGTGGAGCAAGCCCCACTACCTCTTCAGGCTGGTGACAAGAAGCTGTTAAGTGGTAACTAAAAGAAAACAGAGAACACCAGATCTCAAAAGTAAAAGTGGCAAGGTACCATGAAGACAAGATTCTCCATAAGGAAAGTGGGGGAGGAGAAGAAGTGGGGAGGGGGAGAAATTGGACTGCTACAATAAACACCTCTTGAGACTTTTTTTCACTCTGAGGTAATCCCTGAATCTAAATATTTGTTATCAACTGGAGAAGAACTGCTAAGTCTCCTCCAAGGGAATCTTCTCTGCAATGGCTGTGATGGATACCAAACAAGGAAATCTTAGCAGAGTCCTCCAGTAAACAAACTCACTGCACATAGAACTCAGGCCTAAAGCAGGGAAGAAACTCAACAGGGAAATGCTGTGCACGGGCTCTGTTCATCCAATCCTCACTACCAAGCATTCCATAGACCCACCCTGTTCTTTATCCATCCATACAGGGACTGCTCTGCATTGCCCTTGCTGTCTTAATCTACATATTGATGAAAACAAGTTGTACCAAATTTGATCTAGGTTGGTCTTCCAAATCATTTCAGAGGGGGAATACATATCACCCAGCAGTCTAGAGAAGAACAGGCACTAGATCTAGATGTACAATCTACGTGACTAGTTTCTCATGAAGAAAGATGAAGTGCATAGGTGTTCAGAAGGAGAGGAGCAATTGGATCTCATTAAGTAAAAACTATGTGAAATGAAGTGCACAGGACAAAAAGGATCTGCTGTAGATCCAAGCATAAATGTACGGTGCTGAGCTAAGGTCACTAGAGCAGACACCTATGCTTGTCTACTCAACATCTCTCTATTTCCCTGGCAACAGTGTAGATGTTAATGAGAATGGAACCTAGATTTGCTGACAGTAATTTCTGCAGCAATGAAATGTTTTTAGTTACATGCATTTGTACACAGAACTTGACAATCCCGAGTCTTTGGTGGCTCGCACTGACAGCAGAATGCTCCTTAAGGACAAGATCCCGGATTCGTAGAATTCCATCAGCCTTATCAGGCACATGCATGCTGACAAAGAGCCTTGTATGATGTTCAGCACCCAGTGGACACCCAGTGAAAATTAGCTGATGATGATGAATTACACTAGCTTTTAAGCTGTCACTTGATCCCAGAATATAATAACCTTCCTGAATAAATCAAGCAACAGTTTGGTATTCAGTACCATTATAAACTTCATCCTTCACCTTCCCGAGCCTAGGGATTTGCTGTAAAAGCATAATGCAAGGAGAGTAGAACTGTAGTGAGTATTCAAGAAACCCCGTCTGTTAAAATAAGGGAATTAAAGATTCAGTTACCAATATCGGAGGATGTGTGGAGAAATGCATCAAAAATGCTCACTAAGTAACCTTTCTGAAAAGTAGAATACAAGAAGTCGTCGCCGAATTATATACCTAAGAGGTCCTTCCCATAGTAAAAGCAAACTCAACTTAGTGTGCAAGTAAAGACTGGATGTCTTTGAGCATAGAGCAATGGATGTACAATGGATGACGTCACGGGTAAAAGAGATGGAGTCAGATAGAATGCTAACCTAAAATGCTACCAAGCAATTTACTACCTAAGAAGAAAAAAGGTGTTTCTGATAGCTTAAATAAAATAAACCAAAAGAAAAACAAAATCCCAAAATAAAAGGCCCTAGCTTTAACTGAGCACATGGTCCCCAAGTTCACTGGTGAGTGGTTGTGATGGGAAGAACTTCAGTAAATTTTAAGGGGATGAGCTTTCTCTTAAAATGTGGCCTGAGACTAGGAAACCTCTGTGCTTTACTATCTGTAACACTACTTGTTATCAATGACATTCCTGCTGAAATAATGTGAAAATTCAAGACAGAAAATAAAGTTTGAAGAATTGACTCAAGGACTAATCAGGCCCTAATAACCATATCTGACTCCTACAGAGGGTCCTGGCAACATTCCTGTACGTGCACATTTAAATATGTACACACATAGCAGATATATAGCAGATTCTAGTTGATAATAAGAAAAATAAATATGTGAATGAGTAAGGAAACAAAATATTGTTTTCTCATGCACAACCCCCCCCCCCCAAGGTTAAAATCTTGACTCCTCTTTGATGTGGTTGCTTTAACTTTCCGGATTCTGATTTAGATTATCGGAGTCATCAAATTGCAGTATTACTTGACAGAATAAAATATTACTTAAAACAAAAGCATCAACAAGTGGCTACATATAGAGGGACAAAGCCATTAACCACACTTGAAGAGTCACAGATTGAGACCATTTACATAAATGGTTCCTCTCCTAATTTCTCCATTAAAATACACTAAATCTATCAAGGTCACTTTGCCTGCAAAACGGCTGAAATAAGTCATTATAAAATATTTGTTATGTACTATTCTAGGGACAAGGGATCTAGCAGGGAACAAATTTACAAAGACGTCATCCACCACCATCGAACTTATGGATATTTATGATCTCCAGTAACAATAAATCCAGAGAACATCCCTACGAGTGTTAATTTCACATTATTGTCATTAGAGGCAAGGATTCAAAAGTAGGGAAAGTAGCTATCAAAACGACATCACAGTTTTCCCGTGTGCCAGACACCAGACTGAATAATGTGTGGTACCCTCTCACTAACTGCAATTCCTTCAGTGGTTACTTGATGTACATTCTGCTGTCCTGTGCTCAAGGACATACTCGCTTCACTTGTACAGTGAGTTGAGTTTGCTTTTGGTGTAGGAAGGGAAATACCAAAACAAAAAACCATAATCACTTTCAGCTATACAGCTTGGCACATTTTCCTGAGCAACACATTTCCTCTGCAAATGTGCGTATAAACACCACACTGCAGAAGCACAGTGCACAGTGCTATGTTGTTTGTCGGTGATATGTTTAAATCACAGTGTTCTTAAAGAAGAAAAACAAAGACAAAACTGAGATACAATGTCAGAAAGCAAGGATGAAACAAAAGACTGAATGAAAAACACAGCAGAATAGGAGATGAAAGAGGATGCAAGAGAATAAAAGAGACGGATGAAGGCAGGGTTGGGGGATGAGCAAGAGCACATCCAAAAGCATCACAACTCCACAAGCTGGCTCCCTGAGGATCTCAACTGCTTCTCCTCTCACTGCGTCTTCCACACAACCCTGTATCACATGCCACCAGTACTAACATTCTTCCTTCTGCCTGGGCCCCAGCAGTCACTGTCATTTAGTACATAAGTCACCGAGGCCACCTAATCAGAGCTCTCTAGCTCCAGCCCACTTTCAAAGTAACACAAACAGAACCATCCCAGACTCTATTTGCCTTATTCTCCCCATGAATAATTCTATGTGTATTTTTCTATCTTTAGGATAAAATCAGTACTTTATTGAAACATTCCCAATAATGTCATCTCCTATCACACCATTTTCCTGGCCCCCAGCTATAAGGCACTTGTCCTGTTTCTCAAATAGTCTTTCCAGGCTATTGTGACATTCTCTTCTATCCACTGCCTTGGGATGCCTTCCACTGTCTCTTATTTCAAATCTACACCACATTTCATCAACTCTCCATTTTTGTTAAATGGTTCTTCCTGAGATGTCTGTGGCTCCCTCCTTTTGGAATGAAGAAGAAACATGTATAAAACTCCGCCCTCTCCACCAAAAGGTGTATTCCTTCACATCAAGCATCTTGTTGGTAGTGCACTGATACAATAATACTGTTTACTAGGACATGCATGTGTCATGTGCCTATTAGCTCTGCACGGTATCTGCTCCAGCACCTAGAACAACGAACATTAGGAAAATGACAGAAACAGAAAGACGAAAGCAATAGTTCTCTTTTTGCAGCTCCCAATTTCAATTCTAAAAAAAAAAAAAAAAAAAAAAAAAAAAAAAAAAAAAAAAAAAAACCTGATGACTATATAGTGTTCTTATGGAAAATCTAAGCATAATTTCCTTTCCTTACACTCTCTAATAGAATCTGGTTTTTTTTTCTTTCCCTTGGTGATGTTTAGAACCTGTGTCAAGTATCTGAATCCTCTAAATCCCCAACCACCCAGCATAGCTTGTAATTCATTAAGCCTATCCTGATTTCTCATTCAAATGAATTAGGAAAAAAATGTCAAATTTATGTATTATCATGAACTTCATATTAATTTTGCATTAGTATAATATTGCCATGTATTTCAACAGTGGACAAGAAATTGTAAATAATTAGAGATAATAAAAAGCTAAAACAACAAAATATTTTATCACTTGAGGTGAAGAGTTGATGCAAACAGCTGTTGTGCAGAGACCTGGGTTTGTTTGGGGGGTGGGTGAGGTTGTTGTTGTCTTGCTTTGTTTTGGATGTTCTGCCGCCTATTATCAAGTGCTTACTGAGTATATTTTAAATATCAGACACAATACACAGGCTAGTGAAACAATGGTGAAGAACACAAACAATGCACAACTGAAGAGTATGTTAACTATTACAAAGCAAAAAAAAAAAAAAATAATAAAAATACCACTCAAAACAGTATTTTCCCAATAACAAGAAAAAAAAAAACTTTTCCATTTTTGGAAAGCTACAAAGGCCATCTAAACAAAGAGCTGAAAGGAAAAGGACTTCCCAAAGAGAAGGAAGAGGAATCTGGCCAGATGAACAACCTGGCAAAGCCTTGAGGCAGAATAGACCTCAGGGTTTTTGCTGACCTGAAATGAAGCCAGCCTCCCTTGGGAGTTCACAAACTACCCTTTGGACAATCCATTTATCGCCTAATTAAAACTATAAACAGTAATGAATATTCTGGAAAAATACAGGATGTGCTTCCATAACTGTTCCTGGAAATACTTTTCTGAATCTTCTGCTTCTTTACCATAACCCCGTTACTACAAAAAATTATTCATTTACAAGACCATTCTCAGTTTCCATTGACCAGAAGCTGGCATAAATACTTTGATATGATTCAAGACACTCCGAATAAAAGGGCTCTTAGGAAGTTACTGAGCACAATCGTCAACAATATACAAATGTAACATGAAACCACAACTGGGATGTTAGGAAACATTTACGGAAATTTTACACTTTAATTACCTCCCCAAAACAAAAGACATATACTACTATGCCACTGAAATGGACTAACCAGTTTATGCTGCAATTCAGAGAAAAGTGATCGCAGGCTCCACAGAAGAGCAGGAATACCTTGATTCTCTTTCAACAAGGAAAAGGGTTTAAAGAATCACACTGCTCTTTTAAACCGATCTTAGGAGTGAGACTCTAAGTCCAGTTTGTCTTTACCTTATATGTTCTTAAACCTGTTTCCTTGATCAGCTAAAGTGTGTAAGCCTCAAGCAATAGTTCTCAAACTTTGTCCAGCTTCAGAGAGCTAAGCAACAGATTTACCTCACGTCACTCCTTCTCCGGGAAGTATCTCATCTCTTCCAGCGTGTTCTGTGCTCACACCACCATAGATAACTTGCTGAACATCAGCACGTCCTCAGAAAGACAAACTACCAGAATGTAGATAGACAATGTGATGGTGAGCTGAGTAGGTTTGCCTACACAGGACTTTAAAAGATTCCTATTAGCTTTGATTAATTGATTCATATTAATATACCTTTTTATATCCTAAATTGTGGGTTAAAAAATGCAAGTGGTTAGCACATATTCTAGTGTATAAACAAAGCCCATTATCAAGAATTGCATACAACCCCCATTTTATTTTAGGCATCCTTGGGCAATTCCTTACCTACTTCATTTAACCTCAGTCTGTCAACTGAGAAACACAAGACACACACACTAATACCTATGGCATCTCATTGATCCATAATATTCCAAAAGCATAGGCCAGATGTTCATTGTCAACAGGTAGGTACATAATCTGTACATACCTTGATATCTAGAAATCTAGTAAAATAGAATAAACAGTGAAAATACTCATTTCTCTAGGAACCTGTAATTTTGAAAACTAAGTCATCCAAATATCTATCTTGTTGGAAGGTTGACTCAGCAGTTAAAACAGTTGTTGCTTTTGCCAAGGGCCAGGGTTTAATTCCCAGCACCCTTACGACAGTCCCAGTCTCTGTGACTCTAGTCCGAGGGGATCCACTGCCCTCTTCTGTCCTCCTGGGACATCAAGCACAGATGTAGTACACACTCATGTAAATGCAAGTAAAACACTCATACACACAAGATAATAAAATAAATAAACCTAACAATAAATGATATCTATCAATGACATTATTTAGCTTTTCTTAGGGAAAGAACAAAAGAGTGCAAGTATTGCATCTTTTCTAGAAAAAAAAAAAAAAAAGAGTTTGGGAGCAACACCGGCCTGCATGAGTAATAGAAGAGATCAAGTACTTTTCTACATGAACCAACAAATATGAACTGAGCAAGTGCCAAGTTCCTTCTTCTCCAGGCTGCTACAATGACATGAGCAATCAGCAGGGGGTAAGGCTACATCTCTGCCTCTCTTTGTCATTGCTCTTCCAATTGGAAAACCACTGAACAAAAAGGGAATATGAAAATAAACATTTCCTGTGTCTGATTCATAGCATCTGGTTCATATGAAGAAATGCTTAAGGGGGAAGGGGTAGGACAATATATGTGTCAGTCACTATGTATATATGTCACTATGTGGCCCTGCCTGGCCTGGCTACTCAGATATAGATAAATAGAGCAAGCTGGCCTCACAACTCAGAGATCTGCTTGGCTTCATCTCCCAAGTGCTGAAATTAAAGGCATGTGCCACCATACCCAGCTTCTTAAAAGAAAATTCAAGCTTATGTAATATGACAAAATGTTAACCCACATTAAAAATGAACGGCAATACATCAGGGCTTGGTTGTACTGTTCCCCTTTTTCATCTGATTAAGGCAAGTCACAAATTAAAACTCAAAGTTAACCTTAATTAGACTCTGCTCACTGCAATGGCTTCCTGCCTTACACGTTGAACACAATCTGGTCAGATACATTTTTTTTAAAAACGTGTTTTTATGATCACAAAATAGAAGCCACAATAGATCTTCTGCTTGCTTCTCCCAAAATGCTGAGTGATGAATGAGGTGTGGAGTCACACTCTGCTTTAGTCCCTTGCTTCCACTTTAAATCTCTACTTGGGTCTGAAAAGGCAGTATTTCCAGAGTAGCATAGTCTACAGTGTGCCCACACTTCTTCCTCTAGCCCTGTTATGGGACACCCCATCACTGAGGACTTAGACAGTGAAGAGTGTATTTAGACTTTCTTGCTTGACATATCACCAACTGAATAATGAGGAGAGGGATTACCTCCAAGTGTAGATCAAAGTTGGCCCTGAGTTTGCAGCTTAAAGACAGAGTAAGATTTGCTTAGAAATAAAATCTAAACCACAGGACCCTCACCCTCCCTAGGCCTCAGTTTGTCTATGTACATAAAGTCTTTCTCTGAATCTTGATGTTGTATTCTGCCTACACCCTGCCTGTGTCATACTCTTGTCAAAAATAGAGCTTGCTACTAGCAAATTAAATTTGGGCCAATAATTCATTTTCAAGCTAATTGACTAATAATGGCATGTGTACTTTCTCTTTTCCTATAAATACAATGCTGCATTTATCTGTCCATGGCGACTTCTCCAGTTCTTTCAAAGTGTTCGTACGTTAACTTTAGAGTATGGGAGCTTCCCGCACACCCATCAGGTAGACAACGGATGGAAATTATCTGGACTGAAATGGCTCTTTAGAAAGATTTTAAAAGTAGGACCTGTGACTAAGAAAGCATCATTGTAGCATGTAACAGTCAAAGGACTGTGTTTTAATGTGGTGTGCCAAAAGGCTACCACCGTGGTGCATTTAGGATGCGCATAAATATGGTAACAAGCTGATCTTCTAAAGAGACCTCCTGCACATATTGTCAGTTTTCTTACTCGTATGCAAAGAAACAAAAACGATCGTGTCAGGTAAGCGGGAGACTAAGAAGAAAGCCATCCATAAAGGATGTCCCCAATCCTGAGACGTGCTATTTGAAAACTACAAACTGCCCGTTTTTCAATTCACTGTAATTTAGTGTTTCATACACTAAAATGGACACTAAAATCTGTCATTATTACTGACCAGACTGTAATTGTTTCCCTCTCAGTTCTGCCAAAGCTCTAGATTCTGACTCTGAGAGCTTGGAGGTTTAGGCTCAAAATGTGATGTGGTTAGCCTTTGTTTTTAGTTAAAAAAAAAAAAAAAAAAAAAAAAAACAACTAACTGCACAAAATGAGCACGCCCACATGGGCTTTGCACATTAGATATATACTCTGGAAACTGGAACATTCAAATATGTTCACCTTAACACGGTTGACAGCATGAGGAAAACAGGATAAATTAAAGGCTTCTTCCCAAGCTGTGTTATACTAAGCCCCTGTTTCCTATAATTGTAATGAACTCAAGTAATGTAATGTTTTGTTATCAAAACAAGCAAACCCGAGAAAAAAGGAGAATCGAAGGGTAGTGGACAGAGCAATGTCACGGGCTCCGTTGTTCAAGAAGCAAGGTTGCATTGTTTAAAAACATGATGATCATGCAGACCACCTTCAGGGTATACATTTCAAAATCTCAAAGCACTAAGTCTTAATGCAGTGACACAGACTTGTAATCCCACCACTTAGGAGGCAGAGACAGTCTGATCTCTGTGAGCTCCAGGCCAGCTTTTGATTGAACTAGGAAATTATAGGTCAGCTAGGGCAACATACTGAAACCCTGTCTGAAAAGAACCAAAAGAAGTATAGATTTCGGTTTTGTGGATTTGTATTATTTCTATAGAGAATGCAGAAATGTGAGCATTTGTGATACTGTGCTATATATTACCTCTTTCCTAAGTGGTATTTATCATACACCAGCCCTGACTATGCCATGCTTATACCATGAATTATTTTACCCTAAGGTACCTTGGCGTCATTTTAAGTTTTTGACAGTTATTAAGGATGCTGCTTTGAAAGCATGTAATAGAAGTCACAGCCAACATGAGGAGGCACAGTATTTTGTTTGAGAGCATCTTTCAAAAGGGGAAGCAATAGGAAAACTATTCACACATGTAATTCTTTGTACTATGCATTCTGTACCCTCATTTGCTTCCATGATGAAAGTGGACTCTTACTCCACATGAGGATGAGCGGAACTCCTACTGGATAACCAAATTTTACTTTAGTATATGCACTCCCTGCAACAAATCTGTTCCTTGCAGAAAGGCCCTTCCTTCTATTTCACCTAAGACACTGTAAATATTACAGTCTCTATTCTTCTTTCTTACCCATTGTTTATTTCATGATTTCACGTTTTCTTATTCTGTGAACGCTGACTTTTCAGCATTGCTCATCAGCAAAGAAAAACTTATCATAATTTAAATAGTCAAGCCCTATGTAGTGTTAAATATTGTCATACCATAGCTCACATACAAACAAGTGATCATTATTAGTTCACTGACTACAAAAAATGGCACGAGAGTGTATAAAAGCTGTATTCTCCCAGAGGCTCTAAGCACTGGCTATCATCCTTGTTTTACTTTCTGTCTTAAATAAGCAAACTATGAACCTTTATATCATAAGAATGGTTTAAAATCGCACCTAATAAATCTTCTCAGACTTCTTCTGTATTTCCATACCATTGAAAGAAATAGCTGATATTGCACAAAGTTTAGAAATACACTGTTCTCCAAAGTATATGCTTCATCAGCGATTTATTCTAACATTCACATCTTTCTCTCAAAGGGAATTGAAACTAATTATGTATTGTCCCAAATGCCTTGATACCACTGATACCATATGGATTCATATATTATTCAAAAAGCTGATTTTTTTCTCTTATGAATATGGCTCTTAGGTAAACCATATCTCTATTACGGAAGACCTCACTTTCCTCCAAGAACAAGCTCTAGATGTAATAGTTAAGATATTCTTTCCAATTTATCTACAAACACTTGATTAGAGACTGCTTATTCTAGGCATTTTTAACTGAAAGAGAAAGCTTACTCCAATTCAAGACACAGTATCAAAGGAAGATGAAAGAGGCAGGTGTGTGTAATTCTTCATAAAATAAGATAAAATGATTTTCATCTTTAGAATTGCACTCATATATAAGATAAACTTTGATTTTTATTTAAGGTATCAAGAATACTGAGGCAATCAAATAATTCCTTAAGATTACATCTAAAAGACTCTGAAGTCCTTTCATTCTGCCATTTAACAAGGCTACATGTGCAAATTAAATAGTTCTGTTTTAATATAATGAGACTGACAAGCCGTGCATAGTGAAACTAAAAGTAAGAAACATGTCTGAACATTGTTTGAGAAAACAATTTCCCCAAAGGACTATGGGATTTAAAAAAAAAAAAAAAAGCTGGTACCTGTTCTACCAGTCACACGGATGGGGTTTTAGTAATCATAGGAAACTGCCTTCTTTTTCTTTTCCTTTAAGGCAATTGTTTAGCTGATAACTAATGCTCAGATTATTCTACAAATGTATCTGTTCTGGGGCAGTATGTTCAAGTGCAAACCTTACTGGGTTTCTCTGCAGGCTGAAATTATCCAGGGAACTCAAGGATGGGTAAGTTCTACTCCCACAAGATTCCAAGTTAATTGGTTTGGGCGGGACCTGGAAAAGTGTTTGTTAAACTAACATGAAGAGTGGGAGCCATTGCTCCCCACAGAGGGATGTGACCACAGCATCTTGTCTCTGCCCCACCCACATCTTCAACTTCAGTCATCTAGGTTTCTTTGTATTGAAAAAGAAATGGTGTTTTAAAAAAGAATGGCATATGCCAAGGTCCTTATCTCTCCCTTGGAATGAGACCAAGCTCAAATTATGAAAACCAAAGCAGTTTCTTTTCTAAGATGTCAAGTTTATATTAAACCCAGAAACTGTCTTGAATTTATTACAACAAAGATGAAATATGGAAGGCACATACAATATTGCAATTATTCCAACTTTTCCCACAGCTCAACAGTAAGGCAGGTTACAGACTCATGGTTAATGATAGTGAAGCAACGGGAACTTTCAGCTAAGGTAGTGGTCTAGAATTTGGGCTTCAAATACTTACATGTTAGAGGAAAGAAAGAAAGAGAGAAAGCAAGCAAGCTAGCTCTAGAGGACCCAAGACATCAGAAAAATCCTTCCCCTCTAATAACAAGAAAAAACTTGCCTTTATCCAACAATGAACACAGAATAGATGGAACAACCTGAGAATGGCCTTGCCCTATACGTAAAAAGGGCACCACAAAATTCATTGAGATGCGAACTTTGCCTTGAGGAGACCTCAGCCCAACAGTAGATAAGCAGGTCACACACAAGTGGACTGCAACCATAAAACCAGTGAGTTTGTCCTGAGGGAGGCAGACAAGCCCTAACCTAATGAGAGCAAAGGTACTGGCCTTGCTATTGGCTGAACAGATAGAAGAAGCACAAACTAATGCCAGCCCTGAATAAGGAAGTAGAAAGAGCCTGGAACAAGATCATGAACAGAAGTGGTAAGAATGAAGGAGGAGGAACCTGGAATGGGTTCATGAACAGAAGTGATGAGATCAAAAGCAGGCCTGATGTTAATCCCAGATTCAATCACCAAGAATCATCCCTGAACATTTCCTTTGGTCCTGAAATTGTGCTAATTTCTATGACTTAGAGCCAGGTGACTGTAGGCACAGACTTGAGCAAAGTCACAAATGATAGAACTGGCTAAAAAGGAAAGAGCATTGAGTGAAGCAGGATGTGTATTTCTGGGAATTCACGAACGTTGACATGACCTTAAAGCTGAACATCATGAAGGTGCTCACAGGGACCTGAGAGAAGGGAAAGCCAGGCTCGCTACAGAGGCAGACAGTGGAACTAGAGAATGAGTTGGGGGGGGGTGCGGGGGGGGGAGGGAATATACCTCAGGAGTCCTGTTCCATCAAATACTACAGAAAGGATAAGTAGGAATATAACCATCAAGCACAAAAGAACCTTGAATGGTACCTATATAATTTTCTTCCTCTATCATCTACAGCCCTGGAAACCACATTTACTTCTAAGGTAAAGTTATGAAAAAACAACAAAGTTAATTTTGGATTTGAAAACCTTAGGTAGAACAGATTTTGGTGCTAATAAAGATGAAGGTATGTCCATATTTGTAAAATAGCAGAAACGAAGTCATCTCTTCAAAGGGAAGACTATGTCAATCAATGATGCGAAAAGAAGCCCTGGGTCAACCAAACACTGTGTAGTCATGACTGAGAAGGCAAGACGCTAGTCAGAGTTCAGATGTCACCTTCAGGTTAAACCAGAAGTATGCATGCTGGGTAAAGTGTCACAGTCGTCTAACACACTCTTTGATTCACTAAGTATCTGCTCTCTCCTTTCCACTGTCATCCAGAAATCTCTAACATTAAGAAAACAGGGCTGAGATGCACAACCAATATCACATTTAAAATCATTAAATCAATGAGATTTTATTCAATAAGTCTTCAGTAATTTTAAACAAATTTGGAACTTAGAGAGACAGTATTATTCAAATTATCTTTTAAAAGGATATTTTAATAATTATACATGTTTTATTTTATTGAGTCATTAGCTTAGAAATTTAAGTCATTTAAAAATTAGCCAAGTTACTTAAAGGTATTTAGAATATCGGTTGTGTCAATATAAGTATGTTATTATAATCTTTAATTGTCAACACAAACATCAGCCACCTTAACTCAAGTATTGAAAATTTGAATGTATAGGAAAATGGGTTTACCTTTGTTTCCAATAGTAAATTATTGTACATAGCATTATTTAACGTCATAAAAGAAGCAGGACATGTTGTTGATCTTATCACTCTCTGTGACTAGGACAGCAGCTTTGAAATGTCTAAGGAATAGTGACAGGACAATCTGCAAAGTGGGACAGGGGACAAGGAATGGCAGGCAGTATCTGGAGATGAGCCGAATGGCCATTTTCTGGCTACACTGGCATGAATCAATTATTCATGACAATTGGAGATGGTGGGAATCTCTATTTCTTAAATTTTTCAGGCCAAGTTCTCACAAGTTCTCAAGAGCCATGGCAAATGTATTTAATTAAATAATGTTCCAAGGCAGAACACATTCTGTATCCGCTCCCTTCTCTGTTTCACTTAATGTAATTTTCACCCTCTAATAACACCATTTGAGGGCTTCAAGGCGATTTCCCCTGATTTTTGTGTATCTTGCTGCTGAACCCAGGAAACTTGGGAAGAGTTCAGCTTTTAGTGGAGAACTGTGTGGCAGCGATTTGCTACTGACTCCTGAGGACTAGTTGAAAGAAACAGGACAAGTGGTAGCATTGATTCTTCCCTCTGCTGTGGCGAGAAGGGAACAGAGCTTCTGAAAGGGGTTAAAAGGGGTTTCCACAACCTCTCTCATTGTGTACACCCTCACCCTCTGTTCTGAGCCATGAACTGAGCTGAAAGCGAGTCTCACCGTCTCTAGGCTGTGGCTGGTGCAGATGGAGAAGAAGCTTCACTGTGCAGAGATTCTCAAGAGTTCCTTCTCCCTCAGCTATATCAGCTATTCAGTATTGTTACCTAAGAGGTCAACAGATTTACCTAAACCCAGAAAATCTCATTCACCGTGAATTGCAAGAACTCAGAGAGAAGTAAATTATAAAATTAGGATACGGTAGTGTTTCATGATTAGCAAGATTAGATCCCTGCTCCTTCATGAACACTACCACTCAATCCACACCCAGCTTTACTGATGTATAACCTGTATGGATATCTACAGAGAGCCCAGTTCTTAAAATGGCCCAGCATTGAGTTCAATGCTCTGTCTCTGTTTGCTTAAAATTCACAGTTGTTTTGGAATAAGAGTTTCTCTCTTACTCTTTCTGTGTGTGTCTAGCTCTGTCTTCTGTCTTTCTCTCTGTGTCACTCATATCTCTATGTCACTTTGTCTTTCTCTCTCTCTCTCTCTCTCTCTCTCTCTCTCTCTCTCCCTCCTTGCTCTCTACCTCTCCATTTGTACTTATCCTCCATCCCCCAAATTGTGTGGTGGTTTCTGCTGTTTCCAGAATCCGAAAAAACAATTAAAATTTCCTAGCCTGCCTATAACCTGAAGTTTGCCCTATATATGCTTGGGTGAGCTCTCTGTTGTCTCAAGAAGCTGGTCTCTACCCTTTTATTTTTCTGTGTGGGAGCGCTTGGATTTTTGTTTGTTTTGTTTTAATATCATTGAATTACATTTAATGTAATAAAATAATTCTCTTAAGGAGAAGATCAGAAATGCAGACTAGGTACACACAATATGTGGATACCCTTTCCACCTCTACACTCAATTTCACCAAACTCTCCAGTAGAACTACTCTAAATGAGTGGCCATATACCTAGTAGTAAGAAAATATATATGCAATGATAGATAGATAGATAGATAGATAGATAGATAGATAGATAGATAGAATCATTCAAATGTTGTGTATTTACTATACTCTATGAAAAACCCTCCTTAGAGTCCCATAATAATCAAGACCAGCCGTTCCAAATGATCTGTATTATGTCCCATCATTTCAGAGGCTTAGTTTGGAGATATCAAGCTACTGTCCTATTTAGACACAAGCAGATACAAGTGCAAAGCAGAAAACAGCAATATACTCTATTGAGTATGTGTACTACTGAAGGACAGTGAAGCACTGAACCCAGATGTAGCACACTGGCAGCTAAAGCACCAGCTTTATTCCTCACTGAGTCAGTTAACAGGAAGAAACACCTGTATCTCTGCTTCCCTGCTAAGTAGCATGGGACTTTTTTTTTTTAAAGCCTCCAAATTTTGTTTTTGAAGTTAGCCCTCTGAATTTGACATGAACCATTCAGTTGTCCATCCCCCATGACCACACTTAGACCCTGAGCTCATCTAAAATGGTTTCACCTACAAACCTTAAATCCATATTTTCCATTACTATATTTGAACTTATCTTTCCACATTTCCTGTCCAGCAACAACGACTAGTCCTATATCTTGAACTTTTCTGAAATATTAATTTTTGTTATTTTAGTTGTAAGCCTCTTCATGTCACCTTTCCCCGTATATCCATAGCTCATCACCTTAAACCCTCTAATGACAGGACCTAAAGTGCTTTGCCCCATTGTCCTTATATAACAAGTAACATTTATTCGAACCAAAATCCTTGGCCTTGTTCCCAGTATTTGTTTCATCTGGCTCACAAAATAAGGAACCTTGTGAATAATACCAAAGGATTCACATCTGTATTCTCAGAACTCTGGAGACAGAGGCAGGAGGGTTGCCATGAGTTTGAAGCTAGCCTGGGCTCCATACAGTTCCAAACCAGTCTTGCCTAGAGTGAGACCCTATTGAAAGATCTGAGAGGAAGTCTCTTGAGAGAAACCCACTTCCTGTTTCTTCCTTGCTGCAATCCTCCGTGACAAAAATCTAAACAAAACATCTTGTTTTCTTATCTTGATTAACACAACAGTCTATGAAATCAAGAGTTTGTTGCTGACTTCAGTCCTTTTCATTTCCATTTACGTCCCAAAGTATTACAAAAACAATCTTCCAAAAATAAGTCGAGATTGAAACAGCATAAACCTTATCAGCCCCAAACTCCAACACCATCACTCTTTACCTAAGAAAGTCTTTTCCTACCATCACTCTCTAACTCTAAAGCACACACTTTATATCCCAGTTTATGCAAAACTTCAACTCCATTCAACTATTCCCTTTCCTATTTCTAGATCCAAAAATGTGCTATGTTTAAGGCTTGTAACACACACACACACACACACACACACACACACACAACCACATTCCCGATTTCAGTTTAGATCTCACAGGCATGGTTTCTTCATGGCTTTTCTCTGTAGAGTGCTCTCTCTCTCTCTCTCTCTCTCTCTCTCTCTCTCTCTCTCTCTCTCTCTCTCTGAGATGCTCTTCCCATGTCAGGACTTGGATTCTTCTCATGTAAACATACAGGATCTCTGCACTTTTCCCTGAAGTATTGCTAACACAAGCAACCATCTCAGGAGCAACTACCTCTCCCACAAGATCATAAATTTCACAGGAGAAAGCCACACCTGCACAGATCATGACTTAATCCTCAATGTAACTCCGTAGTAAACAAAGCAATCATAATGTGTTCTTTCAAAGTTTTAGTTAAATTTCTAATCCCAAAACTTTTGTATAAAAACAGTCTACAAACAAATAAATAATTTCAGTACAAGTTCTCAGAATTTTCAGATGCAGGAAGTTTGAGGTTGGCAAACTAAAATTATCTAGACCACAGCACTTGTGGTCATGATAACTAAATGCTATTTATTTCTTCAGAGGTTAACATTTTTAAGATGATCTCTAGGATAATTCCCAAGCCTCAGTTCTTCTTAGAGGCTTGAAAAATTTACAAATGAGAAACTAAATCTCAGGTCAGTGGTAAGCCCTAATCCCCTACCTACACTCCAGCTCAACCACATAGCTGGCAAGGAAGGATCAAAAGACTTTAGGATGACCAGAAAGAACTTGAAAATCTGTGGCAGACAAATATATGATGTGTATTAAAAGGCAAATGCCCTAGCATAGGATGACAAACATATGCAAATATGCAAATGAATTAGAACAAAAACAGGGGCATAAGAGCAATAAAGACCACATGTATTGTGTAGTAGATAACTAGAGGAACTTTAATGTGCAGCCACACACTCTTCACAGAAACAACCATGAGTTCTTAATTTTGAATTAATCCAAAGCAGTGGTTCTCAGACTTTTTAATGATGTGACCCTTTAATATAGTTTCTCATATTGTAGCAACCCACAACCATTCATAACTGTTGTTTGATACTGTTATGAATCCTAATGCAAATATGTAATATGCAGAATATCTGACAGGAGACTCCTGTGAAAGGTTTGTTCGACCTCTAAGGAGGTCTTGATCCACAGGTTCAGAACCCCTGATCTAGAAAAAGAAAAAAGAAATGGTTTGGGGAAAGATAAAGACGCATGCACACAAACACCTATTTCTATAAGTGCAACACAATATTATTTTACATTCTGTATAATGGATTATAAACATTTTGCTACTTTATAATATACTAAAGCTCTTAATAAACTGAATGCAGCAAACCTGTGGCCATGATATCAGGGGTCTTGGAAAACTTAGTCTATGTATCTTAGTGCTTCCATTTGGCCCAGTGGAACCATAATGAAAAGAATCTTAAAATTCATAGCTCAGCTCAAGGATGATGCTAATACACACTGATGAACTAACTCACCATCCGTTCATACAATGGAACAAGAAGTCACTGGTATAATCCTCACAAGGACACAATGAGCCTCCTGGTATTAGCAGCTCCATTTGGAAAATAAGAAACAGGAGTTCACTGATCTTAGGCAACTCACTCAACACCAGTAGTAACCACCCAATCAGGACCCTTTCCCTAGCAGCTCATTTCCACGGGCCTTCCCATACCTAATATTAAGATGTTCAACACAAAAGATGAACAATATTACTCTCCAGTTAAGGGAAAGGACCATGGGTGAGCATGGAAGACTCTACCCTGAAAGTGAATTGTGTACGGAAACTTCACCTCTGCTCTAGACTAGGGGTCTAGATGGCTACAATTATCAAAGGAGGTAAATACAGAAGAACATCCAAAAAATTACCCATAACTACACCACACCCCACCTGGAAACCGAGCCGTCAGCTTGATTTTGAAATAACTGATGATTAAGTGTTCTGCTCTGGGACAATAAGCAACTGCGCTAGTGGGTGTAAACAACTTGGTCAGCATAGTGAAAAACAAAGAATTTACTGACAGCCGGATAGAGCAAGAAAGGGCACTGAGCAACTCAAAAGTCAGAACGACTCGATCCTAGTACTTCTCAGAGACACGAATGAGCACGAAGTGTCAGGCAATACCTGAAATTAATAAGACGTGATTTTTTTTTTTTTAAATAGGCTACAACTACCAGTCCTCGCAAGGTGTTACATCAATGGGGGGGGATAATTTTTAGTTTCATCTAAACAGAAGTCTAAAGAAAGCCAAATAATAGTTGTCAAAATGCGCATTCAAACAAGAGAGCTGCGGGAAAACTCTTAAATCAAAAACTCTTCATGCTCTCTCTCACTCTCTCTCTCCCTCCCACCCACCCACCCCACCCCACCTCACCCCACCCCCCGTCGAAAATGAGAAATGTTCTAAGTATATGACAGTATGCCCGAGCACCTGCCTTTCTTTCTGTGTTTTCCACACAGGCAGAATCCCCTGGAGTGATGGAATGGTGTTCATTAAGGGTGATCAGCTCTAAGCTGGCAGAGGCTCAGAAAAGAAATAATAGAGTTCCTAACAGCAGAGCCTGTTGATATGGAGAGGAGATTCAGAGGATGCCAAGAGGAAGGCTTCAAGTAGGAGGGTGAGTGGCAAGGCAAGGAGCCGAGGCTGCAGAAGGGCTGCAAGTGTGAATTAGAGAGCGGCTTGCATTCTCCTGCCAATTAAGTGCTTACTATTATGAGAGCTAAAAACTCTTCAAAATGAATAAATGGGTTAAACAGAATGGGGATTACCTTTTAAGTAGAGCATTCTAACTTTGCTTCAGATCATGGGAATTCTATAAAACCACAAAGGAGAGAATTAGCTGAACCAAACTGTTTAATTTAATGGGAAATTTATTTCAGAAGAGAAGCTGAGGAAAATTTCTGGAGTTAAGTAATAACATTTAGAATTGGAGGCATTTACGCACAAAGCGATGTCCATGGATAAAGTTAAGTAACAGGAATGTTCAGAAAGACCTAGAAAAATCTGCAGTAGAGACCTCAGGCACTTAAGAAGAACAAAGGAAAATGAAAGCTCTTCATAGGAAATAACCAGGATAGTAGAATTTGACCTAAATTAAATGAAAACATTGTCGACGTATGCTATCTGCCTGTCAATAGAGGTTCATGTGTGCAAACATGTACGTTCACATGTCAATGCATATACACAAATTTATAGGTGAACACACATGTATGTATCTGCATATACACACATAAACATCCCTTCCTATTTTAGAAATCACCCCAAGATCATTTCTTTTTAATTATAATTAAAACATGCAATGTTGCCAATTACCTTTTATGAATTTGTGTGAATTACAGATTAAATAGAAAAATGAATATTAACTCAGGTGTCATTTCATTGCAATGTCTATTTTATGAGGTCAGAAAACCGGTGATTATTAAAGCAAAGCACTATTAAAAAGTATAGGTTCCAATTATACAGCACACTATATATGAAGGAATATATATTTTATATTATATTAATTATGTTAATTTATATTATAATTTATAATTATATATATATGGAAAAACTGATATCTCAGCCCATGCTCTCAAGGAAATCAAAACAAAATTATATAAATTCTGAAATCTGAAATAAATTCCCCCAAGTTAATTCTCCCCAAATTAACTTATACTCAAAAGTATTTTCTCAAAATATGAATGCTTTTTTAAGCATTTTAAGGATCTCTTTTTAAAATCATAAAATAGAAAAGCAGCTTTCCAATTATAAAATTCCCTCAGAAAACTGCTAATGGGCTCTTAATTCTTTGCTAATTTAAGACCTTTTAAAAACAAACAAACAACAACAACAACAAAAAAAAAACTCTAAGTAGCTAGGGCTGTCTTTTTTTTTTTTTTTTTTTCATTTAAATTTTGTAAGAAAGATATTCACAGGGCACAATTCCTGCACTAGACTCTGTGTGGCCTATTTATTCAAAATGTCTCATTCCTTATGGATTTCTTCTTTTATTTATTACTTCCAGGAAGGATTTTCTCTAATAAGTTAGCAACACAGGGGCAACAGATTTGAAATACAAGCCTTCAAATAACAGTCGCACTCGGGCCACCTGCCATGTTTCTTCTAGAAGTCCTATGGAAAGGAGAGAGGCTCACCATCCCACCCAGCATGGCACAGGAGCCAACTCGGTGTGAGCTACAAGCAGGTGGTCCACAGAGGTCAAGGTTAAAGTTCGTGGACTAATTTAGAAATAGTTCTCTGCTTCATCTCATCTAGGAAGCCTGAGAATACACCCTCTAATTAGAATGTAATTTCCAAAGCAGCCACTCCCTTGACTTTCCAGGGCTGTTTTATTTTCAGTGAAGAAAAGTGCAAACAGCCTCTGCACATTGCCAGAGATATGGTCCATCATAAATTACCCCCTAAACGTCCAGTAGAGCAGGCAGCAGGCATCCTGGACCGTGGAGATAGCCAGTGAGTCATCGGCCCTCAGTAACTACTCTCAAGAGCAGATAAAGAAAACTCACTCAGATTCAACAGTTGCTCTTTGCACTTTTGACTTAGGCAGCTGAGCCATCCCATGGAAGACTGGAAAAAAGAGTGGGCTGTGCGCTTGAAACTGTTCCCACACCCCGGCCATCTACTTTTTCTTTTCTTTTTCTGAGGCTCTCTCTCAGTGCAGCCAACCTAGCACCTCAGTGGGAACATTCACATCAATTCTGTGGAAGCCAGCTGTCCTGTTCTTCCACGGCCCTCAGGGAGCCACACAGGACTCCTGGAACCAGAGTGAGCCAGTACTGACTCATCGCTCATGTTCACTTCCAGCCCAGCAGAGTTCTGAGCTGCCAGCTCCCTTTCCAAGGCCCATTGTTATTACAAAAGATCTGCTGAGCCTTCACAATGCCCTGAACCGTAAGTAAATCCAGAAGAAAACCTAAAGTGGGAAGCAGACAGACTTAGAAAGAAATGGCTGAGGACTCTGTTGGAGAAGGCCATGAAGGAAAGGCAGACAGACAGCTTCATGGAGTACTGAATCAGGGAGATGGACTAGCTACATGGAGTACTGAGTCAGTGAGATTGACAAGCTGTTACTAATCACAATGGGAGACTTCTTGGTGCTGGCTGGGATGGAGCCACGTTTAGCATGCTCCAAGTTGCTCCACTTCATATGTTTCTTATACATCCAACCAGATAGCCTTCAGCTACAAAAGTATGACTGGGAAACTAGCAGAAATAAGAGCGTTTGGAATTTTTAATCCTCATTCTGAGTCAGATGTTCACCCACAAGTATTTGAAAATGCTCGCCAGCTCGGGTTTCCAGTAGTATTACAAGCGATGGCCATTATTTCCCCAAGTCTATTTATCTGCCAAAGGTCACGAAGGCACTCACATAGGAGGTGATAGATCTCAATATTTGTACATTCTTTCTGTGAACATTAGTCGAAACCTGGACACTTGTTCCCAAATGCTCCAGTGTCCCACGGCACACATTGCATCATTATCTCAGTAAGGAAACTATTTCCTGCAATATTTTTGAGCCGTGTCCACTTAAGCGGAGAAGACAATGGAAAGAACAATTCACTTTAAATCCTGTTTTTAACAAGATGAATTCTGTGTCTAAGATGAGCCCTACCAAGTAGCAAAAAAACTTTAACACGTTAATCCGAATCTCCAACTACTTATGCCACCTTGTATTTGGGAGTTTGCTGTAAGTGAATTTATTTACATTTTTTCCCACTATGGGCTTGGAAAAGAAGACTGAAGAAATAGATCAATTAAATGGAACTCTTACAATTCTGCTTCTACAAAGAGGGGAGCGGAACTACACGTGTCCCCAATAAGTGGAGGTTGAACTCTCTTCTGTAAACCTTAGCACCAAGTCTACTTTCTAGGAAATCACATACAAAATATGCCAGCATTCCACCAAATCTTATGTTTTCCAATTTTAGAGTTAATATTTCGATAAAAGAGGATCAATATATATTGAAAGATAAGTGTTTTCTTCAAATGCTGTTTACTTGATTCTTTAGAAATGGCTATATAAATCCCGTTCGTCATGAATTTCTACGTTGCATTTCCTTCCTTCCTATTCTCTTCTCTAAGACAAAAGTATCTCAAATCTAAAGTTAAGAGAAAGAAAGCATGTTGGGGAGCTTTTGTAGAAAGGAAAACTATAAATATCTTTCAACAATATTTGTATTACTATTGGTAATTTTCTGCCAAGTTGGTGTTTTTCTACTATTCAGTGAAGGCCAGGAGCTGAGCATTCTTCAGAAGAAAGAAACTTCAAAACTTTTGACGAAAAAAAAAAAGTAACACAAGTGGGAATCTATATTATAAATTGTCTGAAATGATGAATTAACATTAAATTAGCTAGTACAACACTTTAATCTGAGAAATGCATTCTCTCTGCACTCTGGCATACTAATACCGAGGCACAGTAACCATGAACAAGAATTCAAAAGATTTCCTTCTATGCGTTTTCAAATGTGTCCATTTATACTCTTCCCTTTGCTAAATACTTTTCAATGCCAAATGTAATCTGAGCAACATAGGGGGACTCCGGGACTAGACATAAGTTCCACACGTCTAAGGCCTCACACTGAAGTCACATTTTGAACGTCACCCAAAAGATACTAAATATCTTAACATCTTCAGAGTGAAATAAATACACCAATGCTTTATAAGTACTCTATAAAGCCACCTCAGAAGCAAGAGACGTGCCAAAAAGACATAAATAGCAACATAAAAACAAGTTAGGTATCAATTGCCAAAAGAATAGCAACCACAGAGCATGTTGTCCTTCAGATCTTATATTGTGTTGGACATGTACTTAGAGACGCCTGCTTTCCAATGGTTGCTCACTCAAGAAAGAGCTGGCTAACTCTAACAGTGGAGCATAACGTTTGCAGGCCAGTTATTCCATTCTAAAGAAGATATAAAAGCTCATAGTATATTTACATTCTAGTTTTAGCTCTGATGTTTTAGCACCAGTAGAAACACTGTCAGATTTAGAGATGTGTCGCAAAATTACTTGGGAAGGTAACTGAGGGCGGGCTATCGTAGCTGAAGCGCCCCAGTTCTCTCTTAAGAAATACTTACTTCTGACGAGTTCACCATCTGAAGGATTTCTCCAAATGGACTGGTCCCGCATTAGCCCACACCTGGTGTGGTTACTGGTAGCTTGCCTTTTATCTTTCTCGGTATTTTCCTCATTACATGCTTCTGAAAAAGATTAAACATTTATTAGCACTTGAGGAGTGCTACCAGTCTTTCCGTATTTTGGGGAGGGTTGTTTGTTTGTTTGATGATTTTTTTGGAAACAGCATCTCCTAAAACACAGGCCTGGAACTCTCTATGTAGCTGACAATAACCTTGAACTCCTGCTTTTCCTACCAGCACCTCCCAAGTGCTGGAATCATAGGTGTGCAGCCCCATACATGGCTTAAGTTTTTCCTACTGCTTCCAAGTCTGCCATAGGTTAAGGAGATATAATAATAGCGTTATCGGCTGTTGCATATATTCTTGGCCCATTAACATTTGTTGGGCTCCTACTATCTTTTCATCATTAAGGAAACATGCTCCAAAGAAAATAAAACCTATCAAGATTGCAGTAAATAAGTTTTAGCACAGCAAGTGATCTGTCATCACAGAGAAATGTAGAAAGGTTACATCAAGGATGAGAGCGAGTGAGTCCATACAGGTAGGAGGCAGGTGAGACAGAAAAAGTATCAAAGGAGAAGAGACTACAAATGATTGATGGACATGAAAGCCAGAGCACAGTTGAATGAGAAGTAACTGGGCAGTGAGGATATAGGAAACAGGTACAGAGGTCTCTGTAGAAACCGAAGGAAAAAGTCAAAGAGTGTGCAATGCCTCCTCGGAGAGGCAAGTGTTTAGGATGAGAGGTTGATATGTAGGATTATGAGTTCTCAGGTGGAAAGACAACATGTAAGAAAATGGAATGTCTTATTGGGAGCATAAGTCAAACAACAGAGAAAGAGAGACAGAGACAGACAGAGACAGTTGGAAAGAGACAGACAGAGACAGAGATAGAGACAGAGAGAGGAAGAAGAGGAGGAAGAACAGAAGAGAGACAGATCTAGGGGGGGAGAAAGAGACTGAGAGTACCTGCATAGGCTCACAAATGTGAACAGCTTCTCCAGGCTAATGGACCTATTTGCAAAGGTTGTGGAAATGTTATGAGGTCAAGCCTCAATGGAAGAAATGGATCACTTGGGGTAGGCCTTGAGGTATCATAGCATGCTCCACCTTCCATTCATTCTGGGCTCCCTAATCGCAGAAGAAATGTAACCACTCAACTTCCTGTTCCTGTCACAGTGCTTTCTCTTCCTGCTACCTTGTCTTCTATGCCACGAGGACCTGCCTTTTTCCACAGTAAACCTTGTCTCTCTTAAGATGGTTTTGTCAGGATAGTTTATCATAGCGACAGGAAAAGAGCTAATACAGGCACTGAAGTGGAGAGTTAGCCAAGTCCAAACAGACACTGAGAAGAGTTTAATTGAATGACATATCAGAAACGGTGGTAGATGTGAGAAACTAAGTAAAGTTTGCACAGATAAATGGACAGGGTTGGAAAAGACCCAAAGAATGGGAGAATAAATTATACATTATGTACTAAAGACCTATGGTATATACAAACATTTATTCATTTCACTGGGTGATGTCCATATCTTGAAATATAACATGTTACCCAACCTCATGCAGTTCGTAGTCTGGGAGATGAGTTGAAAAGTGAGTATTATTTGAGTGTGCAAACCAGAAACAAAGGTATAGTTAGCTAATCTGCAGGGAGTGGGCGAAGTCCTGAGTAAATGTGTATTGTTGGACATGAGCCAGCCATGTCAAGGACCAAAGCCTTGGATTCATGGAGAATTGGCACATTTCACACTATGTGAGGCTCAGATAGATTGCAAAACCTTCCTCTAGTCAAAGAGTGAATATTCATGGTGTATGAAGAAAATATATGCCATGTCCTCCTACCTTACAACCTGAAAAAGAGCTATCCTGTAGAGACTGCTTCTACTGATTTTAGCTAAATCTGCCTCTGCTTCAGCATCTGTAAACCCTCCATGACTCAGCTGTATACTGTAAACACTGCCTTCATGTTCCACTGTGTAAAATAAACATGAGCTTCCATCATGCTGCGGCATCTATCAGAGAGCCCAGAACACCTGATCCCTACTAGGTGTGTGTGTGTGTGTGTGTGTGTGTGTGTGTGTGTGTCCATGAGTTTTGTCTTCTCTTCACTTTCTTGCTGTTCCAGTCAGGTCAGTCCCTGGTACCATATTGAATACACACTAGTCATCATCCTCACATTCCACTGCTGAAGCATTTCCAATTGCTGAGCTCATCAGCAGAGAGACTAGAGTCTGTACTATTAGGGAGGAGTAGAGAAACTACATGATGTCAAGCTACAGAGGCAAAGAAAGGAAGGAGACTCAACTCAGACAGTTGTTAAAATTTCCAACAGAAGAGAGAAGAAATCTCTGCACTTGCAAAAAAGTTTCATGACATCACAGAGATTTCACAACAAATTAACAATTCTGTCACAAAGCTCATTTCAACACATGAGAAATAGTTGGGTGTAAACTCAGGATGAAACCCAGAGGCTAAGATTGCTACAAAAAGTGGGGGGGGGGGCGCGAGGTCAGGCATTTTTAGACTGCAAAACTATATTCAAACATCAGTGAAATATAGATTAAAGCATGCTAAAACAGTATGTTCTAGATTTTTATAACATTCAGCATTATCGGAGGGGAAAATGTAATCTTCAAAAGATGTGTTAGTTTCAATTAAAATCTTAACTTTCTTAAACAATTGCAGAATTCATTACTGCTATAGTCAACCCCAGCCTTCCGGAGATTATCAGTAAAGAAAAGACTTTCTGTGACCTCACTAGTACACACGAACTGGCTTATCAGCAGTCCTACATGCTCACACTGTTACGAAGCTGACTGCCGCCAGGTGTCATGCTAGTAGGCTTGATTCAATTAGTAACTTTAATTGAAGCTGAATGAAATTAATTATATAATTTTGAGCTGTTCAAGTTTAATTCCATTAAAATTAATTCATGAAACCGAGGCATTATGAAGCATTGCTGCCTAGAAGAAAATAGGTATGAATAAACCCTCTAGACACACTTGACGCATATTTGAATCATGTCCAATATTCGAGTGCTAGGCACAGACCCTCTCAACTCCTTGCAGAATAAATGGCAATGACACGTGCTTCATAGACACATGGATTTATGATGATGATGTAACCTATTCCCGGGGTGGGGGAGGGAATGGAGTTCCTTCTACCCCAAATTCTTATTAAGAGACAGTTGATCATGCTTTTTTAAATGAGCTTTCGTATCTGCAAACTATAATTAGATGATCCCTACTATCCTGAAGTCAAAAGAGGAAAAAAAAAAAAAAAAAAAAAAAAAAAAAAAAAAAAAAAAAAAAAAACCTACCACTCCATGTTTCATTAGATTCAAAGGGAAATAAGTTATGTGTGATTCCTGTGACATCACAATCACCAGGATGGTCAACTTCGCCTCCTTTGAAAGCTAAGTGTCTTGGCTTGAAAGCTGGTCTCTAGTTTGTCCTATGATGATCTACTGCACCCAGCCCAAGGCAGGGCTCAGTAAAGGCTCCAAGTAAAAACTTAAATTGTCTTAGGCTAGTTCTTCAGTTGTATAAACTAAGCTTCTGTGGCCACTTGACAGTGCTAGGAAAAGCTAATGCATGGACACCATTTCATTTGTATTATTTTACATTTCCTCATCTTAAAGGAAGATCAGATATTAGCCTCATAAACAGTGGGTATTTACACACATCACTGAGGAAATGGAAGGAAGGGAGAAAGAAGGATTTTACTGATAGACAATCATGCATGTTACAGACAACACCCAAACAGAATTAACCATAGCAACAGGTTTCAATCAGCTGTGTCCTTCTTCAGAAGAGTTAATTATTAGATATTTATCAGATGACCATTATCAATGTAGGCATGGTACAATGTTTAATAACATGATCATCATTAATATAGCCCTGCAGTGTTGCATGTGCATTGGAAAGCCAAGGATTCAATCCATTTCATTTTGTATATGCGTAGATTTGTGGTTGCAATTCAGTTACTATGTGTAGGCCTAGGATGGAGACCCCCAATACCAAGTGATTTCCCTAGCATGGGACATCACTGTGGACCCAATTGTAAGAGTTTACAGGTATAGCCAATGGGTTCTTTCCTCTGTTTGATTATTCTAAGCCATGCTTCTTGGTTTTGATGATGAGTCAGAACCATACAGAGAACTCTTGCCACATATAGATGGGACAGACCCTAACCTTAGAGGATTTAGTGCAGGTGGCTTTGCTGAATGGAAGAGTGATGTCAAAAAAGAAATATGGCCAAGCTGGACAGGTAGTAAGATTCATATCTTACTGTTCACCTCCTCAACACAGGATTCCAAGGAATCAGAAAATGAAAGTTTGCCTAAGCATCTAATGAACACATCTATATTTAGTTATACTTTCTTGTCAGGACAACTATGAAAGCACAAAATCTGAATGATTTATAATACTATCCAATTCTACCATTATATGGGGTAACATAAATATATTTTAGTACCAAAAATTGAAAGTCTTTTAAAATTACCACAGGGCCAAAGGTTTGGCGTGTATTTGTGGGTGTGTCAAACTTTCCCGTGTGTTTCTTCTACACAGAGAAGTGGAAAACAATTTGTAGATAAACGAGTTGTAGAGGAGACCATGTCCTCCAACAAATCTCTCAGCCAGGGAGACCAAACACACTCACATGAAACAAGCAAGCCCCAACAGAACAGAAGGTGGTGGAACCGGTCCAGGGTCAGCCTTCTGGCTCCATGGCTGACAGCTGTGTAAGGAGGGCAAGGCCCTACTCTCCTCTTCCTCCTCCTCCTCCTCCTCCTCCTCCTCCTCCTCCTCCTCCTCCTCCTCCTCCTCCTCCTCCTCCTCCTCCTCTCCTTCCTTCTCCTCCTCTACACGGGAAAACAGAGATATTGGACTACCAAGGCCATCTCACACTCAGACAATGTAATTGACTGCATTGGGTAAACAATAGAACTCAAATTCCCATAAACACTAAAGGATGCTCAGAATAGAAGAAATCATAGGAAAAAATGTAGGCACAGGACTTGAGTTCATTCTTAGAGAATTATGAATTATGAATTCTGTTAAAGAAAACTGAAGAGGTAAAAAAAAATAAAGGTTCTAAATGATCAATTTAAGTATATTATTTTTTCCTCCAAGATCACTAACATGATAGAAGTTCTGCACCAATAGTGAGAGACTGCCCACACCAATAATCTTGATTGTTTCTGCTGAAGGAGAGTAGGAGATTTCAAGTAAGTACAATTTTTTATTTCAGTTAAAATTCTATACTATTTTACTTAGCTGGTATTATCCAAATTTCAAACCTTGATAATGTTACTTATCTCAGACACTTGGGGAAATCAAATAATTGATTCATAACAAGAAAGAAAAGCTAATAACAAGCAAGAAAAATTTAAAAACATTAAATAAATTGGATAATAATTTACATGAAATTTATATATGCCATATAACAGCCATTTACTTGATATCTGGTAGTTCGGTAATTTTTTTTTTTAAGGGAAAGATAAAAATGGTTTGCTTTGTTGAAAGAAAAAGTTAATGAATTCTCACAATTAGAGTACTGTCGTGGAGATTTCCAAAAGACTTAAATATATATCATTTAGTTGATCTTCACAAGCATCAGTGATATAATTAGGAAGAAAACAGTTCAGTTTTACAGATGAGAGACTCATCATGTCTCAGAGTCAGATAACAAAGTGGAAACAGGAGGACAATGGAGGAAATGGGGCACAGGGGCAGAAGAATCTTGTGGCCCAGCTGATTTCAGCAGAGAAACCTCAGTGCTCAGTCAGCCCTTCTCTCAAACTGTATGACCCCACCCGGGAACATGGTCTGCTCTTAGTCTGATATGTCAGTTAGGTGTTCTTTGTTTTAAACGAATGTGTCATCAGGGAGTCTATATCTATGTTATCTCTTTTGTAGACAAAATGTAGTGAACTCAATTCCTTCTATTAGACAAATTACTAAAGCTATAAAACTGGAATGTGCCCACCAGTCTATATGTAAACAAATGTTAATTTTAATAGCTGATATGTGTGTATATGTATATGTCATATGCATGTGTGTACTTGAATGTGTGTGTGTGTGTGTGTGTGTGTGTGCTCACTCATGTGTGTGGATGTGAAGATAGGAAGCTGACACTTTTACTACATCATTCCTCCACTGTTTGTTTGATTGAGACAGGTTCTCTCACCAAACCTGAAGTTTACCATTTTGGATGCAGTGGATCCCAGGGATGGTCCTGTGTCCACCCCTGCAGTGCTGGGACAAATATGTCCACATGCCAAACCTTAATGTGAGTTCTAAGCATCTGAACTCAGGCTCTCGTGCTTGTACAGCAAACACTACCCACTGACCCATCTCTCCAGAACTAGTAACTGAATGCTTCCAACAAACCATAGTAACAAAAGAATACAGACTGCTTCTTCCAGTGAGCTATGGTTAGTGAAGTTTTTGGACAGGGATGCTTGATTAACCTTTGAGACACTATAAAGTCTAAACACACACAGCCTTCCAAGAAGTAAGGATAATGCCTTCATTTTAAATCATAGACGTGTGCATCCTTCCCTGTCAATAAGCAAAGATTACCTTTACTATCTCTAGGACAGACATAATATCCCTAATTTGGACTCTGCACTAGAGAAATACTTAGGAACACAGGTTTGAAATCAATTTGCCACACCAAAGGGACAACTACTAATTATGAGAATCCTATAAAAATTATTCTTTATTAAGATTCTTATCTTTAAAGTTCCATCTTTAAAAGGAGAACAATAATATACCTAGAACATAGGTTATGTCATAGTAAATGAACTCATATATAGAAAGCAGTGTCTTGTTCATACTAAGAGCTCATCAACAGTGACTATTAACTTTTACATCTTTCAAAGTCCTGCAATATATATATAATGGGAAAGCTGTTGAGGTCAAAAAACAAAAATACAATTGGTAATCCCTTTCTGAAATACCATACAAGCTACCTGTCTGTAGATTGACTAAGGAAAAGTACTATCCTATGGGAAGTTGTGGAGTTTTGTTTTGTGTTTTGTTTTGTTGTTGTTGTTGTTTGTTTTTTGTTTTGTTTTTGTTTTCCTTCGTGGATAAGGCAGTTCTAAGAGGAGAAGAATACTTTGAAGTCAAATTTGGATACCTGCATCTGACTTAGCATTCTGTGGCCACAAAGTCTGGGTTTTCCTCAGCCTTTTCTAGTAGTCTATCTAAATATTTTTTTCTTTTTTTCTTTTTTTTTTTTTTAACATACTATCATGTCCTCTCAAATATTCTTCTGAAGTAAGCAAGGGTAAACTCACAAAGCAGTCATCAAATATGTTGTCCTTTGCTTATCTGTGTATAATAATGTGTACATTACTGGATGTATAAACAATCATAGAACTAGGAAACTATCTTGCAAGCCCTCCTAAGCCTGAGTAATTGTTCAATGCACTTATATTTCTACAAAAAAGAAAATACAGATCACTGTGCTTAAATTTAGGGAATTATACAAGTTAGGTCTCATATACTTTAATTAAGTACTCAGTAATCTATAAGATACAGTTTAGAAAATATCTACATTTTCACTGTTTACTAACCTCTATCTCTATTTCTTCTATCTATAAAAATTGTCTCCTATAACTTCATTTTATTATCCATTCAAAACCCAGACAATTGTATTCTTGTTGACAATTTCCTTTAAAAAACATCTTAGGTGAAAATCACTAAAAAAAAGTGAAAAAATCTGTGACTATCTTTTCCCAGAAGCTCAGAACAATGTGGAAATTCTGCAAATATAACCTTTAAAACCAAAAACAAAGTTAAGCCAGCTCTCAGGAAGACCTGGGGCCTGGAATTTCACTTCTTCACTGATCCAAAAGGAAAACAAAACAAAACAAAACAACAACTCTCAAGCCTAATGACCTTTACAGAACAATGCAAATCCAACCTTCTTTGTCCATTTCCCCAATGGATTACAATCTCCTTTTCCAAAAAGCATGTAAGATCATATAAATAACCACTCTAACACACATTGGTGGACAAACAGGCATATAGATAAACATACATGATTTTATAAACAGAAAAGTGCATGTAATCACAGATAAATAATGAGTATTTCTGGATTGAGTTGAATGCTTACGTCAATTCAATAAATTCATCATTACCCAAATTTTGAAAACAGGTGAGACTTTTTAGCAAGATCTGAAATGTATTCCTTTGAAAGAAATTTGGAAGTCTATGGTCTGATTGGATTCAAAATGTAAAAAACCAAACCAGAACAAAAATATAAACAAAACAACTTTAAATGACCCGGCTTATCTATTGAGGTAGCCAAAGGAAAATATACATAAGCAAAATGGAAATACTTACAAAATAGAAATATATGATTGGATATGAACATTAAAAGAAAGTATAAAATGCATTGCTGGTTAAAAATATGTCTCAGTAAATCAGAAAGGGAGAGAAGGGTACTACACTGTCCATGTTTAAATGCAGGGAAGGATTAGAAAGAGAAATTTAGTAATGGAAAAAGAATGTATTACCTCTTAACATCTTAATCTCAAGTACCTTTATGCTCTTAATCTGGTGAACGTGCTTTTAAGTCATCTGATCCTGAGGTACAGAATTCCCAAGCTTAACAATGTTTTCTCGACCAGGAACACTCACACTATAGCCAAACATTCAAAGGTTCATGGAATGTAGCATTCTTGTCTTAGCAGCCTCCAGAATTACTCATGACAGGAACTCAGACGAAAACATTCAGTACTCAGCATGCCCCCAAGAAATGACTAAAGACACAGACATTGGTCCTAGAGAAGAAAGGAACCAGCTAAAGCAGAACTACAGTTGCCAATCAGTTTTATCCATAGACCTCCTCCATGTCTAGCTAACGTCATCTTCCATATCACTTTGATTGATTTGCTTTAGTTTGCTGTTTACAAAATTGACAGGCAAACAAATCTACATGAATGTTCATCCTTGCCTTATGTGACAACTGTACCTTTTAAAATGTCTCCTGTTCTCTCTCCCCTATGAGAACTACCTCAATTCATTCTCTTTATTTGCATTCTAGTTGTCTTTACATACACAGTAGTCTTACTTAACCTTACCTAGAAAACAAACTGTTGGGAAAACTGTGCTGAAATCCAGACATGGTGTCCACAGTAGCTTCCTTACTTAGCTGTCTATGAACACCATGTAGAATGAACTAAAACTCTGCCATCTTCTCCTGTGTCAACATGATGATACTCTCAACTTTAATCTTGTCAAGTTCACCTTTCTTTTTTTTATTCCTCCTTTAAAAATTATTAGTATGTAGTGCTTATAGCACATCATGGGTTTCGTTATGATGTTCTTGTTCGTGCATATAATGTACTTTTGAATCCCTCTTTCAGTGGGTCTCGGCTTTAAACACTTTTCTGCTAGCTCTCAGTGATTTGATCAGGACCAAATTCCTTTTCTGGTTCTCTGGCCAAGCAATGAACCCTTATTTGGCAGTTTTACAACAATGAAGAGCACTGGAACTCGACAATGAGCCAAAGGGGTTGTTTAATCTGTAACAGCATTTCAAAGCTCAAGACTCAGACTTTGAAGTAAATACACAAGAAAAGACAGAGCAGGCCATTACAAGTTGTGGTAAGGACACAAACAAAATAATGATGTACGAATTAAAACTTTATTGACATTGATTTCTTACACTGCTGATGAGATTTCTTACACTGCTGAATGATTGATAGAGATTCGATTTAAAGTTGGGGTAGAGCCTCTGCTAGTTCTCAGAAACACTTAAGCCAGAAGAGTCTCAAATAATTCCCTAACTCACCTTTGGGACACTCTCAGCCCTACCTCTGGGATACTACATTTGTCAAATTGTCCCTTAAGCACACCAACCCATTTTTCTGTAGCTCTGCAATCCCTATCATCTCTTTGTCTTTCACCCATTCAGCAGCTATTGCATGGCATTGTATGGGTGGGTCCCTTGTCTTAGATATCCTGATAGGCCTATCGTCATTAGCAAAGGAAACACAGTGATTTACCAAATCCCTTCCAGTCTTCAACTCTTTCTGCCTGTTTCCCTAGTGAAGTCCGAATCCTGGGCAATGGTAGGAACAGAACCATCAGCAACTTTTATTTTCCAGTTTTCCTTGTGCCTTAAACATTAATCATTTACCATTCCTGCTCGTCAGGAGTCCTGAGTCCCCACCTGCTTACAAATCTCCAGTCACTACCAGGATGCGCATTTGTTTCCGTCCCAAGGAGAAGTGCTTTTCTTTCAGAAAAACTCAACAAAGTGTTCCTTAGATCAAGAATTACACAGAAACTCTATTTTCTGTTCTCAGATTATGCTATTTGGTTTTATATGTTTTTATGAAAATTATGTAAAACACTTGTTTGCTAAGCAACCAAACAAAAAGAACTGCCTTTCACATTGTGCACTGGCCAAAAGCTTCTTTGCTATTTTCCCATGCTTGATAATTTATCTTACTTCTTATTGAGAAGTGATATGAACCCTTTCAGGAAAAAAAAAAACAACTAAATATTCTGCTAATAACTTGGGTAAAATAAAAGTTTATATTCATAAACGTTCTGAAGGTCAGAAGCTGCTCCATCATGAAACAGATGAGGAAAGCTATACTTTGGGTAGAGAAGGCAGAGCTGGCTCCTGACCACTCCGCCACCTGACTTCAGAGTTTCTGACACCTGCTCTACCACAAGCTACCTCATTTTGAGTGTCAGCTCTACACAAATTCAAACCAAAATAGACCAGTAAAGAAATAAAGCCTAACATCTGTCATACGTTCTCTAAGTTATGTCACCAGCAACACACGCCCAACAAAACCAAACCCTTCCCATCACCCTGAGAGTCTCTCCCAGTCACTACACGTTCTGATAAGCTCTAGAATTAGACCACAACCGCCTGAGTGACAATTGGCATCACCTAATCTGTCACACATTCTTGTTGTAATCTTCCAGCGGTAGGTAAGCAAGGATTGCAATTCCCTTTAGCAGCTCTCACGTCCTCCCTCACCAATTTGCATATAGCTATATGCCTTATGGGTACATCTATGTGCATAAACATTCTTAATCTTCAAGGGGCCATGTACATAGCAGGTGCACAAAACACTCGGGGACAGGGTCTTCCCTTTCAAATGTCAACACTAAAATGTATGTGTTAGCGTAAAACTCATTTCCAGCTTCATTCCTGAGACTACAAAAAGACTGAGCCAAAAGGCACATGTATATGAATCATCATCGTTGTTCAGATCATGTGGGCGTGAATCTGAAAACAGAAGTAGATTGCAAGTAGAAACCACAAGCAAAATCAACATTTTCGGGCTAAAACAGTAAGTTCCTGCTTACTGGAGTTTGAGTGATCAGAATTAGAATTCTACACTAGAACTCGTCCTTCAGAACCTTAAGGTTGAAGAGCTTTACTCCTCCCAGGTATGCATGCTAAGGCGAAAAGAGGAGCTGGACTTTTACATCCTTCCGGGAAGAGCTACTGTTATTATCAAGAGGGACGGAGCAGGAAGGGAGAGGGAAGAGGAGGAAAATAGGAGGGAGACAGATCTAAAATACTGGTTCATATACACAACCTCTCTCTGAAATAGAAGGGCTGCAACGTCTTCAGTCTGCCCCCCCCCCCAGGGGAATCACCAACATTAAAATCATTCCAAAGTCTAGAATGATGCAACACACAGTTGTCTTTTTAACAAAAGCAGAACACAGATACTTAGGGACAGAAACAGAAATCACCCTCTTTAGCCTCGGCCTTCACTCAAGAGAACCGCATTATCTCATGCGGTTAGATGGAATTTTTTCCCCCTGTTGTTTGTTGTTCTAAACAATTTTCCATTTTCAAATGCCATAACTGTAGACTATGTCAATTTATGTTTCCTTATTTTTCCCCCACCCTTTTATTGCTACAAAAATATAATACTGGTAAAATGCACTGTTATTTGGCTTTCTTTCCATGAAATCATCTCAACCAGATCCAGGAAATAAGGTTGAAAGAAACAGGAAAAGCCCTAACACGCCCCAAAATTCCACAGCTTCCCTCACAGCTCTGTAAAGGTCACTGGATCATATATATCAAGTCCTTGAAGGCAGACTGACCAAACAAAGCCGCCCTCGCTCTGCTGGAGTCTTCACCTGCCTGTGGCAATGTTTGCTAGCTGGGAAGCTTTCCTTCACTATCTTCCTCCTCCTCCCTTCCTCTCTCTCTCTCCTCCTCCTCCTCTATCAACCTGAAATGATGACAGAAGAGTATAAAGACACTCCCGTCACATCTGCAGGATATTTGTCCTTTGTTCTTTTTTCTTCCATGGCTTCTAAAACCCTGCCAATTCCCAGTCTTATGCCAATTCCACAATCCATTCTCTCTGCTTCTATTCCCAAGCTCCCACATGATCCCTTCTGAGAAAGGCAATCAGCCATGCTGATGCCTGTCCAGCAGAATTCATGCCACTCATTCTTAGCTAAGCCCTCAGCCCCACTGAGTAGCCCTGGGTTTGCATCGGTTTGATTCCCTCTTGAATACTTTTCTCTTTCAACAGTTCCCACAAATCTCAAATGTCTTGACTCATCCTAACCTCCCTTGCTCCTCACAAATACTCCCATCTACTTTAGGGAAAGGAACTGAGCCTTCCATAGTCTCTTTTTCTCTAACTTCCTCCAGATTATAGTTTAATCCTTTTCTCCCACACCATTTCAAAGGGAAATATCCCAACCCTTTAAACCCTTTCTAGAAATTGACTCTTTGTTCTACAAGTGCTCGATACAACACAGACACCCAAATCAACCCATGTTACATTTTGATGCCACTGTCCTGAGCTTTCTTCCCAGTAAGGTGAGAATTCTCAACCAACCATTCTGGGAGAAGCTTTCTATGCACATTCTTTGTCCTTCACAAATGACAATTCTTACCTCTTATAACCAACAGGTATCACTAAATATTCAATACTTCTGGAGAACCATTATATACTCCTCTGTTTTGTTTTGTTTTGTTTTGTTTTGTTTTTCGAGACAAGGTTTCTCTGTTTAGCCCTGGCTGTCCTGGGACTCACTCTGTAGTCCAGGCTGGCCTCGAACTCAGAAATCCACCTGCCTCTGCCTGCCAAGTGCTAGGATTAAAGGGGTGCGCCACCACTGCCTGGCCTATACTCCTCTTCTGTATTCTTCCCAAGGTATAGACTTCCCTCAAGATTTCATCCCTTCCCTGACTCTGGAGCCCACCATCTCCCTCTGCAATGGTGACAGTCACCCTAGTTACAAAGCCACTGTTTGGCTACCTACTGGTGACTATGACTAATGTGAAGCTCCCTGGACTCAACATACTCAAAACAAGACTAGTGACAGAGCAAATCTATAGATGACCTTAAATTCTTACCTTTGCAACAGCTTCCATATTTTATATTTTACATAACAATGCCAATTTAATTCATCAACATGTATAAAAAATACACTTGCTGTTCTTAAATACATTTTCTCAGTGTCCCCTGCACTGGCACTGTCCCAGATCTTCTACTATTTCCAGGGTACTGTAGTAACACTCTAGATAATTGCCAATTCAACTCTTTATCCTACTCCAAAATCACCCGTTGACCTGTCATCATGCTTGGTCTCCTAAATGCAAACGGTCTTCTACATTCCCCTTCTAAAGAACCTTCAAAGGCTCACTGATGCAACAATAAAAAATGTACATGTTCCACAACAGAACAACACCTCCTGACCCAGACTTTACCCAGTCTTGATTGTTTTCACTGTCATTTTCTGCTCTTTCATGAAGCCCATGCACTTACCTGTCTGGAGTGCCCAACATTCTATAATCACCCTCCTGAGTAAGTCATGCTTCAGCAATACATCCCACCACCATGCTTCCTAGCCCATGTCATACTAAGTCTTCCTGAAGGTTTTGCCAAAATCCAACTAGAGATGACTGGTGTCTTCTGATTTCTGCCATTGAACTTTCTTTGTGCTTTTTTTATGGTACATAATAGTGTGTGTGTGTGTGTGTGTGTGTGTGTGTGTGTGTGTGTGTGTGTGTGTGTGTGTGTGTGTGTTTATATATACACATTCATGTATGTAAATATAATTAACATGCTAGTCACCTGCCCAGTTTATACCAGACTAAACCATAAAACAGATGTTTCCTACCATTCAATTTAGGCAATTCAAATTTTCCAAGTACTTAAATCAATGCATAGGTTGATGAGTTTTAACTCACTCCTTCCTCCTTTCCTTCGTTTCTTCCTGCTTTCCTTTCTTCCTTCCCTTTCCTTCTGTTCCTTTGTTACTAAAATTTTCCAGTTTCCATTCCTTGACTCATTTGACTCTTAGCAAAGGAAGAAACAATACAATGCTGACAAGCCTTGCCCTCTTGAAGCTAATCTTATAAATTGGACATTACTCCTTTCGTGCTTATGAAAGAGTTAGGACTTTGGCTTTCACTGTGCCTAAAAATGTTCCCACATTCCCTTTAAATCTCAACAACTCTTCATCAATTTTATTAATTATCTCTGTCCTTTCTCAAGAATATATATGCAAAAAGTGTTTTAGGACAGTTTCTAACGGGTTTATTTTTAATTTTTGTTACTTGTCTGTGGCTGCCAGAGTTGTAATAGTATATTGTGTGAGATTTACCATAAAAAAAAGAAAGTTTCAATAAAATTTATTTCCAACAATCTTTTAGGTTTTTTTAAGGATCAAAATATAACTTCCTACTATTTCTAGGCAAAAATATAATCCAGGCACCAAAAGTCCAACATACAAATAAACAGGACTCCTGTGAAAGGTGAGAACTGTCCCTGTGTCTTGCTACCCAGTAGCATCTCCAAGAAGCTGTGAAGGGATGCAGGACAAGCATCTCTATGGAGGTGGCAAAGGTATTCCAATGCTATTTCATTGTGGCATGCCTTTGATTTTCCTCTTCCATCTCTTTTATGCTATTTAAGACATACTTTGTTTTAAATATATGGTTTCAAAGATCAGAAGTACTTTGGGATTGAGCTAAAATGTAAAATCAAAATTTAGAGGCTTTACATCAGTAGAGCATTTTTATGGACTATAAAATTTAAATTTAGAATTGTTTGTACAGCTTTTTGAAAAGTCTCTATTGCACTCCCTTCTACCCTGCCCAGCATAAAAAGAAAGGACTGTTCTCTATTTAAAAGTCAATAAAATGGGTATTTTTATGAATAAAGGCTCTGAATTAATAAACTTTAGACAGAATCAAATACCACCCGGACCTTGTTGCACATGCAGATCCTCTGATTTTCTACCTAGAGAATCTTATTGTGCACCCGAGTAAGGATGAATTCCTATTGGTGCCCAAGAAATAAGGACAGAAGGTTTTTCTGTCTAAGCAGTACTGACTTTGGGCCAGGCTGTTTATTGTTTGGTTACTGTGCTGTCATGTGCCCTGAAGGATGCTGAACAGTATCCCTGTCCTCTGTTCACCAAGTGTTGGTAACATACCCTGCCATATTGGGACCACCTAACATGTCTCCAGATGTAGTTAAAGAATCTTCCTGGGGCCAAAATCATCTCCGGTTGAGAAGTAATGACAGAAGCTGTCCAAAGATAATAAATTTTGAGAAATGCCATCTTTAAAAGAGATAAAACAGCATGACCAAAGTAGAGAAACTCAGATATGTAAAGCTTACATTATATAAATTGAAACAAACAGGCTTCCCAAAAGGAAATCTGATTAGCTCTATAAACTCCTGACAACACAGCTAAGCTTCTAAGTCGGAGCTCCTCTTAAGCAGTTTCAGCTTGAAGAACCTCTCCCTCGCTTCTATTTTAGATTATTTTTAATTAACTTCACTGGCATTTTGCATCCTGCTATGAAAAGTCCGCCTAATAGTCTCAGAGGACTCTCCCTAGAGACAAGAGTACATTAAATCACACATTATCACATTAAAGTATATACCAGCACTGAGTCCAACAGTGTACGTCTTGGCAAGTGCACTGAGGTGGGGGCTGGGATGGAAACGGGCTCCAGTGATTCACACTATCCAGAGCCTATTAACTTCAGTGCATCCCTTCATGTGACAAGGTTGTATTGATTTACTACTGCAACCGCATTTATCACTATGGCATACGTTTTACAATTTGTGCTCCACCTGCTTTCTTGTTTGTCACTGCATGTGGGGCAATCGCTGTATTGAGCAAGCCCCTTACGTTCTTTGGGCATCCTTTTCCTCATGTAAAGACATAACCCATTGAAATAAATTATTTCTAAAGATTCCACTACATATAAGTTAAAGGCTCTTTCAGTTACTGTACTGCATGACAGCAGAAAGAGCATTCAAATGCTTAATCCAAAAGCAAAGAAAATGGCAGTGAGAGGAATCATATCTACAAACCCATTTTCTTAGAAGAACAAGCATGGCCCAAATAGCCTTTCACCTACCAAGGTATTTCTACAAGAATTTTGCATGACACTATAACTCAATATTTTAGAAGTTGGTTATAAACAGAAAAATCATTTTAAAAGACATTTATTTTCTGTTTGCAAAAGCAAAGACAACAAATCAGAGGCCCAGAGTTCATATCCAACCTCCAAGTGTGGTTGGGTCTTTGCCATAGGAGAATCAAAAAACAAAACAACAACAACAACAACAACAACAAAAAACCCCACTCAATTAGTTATTATAAAATGATGAAAGAATACACATACACACCTAGAGTTCCACTAGCCCTTAGGACATCAGAAAATATGAGCCCACATGACAGTACATAACTAGAACTAAGTCATGCTATCTCCTGGCCCACTTCCTCTCCTGGACCTTGAATCCCAGAAATACCTTGCCTGCCACTTTCCTGGTTCCCATGTACAGCTTGTAGCATGCAAGCACCTTACTCTGTAACACCTTTCAGAACACGCCAGAAAGAGTCCTAATATCTATAATGCTTTCAAAGCAATAGAAAAGATTGCAGAAGCACAACAGAAAGGTAAATGTTTGGGACTGTCCTCTCAGTAAAGAAAACCTTTCCAACTCAATGTTGAAAAAACGCACTGGATTATTCTGTTGCGTTTCCCAATACCACCTTAAAGGTTGTAGAACTGATTCCAAAATTTGGAAGTTCAAACCAGATTTAAAAAAAAAAAATCCCTAAAATTACTTCCAACTTTTAAGGATTACACCTGGGGTTACTATAGTGTAGTGAATAGCCGATTGCAACATACTAAGTGTGGTATTACATATATGAGCACAGTGTACATATAATAAGGATGCTTAACTCTGCAGAAGACATGTCTCACTCTTTTTTTCTTTTACAAAACATCTTCTGTAAATGTCCCTAAAGAATTATACTTTCCTTACTATATGTTGTGTGTAGAATTTTAAAACTAAATTTTGATGAACTGGACGCTAATGTCCTACTATGCTCAGACACTATGTTTTGTTTTTCAGAAAGAACAACAAAAACCCAGTGATGGGGTAAGAAGGTGGGACTACTTGAGGAAGGTGATGTTCAGTTGCAACCGGACATTGATTTTTCCATAGAAAGATATGCATGTTGTATGCAACTAGCATTTAACTCAGGTCCTGACATCCAACAGCTTTGTACTGCACAGGTACACTAGGTATCACAGCAAGTTCTTCCAGGAGATTTTAAACTTCCATTACATTAACATTGGGTTTTGTGCATACTGACTATTTTCAAAATCAAATCATTTTACCTGGCGTGTTGGGTGCTGATTTTTGGCGTAAGCATTGTTTAACAGCAGTGATTAATGGTCCAAGTGGGGTTATAAAGAGCCTATCCAGGAGTGGCTAGGACTGTGGCTGGCATAGCTAATGACAGAGAAATGACAATGTTGACAGTAGTGTGTGTAAGATGGGCTGCTTCTGAGAAAACATGTTTATCAGCCTATGTCTGTGCTTTTCTACAGCTAATCACTTGGATCCTCTCTGTTTAGGAAAAGAAATGAGTCACTCTTCTAAAACAAAATGATAAACAAAACATTTCAATTTAAGCATGGATATTTTCTGCTATTATCTACTCTGGCTAGAACAGCAACTTCTCTTCCTTTTTGCATAAAAAAAGAAGAAAAAAGAAAGGAAGAAAAAAAGAGAAAGGAAGGAAGGAAGGAAGGAAGGAAGGAAGAAAGAAAGAAAGAAAGAAAGAAAGAAAGAAAGAAAGAAAGAAAGTTAGTTAAGGCAATATATATTGGGGTACTGGGAGACAAGATTTTGGACATGCTTAAAATCAAGAGTTTTGGAAACCTGCAAAGTTATCTGGTGTCTGCCAATCAGAACTCTCCTCATTTGAATTGTCCTTACTGGAAAAGGTAAGAGGAAATGTACCAGTCTGGTTCTGCCAACACCTGAAATCTATTACCTTCAAAGAATTTTAAAATGTGGTTATGGAAGCTTCCCAGAAGCAAAAATGTTGTTTTCCCTTTGGAAGAACTCAAAAGAGTTAATTCAGTCTTGGGACATGTTTATTTCAAAACCAATGTTATTGAAAACATATGCAGGAGCCATTCCAAAAGACACTGGTCTCAGAAACCTGGATGCTTAACCTGGGGGTCAGAGTACCCCCACAAGAAGCAGAAAGATGAGTAGAGCCCCACACTTGCTCAGAGAGCAGAGACAGTCCTGTGTGAGAAAAGAACATAAGAACTTAAGAGAACTAGACAAGTTTTGGAGACCTCACACCCCTCCTGGGTCTCTGGCCAAGAAGCGCTTACTTAGGCAGAAGGTAGAAGCCATTCTGTTTCTCACAAGGAAGGGGGAGTAGAGGGACCAGGGACCCCGCCCTCCTATCCGGTTGTTGATCTGGGGCAAGGATCCACGGGCAGACTTGTTTAAGTAACACGAAGTGTGCAAAAGTTCACAACTATGAAGTTGGAGCCCATCCTCGCAGCCCCTCACCATCCCCACCCACCCACCGCCCCATCCATAAGTGTGCAAGCACTCGTTACTCACCACGGGCCGGGGAGCCCAGCCGGCCGCCGCCCGCCTCGGCCGGGCACTGCTGCCCCGCGGGCCCCGGAGCGAGGGCTTCACCCGCGGCGGACATGGGCTACGCTCCGAGCCCGCGCCGTCCCCGCGGGGTGCACCGACCCCGGCTGCTTAGGTGCTGGGTGCAGGAAACGGCCTGCCTCTGGCGGGAAAAGCAAAAGGGACAGTAGGATCAACTGTTTTTAGAGCCCAACACGCCGCCGCGCCGGGGCCATTCCCTCCCCCTCTGCGTCCCTCCTCCAACTCCACCCCGGGGAAGTTAGGATTTGAAAGCAGCCTAAGGGGACGCTGCGAGCGGGAAGCGCGCGCCGGGAGGGGACGCGCGGGGACCCCAGAGGCAGAGCGACCTAAGGGACCTCCACCTACCTCGGCATCTCCCCCCACGCGGGCTGTTCGGAGTCCCTTCCTCCCGCCACCGGTAGTCAGAGAGGCTCGGGCCGCGGCACCATCGCGTCCCGGCAGCCTGACCACGTCCCACCGCCCCCGGGAGTGGTGGCGACAGTGGCAGCCGCCCGCGCTGACTCTGCGCGCTCTCAGTCCCTTTCCTCCGGGCAGCCCCGCTCCAGGAAGGACTTTAGGATCCTCTTGTGCGCCTCTTTCACCCTCGGGCTGCCACTCCTACACTCTTCAAACACTTCTCTCTCTGTGGCTCCCTTTCATCATATCCGGATTGGGGTGGCCTCGAACTCTTGGCAGACAGCCCCGAGGCTGGGGGCGGTGCGACCTAGGTTTGGCCCTGCTCTCCCTTGCCGGAGGGAGCTGTCTGGGTCAGGAGGACAGAGCTGGGCAGGCCAGATGCACTATCCCCAGCCCAGGTCCACCAAGGTTTGGGAAAACAGGGAGGGAGCTAACCTTGACAGCTTTGAAATCTTCAGCCTTTCTGGGAAAGTCCTCCCCAAAACCACTTGTAATCCTGCCCTCCAAAAAAACTATTAAATGTTGAGGAATGCCCCAGAGAAACAACCTTTGAAAACAGGGAAGTGTGTGTGTGTGTGTGTGTGTGTGTGTGTGTGTATACATGTGTGTACATGTGTGTATACATACACACATTGACTTTCCTGGTACTATGAACAACGAAAACGTGTATTTAAAACCTTGTTCCCAGGTCCCAAGTACTTGTTTAAATCTCTTCATCTTTGCTTTAGTTTTTTTTCTACTTCTTTGTGTCTGTCAAACAGGATTCCTGATCTGGTTAAACCAGTTGCAGTTATGCAGAGACACTGAAACCACCCAATTGTGCAAGGTTAACATACTTGACAACATCTGTCCTACTACAGATTGAATGCCTCCCTGACCTTATGACATCTCCAAGAACTTAAACTGTAGTCAGAAGTAAAAAGCTCCTCAGCTGTGGCTTTATAAATGAAATGTTCTGATTGTAGCCGACCAGATGTTAGAGGGCTGAGAACAAGTGTAACTGCTTGTAAAGTCCTTTTATATATCTGGTTAATGTTTGTTCTTTGAGTGAAATGCAGAATTCAGTTGAGGTACACACCATCTGTGGATGGACTGTCTAGCACAAGAGGAGTCAGCCATGTTATCAAAACTGAAGAAACTTAGTGGATTTACCTTCTCACTGGCCCCCGTCATTACTAATACATCAGGAATATCTTCAAAAAGTGATCATTCAAGGTCTTTTCAACTGACAAAAAGGTCTATTTCTTACCTCTAAAGAAGCAGTGTATTAAAACTTGATTTCAACGACTCTGAGAAATCAACCTTCAAAGGTTCTGAAGACACATATTTGGATCTCAGAAAGATGATGACATTTTACTCAGTGACCTATAGCTAATAGATATGCCCACCCCCTTTTTAAATTAAATTTGTAGATTCATAGATGGCATTGTAAAAGGTGCCTTAACTCTTTTTAGAATGTGTTAAGAGTCTTGACTATAAAGAACCTGCTTCTTGGGACCAGGTCAGTTGTGCAGAAGTCTTGTCAGCATTAAGGAACACACAGGAAAAGTCGTTGTGATTTTTTTTATTATTATTTCAGTCTTTAGTTGAGCAAGCGTATGTCCCATAGGAAGGCCTCTATCTGCCAGTCCTTACCTTTCACTTTGTTTGAACAGGGCCCCTGTATTGTTCCTAGCTACACATGCCAGGGTTCAGACTCATGAATTTCCATCTATTTATATGTCTCCAACACCCATCTTCCTGTAGGGATACCAGAACTATAGGACACACTTCTAGCTCTCCCAACTCAGCTCCTCATCCTCCCACAGAGCCATCTCCCCAATACATATTTGTTCATCGAATTGCACGTCATATTTCATTTTTACACAAGGCATATGGTACCTAAATTTTCTGATAAGATGTGCATGAGAAATTTTGATCCTCTTTCACTGTGGTATGTGTGTTGGAGAGCCAGCCAAGGCTCCAAAATGAGTGGAGTTCTGAAGGAGTGAGGGTAAGAGAGTGAGGGCAGAGAGCTGGGATAGAGGAGAGAGAGGTGAGAGAGACCTTCTCTGAGGATCTTAAGAGTTAACGATCATTTGGGCAAAGGCCTTCCTTCTCTGATTATCTTCAATGAAACAGCTCCTTTAGATGTCCTTAGCTTGTGTGAATACCTCCCTTAGGGGTGAATCGGGTATAAATGGACCTTGGAGAGTGCTAAGGAGGTTTTATGGTAAATGAAAATCTTTAGCTAGAAGTTTGAAGTTCTGTGAATACCTCATTTGCATGGGAGGCACTCCAGGAATCCCAGGTACATGCTGGGTGTGTTCTTATTGAGAATAAAAGCAAGGGGAAAAGAGGAAATTGAACTTGTAGGTGTGCCAAGGACTACTGGACCTTCCCCCGGTGGAGGGTGTAGGAATTCAGGCTTCCCAGACAAGGTCAGAGAAGGGGAAGTGCTGATGAAGGAGTCCTCTATTTTGTGCTGAGTCTAGAGAAGCTATCTGGTCACAGTAGAGTTCAGCCTTAATAAGCAGGGTTTCACCATATTCTACCACAGCTCCTTGAATTACATATTAGCATGTTATTCTAGTGGGGGAAGAAATAAAATTCAAATAAAAAAATATTAGGAACAAACCAGAGGACTGTGTTGTAGAGTCACCAGGTTGGTCACAAGCTGCATCTTGCTCCCTCTTGATTTGGAAGTATGTCAGTCAAACACTCTGTGCTCTGGTTGCCTCATAAAGGGGTGAATAATACGTTTCTCCATGAGGACTCAATAAGGTGATATCCCTATGGCAGTCGGAAAAGTGTCAGGTGTGCAAGAAATGCTTCAAATGATTAACAATTGCTCTCCTAAAAGAGTAGAATTGTGAGTAGCAGAAAGTAAGGTGAGGGAGAGGATGGAGAGAGGGTGGCTAATAGTTATTGAAGTCTACATGGGGGAACAACTTTAAAAGCACACTACAGCAAATAGAGTCAACAACAATTACTTGTAGGTATGAAGAAGCAGATACAGAGGATTTTCCAAGATAAAGAAATGAAAATGCACAACTACTATGCATTAAATAAAAATTAACAATTTCAATATTAATGCACCTCTCTGGCACATTGGAGCATTTTTTCTATTTAAAAGAAAGAAAGAAAGAAAGAAAGAAAGAAAGAAAGAAAGAAAGAAAGAAAGAAAAGGAGCATGAGATGTTTCCACTGGTGAAATGAGTCAATTCAAACCAGATTAGATTAGATTAAACACAGGTTTATTGGGAAGCTGTTTTCAGACATATTAACTGGCCTCAAGCACTGAGGCTGAGGAGTCACCATGGAAAGAAAAAGAGGGGAGAGAGAAAAAAAGAGAAAGAGCAAAAGAGAGAGAAGGAGAAGGGGAAAGCCCACAACGTGTTGAATATATAAGAAAGAGCCTTTGAGGAAAGGGAAGACCAGCCCCTAGGCTAGAAAGTCCAGGGTTGGGGGCAGGATACACCAGGTAGGGATCAAGGGATCCTGAGAGAACCTGGAGGCCAGGTATGCTTTGGAAGGTAAAATACACACCTCAGGCCCTTGTCCAGGTCTCTCAATCCAAACAACTATCACCAGGCCACATGAAAACAATGGGTTTGAGGCATTAGCTCAGTAGGTGAGTTCAGTCACCAGAACACGTGTTAAAAAGGACATGTGTGGGGGCATGTAATCCCAGTGCTGTGGACAGACAACACAGCCTAATTACAGGAGATCCTGGGCAGTGAGAGACCCTATCTCAAAGTTGGGGTTGGAGGGTGGGGGATAGTGGTTGGGACCTCTGGTCTCTGTTTTTATACACATACACACTCAAAGTAATGATGTCATGTACTGCCAGCAAGTTATAGCAAAGAATTTTTACACTAGCCTAGCTGGGGTTCAAGCTCAGCTTTGTAAACTCAGGTCTTCTCTCCTTAGATCTCATGCCATGAACCTTGTCTTAGTTAGGGTTTTACTGCTGTGAACAGACACCATGACCAAGGCAAGTCTTATAAAAGACAGTATTAATTGGGACTGTCTTGCAGGTTCAAATGTTCAGTTCATTACCATCAAGGCAGGAACAAGGCAGCATCCAAGCAGGCATGGTGCAGGAGGAACTGAGAATCCTACATCTTCATCTGAAGGCTGCTAGTAGAATACTGGCATCCAGGCAGCTAGGATGAGGGTCTTAAAGCTCAAACCCACAGTGACACACCTACTCTAACAAGGCCACACCTTCTAATCATGCCACTCCCTGGGCCAAGTATATACAAACCTAGTGTCTGAGCAGGAGTTAGATGTGTGTTCCTGAGGGGTCTTTAGGATTCCATCTCCCTCTTCTTGCTGCCTTTACTTATTCTGACTACTTAGCTTGGCTCCTGGTGAGCCAACCAATGCCTACACTTCATTCTTTAAGTTCTGTGTCATGGGGTGTTTATGTGTCCCTTACAGTTCATGTGTTGGAATCCTAATTTCCAGTGTGACAGTATTCTCAGAAGCAATTAGGTCATGACATTAGTGTCCTTATAAAAAGACACGGCAGCTTGTTTTGTCATGGCAATAACTAATCACCTTCTCAAGTCACCCCACCCCCACCCCATCATCTAATGTCTTGATGATTAGCATTCAGTAAAAGAAACTGGGGATAACAGAAGGATTCAGACTAGAGCATGGGCATGCACTATGCAAATTATGATTTTTATGACATTTCTGTGTTTGGGGGTGTAGCGGTGTATGCATTCACAGGTTCAAAGAGCTTTGTGGAGGTCAGAGGACCTGTTCCACCATGTGGGGCCATGGAATGAAATTCAGGTGTCAAACTTGGTGGTAAGGTCTTTTAGCTTCTCAGCCCTCTCACTGGCCCTAGAGTGTTTGAAAAACTGCCCTGGTGTTCTGTATGAAATAGTTTGGAAGCGCTTGGATGCTCAATTAGGAGATCAGAAGTAATGCAGGCAATAAGAATGGAGCCAAAGATTCAGAGGTAAAGATGAAGGCTAGAGGACTCAAAGGTTTCTGTGTCTAAGAGAAGGGCAAGAAACACAACACCTACAGAGATGAAACCTAATCCAGAGAAGCAGACTTAGTTAATGACATGAATAATAGGATCTACAAGGCACTCAGTGAGAACTATACAAGAGATTGCTAGGTGTTGCATCTGCAGTATAGTAAAGCATTGTTGGGACTTTACTAGCTGGGCAGTTACAAGGGTGCCCAAGGTTAGTAGGCAGACTCAGACCAGAGGGCCTAATGGAGAGGTTCTCTATTCAAATGTGTCCCTGGTGCTTTGTTTGTTTCTCACTCCTTATTGACTGGTTTAGAAAATCACAAGTAGCTAGGTACCCCTGGTACCACTGCTCAACTTGGTGTTCTAAATATCTCTGGTTGATCCTCATGCCTAAGTTTTCCAGGTTCTACTTCACAGTAATCTAAATGGGTAGAAGCATCCTGTGGAGGCTTGTCTTCCAGTAGAATTGAATGTGTTAATCCTAGATCAAAGCCCCTGCCATAGACATCCCAGTGTGCTCTGTAACTATTCCTCCTGAGTGATGCAAGTGTCTAATGATCTATGTGAAAAGGTAGTCTTGAGTTAGGACAATGACGTTAGGAAGCATCCTATGGACTACTTAAGTTTCACCATTTATTTATTACATGTGTATGAGGCATTTCTCTACACCTTAGGTTATATGTTAAGCTCTGGAAATAAGTTTGATGTTTGAAGATCAGCTCTTGCAGAGAGTTTAGTCTGCCCCCCCTCATATCAAAGTTATACACCTCACATAGATATCTAAACCAGAGTTTTAGGGTATTTTACTTGCATATGTGTTCCAGGAGAGTACAATATAAGCAGAATGATCTTAAAATATGCATGTATCACAGGATCAAGGACCTCCTCTCCCATCTATGCCTGACAAGGCCATCCTTCACTACATATAAAGCTGGAGCCATGGGTCCTTCTCTATGTGCTCCCAGGCTGGTGGTTTAGGCCCTGGGAGCTCTGGTTGGTTGGTATTGTTGCTCTCCTCATGGGGCCGCAAACCCCTTCATCTCCTTCAGTCTTCTAACTCCTCCATTGGGTACCCCTTGATCAGTTCAATGGTTAGCTGTGAGCATCCACCTCTGTGGGAGTGGGTAGGTGGGTAGAAGCACATCCTCATAAAAGCAGGAGGAGAGGGATAGTATAGGAGGTTTCTGGGTGGGGGGGAATAGGGAAAGGGGATAATATCTGAAATGTAAATAAAATATCCAATAAAAAATTAATTTAAAAAATATGCATGTATGCTTGTTTTCACATGATCATATACTGAGTATTATAGAGTACAAGATGTGTAAACTACTATATATATAGTATATATATATAGTATATATATACTATATACTATTATATATAATTACTATATACTATTGTATATAATTACTGAATGTAGACACAATGAGGGTTCATACTCAAATATTTCATGAGCTACTTTTTAAAACCAAGTGACTTTGACCAGTCGAGATGAATTAGTAGGTAAGGCTGCTTCATAGCCATATTGACATGAATTCAATGTCTACACCAAAAAGAAAATTGACTCCTATAAGTTGTCTCTTACCCTGCATGCATGGCAGGGGTGTGGGCCACCTCTCTTTTAAATAATGATTACTATTGTTATTATGCATATGTTTTCAGAATAAGTGAAGTAAATGTTTTAAGTCCTTTCAGGAGCATTCAGTGAGTTATCCCCAGATTTTACGAATGTGTTTTTTCTAGAAAACGTATGTATCAGGTTTATGTAAACCCATAACTTAAGAAATCTCCAAACCTAAGGATGTAGAAACTAGAAATGATTACCCACAATCCTTTTCAGAGCTGTCACAAAATATCAGCACAAGCCACATATACATTCTCAAGTTCTGTTTCTTCTTTTGTGAGGACCAATGAAACAAACTTTATTATCTACCGTTTTCACCCTCAGTATCTTGGAAGAGGAAAATTTAGGATGTGGGGACTTCGAGGAGGGAGCAGCTAAGGGAGCTATTAGGTCAGTGAAATGACAGGCAGAGGAATGGCAGCAGACAGACATGGAAGGCACAGGAAAATAAACATGTCATAACAACGCCTTAGTGAACTCAGCATGGTGGAGGCACTGTTCCTAATGAGGACCAGAGTCATTAAGGAAGGAGTCGCTGATGGGAGTGTTCTACTCCATTGTTCAGGAAATCAGGTCATTATTTTTATATTTGAGAAAAAAATCCACTGGAACGAAACAAAACAAAAGTTTAAATTAAAAACAAAAGTATTGTTACTAACCATTGTAAATTCCATACAGTGACACACACACACACACACACACACACACACACACATGCTAAGACAGGGCAACATTTTTAAACAGAAAAAATAATGTTTTTTTTTTTTCCAGATTTTAAAAGATGCAAATCACCAATGTTGACAATTCTTTTTTTTTTCCCCCTCAGGTAAAGAAATAAATGTAAACTTTCTTCATTCAGCAATCTCACGGCAGGTGCATGTGTATAGAGAAAACCTTTTTTATATTTCCTGGAACTTCTAAGCAAAGGAGAGGCAGGGGAAGGGAACAGAGTAGGAGAGTAAAGTCCTACCATTAAGGTACCGCAGAAAGTCACAGAAAGTAGCATCTAAATGCTCAGGCGTGGGTGGGGGCTCTCAGGGGGTGTGTCTGAGAGGAAAAGACACCAGGCCAATGCTTCTGATGAGTAAAATGTGCTCGTCAAAGAGGTCAGGGAATTCCAGTTAGAAGAGAAAGCAGCCCAAAAGCACAGACAGGAGGAAGCCCCAGAGAAGCTAAATGACTTAGCAAAGGCATTTTGATACCAGAGCTAGTACTAGAGGCCCCGTTTCTCTCTGTGCAGGCTTTCTCCAGTTCTCCTAAAACACATATAAATGAATCCATGATTTCCATGCAATGGTGAAGCAAATACTCACCTGATGTTATAGTTTGGAGTTTCAAAGATTTTTGGTGTTGTTATTGTGAATACGTGGGCAGAGACAGCAGACGACAAAATCTTCTGCAGTTACCTAGCTTGTCTTGTCCTTACCCACTAGGCTCTTAGCTACAGTCTCTTTTCGCTGACTATCTTCTTTGGACTAAGGCACTGGTTTTCAATGCCTCTGCTTGCTTTACATTCCTGCTTGTGTTCCACATAAAGAGATAGGAAGCATATGGTGGTACTTGTCACATAAGGACAGCATGACTGAACATCAAACAGAAATGGGTTTAATGAATGCAGTGAACAGTAAACAGGCCTTTGATTCATATACAGAAAGAGAGCCAGAGAAACGGGGAGGAGACTGGTGTGGAAGTAGATGAACTGAGAAGCCGAGAAAATGACAGCTGGACCACTGGCCTGCTGAGGCTGCTATTATAACCTCAGCCTGATGTTCATGATCATATATTGCCAGTGACAGAGAAATGGGGACTCCTGAACTCACTTAGATTCTCGGATAAAGATATATTATATTTGGCATTTAAACTAGTACTATTATTTCGCAAAATTCTAAATTAAAAAAAAATAAATAGTAAACAAAATGTACAGGATTGTAACTAAACTATGTAGTTCGCTTCCTCCTGACACTGGCTTTGCTCAAGACCTAAATGCTTAGAGCAGGAAATCTCCTCCCAGGTCTCAGAGGTTGAAAGCTTGGACCCAAGTACAATGTTCAGAGGTAGGACTTAGAGAAAAGGAGTGGATCACGAGGAATGTAAGTGATCAGTGGAACTCAGTTGATAGATGTGTGAATTGGTGGCTCTCTTAAGATGAAGAAGAAACTAGAAAAGGAAGCATAGGTGGAGGAAGTAGGTGGTTGGAGACGTGCCGTTGGTTGGCTTTGACTCTGTGGTGATTTGTATGAGAATAGTCCCCTTCTTCACATATTTGAGTACTTGGTCCCCAGTTGATGACATAGTTTGAAAGGGATTAGGAGGTATGTCACTGGGAGAGGGGTTGAAGGTTTCCGAAGGTATGTGTGATTTCTAGTGCTTGCTCTCTCTAACTCATGCTTGCGACTCAAGATGTGAGTTCTCTACTGTTCCTTTCCGCACAGCACTCTAGAGGCAGTGGAACATGGGAGAGCGGAGCCCAGAAATGAGGTGACTAAACTCACACGCAGTAGCCAACTTTATTCAGAGCATCAGACAATTGATACTCAGAGGGTTAAGAGGAGTCACATAAGTAAAGTATACAATCACTAGGGCAAGCTACACTTGGCAGGCAAGCCATACATGTCAAAAATCTGTTTTGCCCATAGAGACATGTAAGAGATAACAATAGCAATGTGTCATGAATAATCTGAACTACCCTCCATCTTACCAGCTTCTTAAGTCGCACAGAAGCATAATCCGAGAACAATTCCATGTTTTTTGAAAAAAACTGGGGTTACAAGACTTGTCTGCTTTCTTGGTGTTTTCTCATGAGCATTCAGCATTCTCCTCACAGGACTTCATTCTCAAGCCTTCACTCTGCCACCTTCCCTACACCATCATGGACTCCAACCTTAGCTAAACTAAATACTTTGTGCTATAAATTGCCCTGTTTTGTTTTCAGTAATAGAAGAACAACGTAAGAAAAGCCCTTTCTTTGCTTTCTGCCCACAATGAGGTGAGCGGCATTGCTTTCCCATACTCTCTTGCCCTATGAGATACTATGTCATGGCTCAAACTTATGAAGTCAGACAATATTGGCTTGAAGCCTCTGAATCCATAAAGCCCTGAGTCAAATCCTTTCAAAGTTGTTTGCTTCAGAAGCACTTTATCACAACCGGAGAGAACTGACTGCCACAGAGGCTTCCCCTACATTCTCTATTCTAAATTCTGAGAAAATCTGTGCCAAGCTTACATAGAACAAATTTTACTGTACCCATTCATTGCAGATATGATCAGTGTAGTCCTCTTTACTCCAGGAGACACAATTCCACTCCTGTACTCACTGCCCCTCCAGAATGATTTGGGCTCACAGTGAGATGTGTAAGGTTATTCACTGCAGTGTTAAGATTCATACTGCTGATAACAATCACAACAAGGACATTTCTTCCGTTGTAGACAATGTGATAAATTTATGAGAAGAAAAGAAAAAATTGTGAAGGTATATGGGAAGAGGTACCTTACACACATCCCAACAGTCACCAGAGAGATCAGCATAACATTTTTGTTTCTCTTAGATCAACAATAGCAGACCATTCTAATTGAACTATCCAATCTATAAAACAGCATGATTCCACTTATCCAAGCCATGTAGAACATTGTAGCCAGCTGAATGGCAACCCCTTAAAAGATAGTCAGCCTCTTAATAGCTAGAAGCTGTGCACATCACCTTATTTAATAAGAGTCCTTGCAGGTGTAACTAAGTTGGATATGTTGAGATGTAGAGAACACCCTGTATTTTCCATGATACACTGAGTAGCTCTATGTCAATCTGACACAAGGTAGAGTCATACAAGAGCAGAAAACCTCAATTCGAAAAAAAAAATACCTCCATATGAGTGGCCTATAAGGAAAATTTCTTAAGTAGTGATGGATGTGGGAGGACCTATCTCTTGTGGGTGCTGCAACCCTTGATTGTGGTCCTGGATGCTGTAACAAAGTAGTCTGAGCATGCCACACAAAGCAACTTTGTAAGCAGCATCCCTCCATGCTCTTTGCATCAGTTCCTGCATCTGCGTTCCTGCCCTGTTCTAGTTCTTGACTTGATTTCTTTGGAGATGAATAGTGATATGGATGCGTAAGCCGAATAAACCCTTTCCTCTATATGTTTCATCACAGCAATAGTAACCCTAACTATGACACACAGATCTGGATTTTACTGGCAAGGATCCTTGTAATAGACACACAGACATGACAGTGGCAGAGGAGAAGTTGTTGTGAAGATGGAAATAGAGACTGAAACTAAATGGCCCCAAGCCAAGGAATCTGGCAACCATCAGAAGCTAGAAAACGCAGAGGTCAATGTCCCTAGAGACCCTGGATACAGTGTGGCCCTGTCATCACCTTCGTTTTAAACTCTGGCTTTACACATTGAGTTGTAAAGCACTGCTGTTTTCATTTACTGACTTGAGGGTAATTTGTTACAGTAGCCAAAAAAATAAACACAAGTGTTTTTTGAAATATAAAATTGAAGCTATGGGGGTTCCGTGTGTTTGAATTATTTGAATTGAATTGAATTATTTAAAATTGGCTGTTCTCTTACCATTAAAATAGAAAACTATAAACTAAATTTATGAAGGGCCTCAAACTTTTCACCAAACCCATTTTCCCAGTTAGATATTAATACATTGCTATCCACATTCTATAAGTTGAAAGGCTTGACTTTTATCTGAAATTAGTAGCTATTAATATTCAGATATTATTGAGAGTATATTCTACATCAGACCTCGTGTTAGAATGTATGTTTCAAGCACAAGGTGTTAAATGATTTTTCTGAACATAAAATAAAATGGAAAATAAAGAAAATGATTATTTAGCCTTGTAAAGCTTTGTCTTTCCACATTTAATAATAAAGCAAATACAGGTAACCAGATGTAAGTAGAAATAATAATGTATGATGAATAATGATAAAATGATGAGCGTGTAGTGTGAGCATATAGCTATAGACAAAGACACGGCTCTAAATGATCTTCAAAATAAAGTGTGGCAAAGGGACAATAAATAGAAGGCTGGAATGTAATAGATTGTATGTGATGATACATGAGGTAAGACATGTGGCAAGACAGATAAGGGGAAGTTAACCATGGGGAGGTGGAGAGGGAGGACAGAAGGATCAGCTAGTGCAGGCTGCAGGTGAAAGTGGGAGGAAGCCCAGTAGGAACCCACACACTTCAGGCCCATCCTATGGTGTGTCTCACAGCACATGTACCTCTCTTATACATCCCACAGGCTCCAGTTATCTCCAAACTCTACTAGAGGATGCTCTATACTAACCTTTCTTCACTCTAACAAGATCGTTCATTCAGTTGTAAGGAGACCTCCCATTTGAAATGGACTTAAAGAGGTTAGCCATTTGATGTCAGAAAAAGCCTATCTCAAACACATTTGAGGATGGGAGAAAGGAAGGAGGTGAGGTAGGAAGGGAGGGAGACTGCTTAGAACGCTCGTACAACTTAAGCTGGGGCATCAATATCGCAGACCCTTGCTTCATTCCATAAGCCACACGGTTCTGACAGAATGCCACAAGGGTTAGTGTCACCATCTCTTTTCCATTCTCTAGTTTTCATCTCATTGGTTCTGAAAAGCAGAAAACATCTCTGTTGCTATATAATCAAAAGAATGGTATTTGGAAACCCTATTGATGAATGAAAGATAGTTTACAAGCAAAAGAATATGTTTGAAGATTCTAAAGTTTCAATTGTTGAACAACGGAAAAATAAAATACCCAAAGCTAGGTAAAATGTGACCATTGGTATTGAAGATTGTAAGAAAATGGTACGGTTAAAATGAATCCTTGCAAAATAACAATTCCTGCCTTTTTTCTCTTTCTCTGGTTTTCTAAGACATTTTCTTGGTGTGATCCAGCTGGCCTTGAACTCCTTAGGTAGCCTGTAGTTAGTGATCCTCCCAACACAGCCTTCCTTGTGCTGACACTGCAGATGTAATCACTGAGCGTCTTTTCCCAGACCCCTTTACAAGTTAACAGTGTGAAAGAAACAGCTATACCATTCAATAGTCATTTTTAGTGTTTTTATGTCGTTTTGTTCATTGAAATGTCCAGACAATAAGTCATGGATTGTTCCTGTAATTAAGTCACATGCATGCATTGTAAACATAAACTATTAATTTAGAGCATGTACGGATTGCTATTTCTGAAAATAAACCAGCTAGCTAAAAAAATTTAGATTAACCTTACGAGGCCAGGCGGTGGTGGCACACGCCTTTAATCCCAGCACTTGGGAGGCAGAGGCAGGTGGATTTCTGAGTTCAAAGCCAGCCTGGTCTACAGAGTGAGTTCCAGGAAGGCCAGGGCTATACAGAGAAACCCTGTCTCGAAAAACAAAAAAAAAAAAAAAAAAAAAAAAAACCAAAACAAACAAACAAACGCCTTACGAATGCTATGCTATATTCTCTTTAGAATTCAATTTTATAAAATACAGTGCAAATGTAATCAATTAAATGAAAATGTTTGAGTGACTATCTTAACTTAATTGTGTAATTTTTTTTAAAATTTGTGAGTTAGGTACTATAAAGTGATTTTAAAAACTATAACAAAGTTAGGTTCTTTTGTCCAACTTTTAATCTGTGTTTATATCATGTACTCTATGTTATAAAGGCTTACTTAAATTTTCTTATATTTCTCTATAACATTGTACAAAGTTATCAATAATACTAAGATTCAACATTCTGTTTTTATTTTGAGTATTTTTATTTTAATTTTATTTTTTATTCTTTAATCTCTTTTTACAGTCCAGTCTTCATCCGCATCCTGGTCTGCCCTGAAATGGCTCCCCATCCCATACCTCCTCTCCTCTCCCATCTCTAAAATGATGTCCATACCCCTCCACCGCCTCCACCCCCCACCAAACCTCCCCACTCCCTGGGGCCTCAAGTCTCCTGAGGGTTAGGTGCATCTTCTCTCACTGAGGCCAGACCAGACAGTCCTATGCTGTATATGTGTCAAGGGCCTCATAATCAGCTGGTGTATGCTGCCTAGTTGGTGGCTCAGTATCTGAGAGATCTCAGGGGTCCAGGTTAGTTGAGACTGCTGGTTTTCCCATGGGGCCCGCCCTCCTCCTCAGCTTCTTCCAGGTTTTCCCTGATTCAACCACAGGAGTCTCTGACTTCTGTTCATTGGTTGTATGCAAGTATCTGCATCTGACTCTTCTTTTTTAAAAAAAAATTTTATTTATATAAGTACACTGTGGCTGTCTTCAGGTACACCAGAAGAGGGCATCAGATCCCATTACAGATGGTTATGAGCCATCATGTGGTTGCTGGGAATTGAACTCAGGACTTCTGGAAGAGCAGGCAGTGCTCTTAACCTCTGAGCTAGTATCTGACTCTTTCAACTGCTTGTTGGGCCTTTGGGGGCAGCCATGTTAGGCTCCTGTCTGCAAACACACCGCAGTATTAATATCAGTGTCAAGCCCTGGGGCCTCCCCTTGAGCTGGATCCCAATTTGGCTCTATCATTGGATTTCCTTTCCCTCAGGCTCTTCTCCATTTTTGTTCCTACAGTTTCTTCAGAATGGAACAATTGAATAAGAGCTTTTGACTGTGGGGTGGCAACCCCATCCCTCCACTTGATGCCCTGTCTTTCTACTGGAGATGGACTCTACAAATGGCCCCTCCCCATTGTAGAGCATTTCATCCAAGGTCCCTCCCTCTCTTTGAGTCCTGAGAGTCTTTCACCTCCCAGGTCTCTGGTACATTCTAGAGGGTTCCCCTACCTCCTATCTCCTGACTGAGGTTGCCTCTTTCCATTCTTTCTGCTGGCCATCGGGGCTCCAGTCCTGTTCTCCTCCCACCCACAACACCTGATCATGTTCCCCCTTCCCCTCCTTGTCCCCTCACCACCCAGGTCCCTCCAGCCCTCTGTCCTCTAGTGATTGCTTTCTTCTCCCTCCCAAATGGGATCACCAACTTGTCTGCTCCTCTGAAGACAACAAAGTCTGAAGGCCTCCCAGGAGTTCTACTGCAAGCAGGGCAAGTGATAAGAGAGGCTCCCTAATAGCCATAGCTGCTGGAATTAAAACATATTTATACACATCCATACCCTAGGGAGTTTGTCTCCATTCATGGGGCAGACCCATGATTCCCTTCATTTCTTCCACTGTAGCCCTTCTCAGACAGTCACACCACTCATCTCTATTCCTCAATGACTCCCTACTGACTCCAGACCTACTCTCTTCTCAGGACACCAGAGCCACCATACTCAGCAGGGACCTAAGTAGACTACCAGAGCCCTCCTTGACCTTCTCTATTCTGGTCCTTAGGGGATCCTGAGAGGGGACCTCTGCTACCTACTTCAGTCCCTCCTCTGATAGAGCAAACAAGAACCCATACTGGGAGATGTTTCAACTTGATAAACTCTATGAAAAACAATTCAGATGAAGTGCTGAGTTATTATCATATTTCAAAATTTCACAGAACTAAATTGAGATCCACGAGTCTTTTTAATAAAATTCAAAACCAAATATTACTCAAAATAGCCAATATTAAACCTAGTTGAATCAATATATCAATAATTATTTATAATTAACCATAAAGTCTAGTAAGTATAATACAAATGGAAACTAAATGATAACTTCTGATAGTATGTCAGTGGTCACAAGTAAAAACCCTTTATTACTTTAATTGGATAATCTGTGAGGAACTATAAAACATATAACCCAGTAGTTTTTATCATGGTCATGTTCATGAGGAGAAGATAATTTTTTAATACGTATTTTTTTCTCTAAATTGGCAATAGAACATTAGAAATGAAAACGAGAATATATCAGTTCTTCAATTCCTTTTTCTCCTTTCTGTGGCAACTCATAACCACAGTACCTTAGAGGAGAGGGGGATTATGTGTTTGTTTGGCTGGTTGGTTGGTTGGTTGGTTGGTTGGTTGGTTGGTGATTTGCATTATGGCTTAAAAGAATACAGTTCATGACAATGGGAAGGTATGGTAATGAGAGCTGAAGGTATTCCTTCATATTTCATTCCTGGTGAATATCAAAGGCAGATGCTCCTACCTGTTGACTTCTTTCTGTTCTTTTTATTCAGTCTGATTCCAGCCTAGGGAACTGTTGCATTAGAATCTAAGGTGAAAGGCTGGAGAGATTACTCCATTGTTAAGAGCACTGCCTGAGTTTTTCCAGCAACCTCATGATGGCTCACAACCATCTGGAATAGAATATATATGAATACAACAAGGTGCGTCTTCCCTTCTTACTTAAGCATTTCTGGTCTGGAGTCATCCTCAGTGATACATCCAGAGGTCTCTCTCCTAGGTGTTGTAAATCCAGTCAAGTTGAAAATCAAGGTAAGCTGTCATAAAGAACAAACACTGCTCCTTCCTCTAGAGTGGCCAGGATTATTGAGTTGCTAGAAATAAACTCAATGAGATAGGTGTCCTGGGAAGAAATTTTGTTTAAATTTTGTTTAAGTCATAAAGTGATCTAGCAATGGATTTATGACCTTAGATGAGAAATTACACTATGATAATAGCATTCATGTTAAAAGTGACTTCTACATTAAATGTTGAAACACTTACAATTTTAGATTCTTTCATTTTTCTCTTTATTTAGGGGCAAAATCATCTTTAAATTAATGTGAAGGATGAACCTCCTAAGAACAGCTGTACCTGTCTACCCCTGCCTCATCCAAAAAAGTGTAAATAGAATGAACTTTGGTATTGACTGATGTTGACCTGCCTTATTAGAAATAGTTAGACTATTTCTTAAGTCAAAGTAATCAAATCAACATAATATTAACAAGAAAATAAACCAAAAGATTAAGAAATTATATGTATATAAAAGCACATACATATTTTCAAGTATTTTGCCCATATGTTTCAATATGAAACATATAGTTATTTACTAAATAAATAATTCTGATATACTAAACGATTGTGATGATTAATCTCAGTTGTCAACTTGGTAAGGTTTGGAGTTGACTAAAAAACAAGCCTTCAGTGAGGAATTATCTTGATTTAATTAATTAAATAGGGAGAACCCACATTAACAGTGTATGGTGAGCCAGCAAAAGTGAGAAGGCTGAGTTAGTAAAGCACCTGTGACCAAGCCCATATGTTGGCACCTGAGTCCAATGCACAAGACCCGTGTTGTGGAAAAAGAGAATTGACTCCCCAAACTAGTCCTACGAACAAATGCATGCTGTGACAAGTGTGTGATCCCCCTCCTATACAGAGAAATACAATATGAAAATATAGATTGTGTTTAGGAATATAAATATAAAAATGATATAAATATAAATAAATGGTTATGAATATGAATATAAATACAAATGCATATAAAATATGTATATATTTAAGTAACTGCAATTTTAAAAAGAGGTTATAAATTTTAAAATGAGTAAGAGTACCTGGGAAGGATTGGAGGGTGGAAACCAAGTGGGGTAAATCATGCAATTATATGATAATTTCAAAAAGTAAAAAAAAAAAAAAATGATAAAAGATAATATGAGTCTAGGAGCTTTAAAAAATGTAATAAAAATGTAAGGGAATTAAATATGAGCACCACCATCCCCTGAGCTCATGTCCTGGACTGTGTAGATAGGACAAGGCAAGCTCTGAGTGAGCAACCTGCCTTCCCTGCTTCATGACTCAGATGCACTGTTACCAGTTTCCTCCAGTCCCTGTCTGTCACTACTATTTGACCTCAGTGGTCATTGCTACCCACTCAGCCACCACACAACATAAAGCCTTTCTCTCTGAAGTTGCTTTCTTCAAAATATTTTATCATAGTAATAAGAAAATAACCAAGACATTTTTATTGGATATTTTATTTATTTACATTTCAGAAGTCATCCCCTTTCCCCACCCCACCCCCAGAAACACCCTATCCCATCCTCCCTCCTCCTTTTTGCTTTTATACCATTTTAATTACATGCAAGTTTTAAGGTCATTTCTAGGTTGAGGAACTAGCAATACAATAGATGCAAATAGTCAAGGAACAAGCAAGACAATAAACACAAGCAAGGCAATAAACATAAGCATATTATTTTTTAAACTACAGACACAGTTCTCTCACAATTTTCACGTCAACTTGACACAAACTAGAGTCATTTGGGAAGTGGAATTACAACTAAGAAAATGTTCCCCCAAGATTGGCTCGTGGGCAAGCCTGTAGTGAATTTCCTTGTGTAGAGACTGATGTGGGAGGAACAGACCCTGTTGGACAGCATGATCCCTGGGATGGAGGTCCTGGGTGGTATAAGAAAGCAGGTTGAGCAAATTGCTCTTCAGGAGCAATCTAGTAGGCAACATTCCCCCATGGCCTCTGCATCAGAGACTGCCTCCACGTTCCTGCCTTGAGTTTCTGCTGTGACTTTGTTCAGTAATGGCCTACAATTTAAATGCAAAAGTAAACATTTGATTGCAAAATAAGACGGTCTAGTAACTTAAAGCATAACAAAAATAAATATAAACCTTCTTACTATGTCAGAAAACTAGAATGTTTTTCTTAATACCTTTCTGCCAACTGTAACTTTCCTCCAAAATATTAATTCCCATGAATAAATGAGGTTACATGTACCATGTTGTTTATGGCACAATTGTACTGAGAGAACAGAAATGGAAATAATGTGGCTAATAATTCAATTAAATGTATTATATCATAGTCCACATTACATATTAGTATGCAGCCACTAAAGAAAAAGAATTAAAGTTCAGTTGAAACAATTCCCATGGATGTTGTTAAGCTACAACAAAATGCAAAGACATGCATCTAGCATAGCATTTTGCAGAACAAAGACCAAAACAAACAAGAGAGTATTAGGTACAGATGTGAATAAATACTCATGTTGTGTATTATGTAACTTCAGGGGCTCTATTGACCCAAGGGAAGCAGTTACAATATGCTTGTGCAGTTGTTTGCAACATGGATAAGATGTGCTTTGGGGTGTAAACACAGATGCAAATATACACAAAGATAAAAATAAACATAAATATGACTGGTTGTATGTAAAAACACAGATATGTACAATCCAGGTTACTGGCATTTGTTACTCTGGGCAGCAAGAAAAACACTCAAGGAAACACTACTTTAGTGAAAGAATATTGGAGAAGGGGAGAAAAATAAACAGAAAATGACTATAAATGTATTAACACCTAAGCAGTATGCTAGACCTACATAGTAATATATAAATACTAAATAATTACACAATAGCCATTTCTAAAATGAACTATTATAAAATTGACTAGTAATATTTATTGAGCTTTTTTATTTCATGCCTACAACTTCCTTATCACAACACCAGGGTCAACTCATGAACGTGATCCTGACTCTCTATGCAAATTTAATTCATAAGCTTATTTTCTCTCAAGTCTCCTTAACATTTCTTAAAAATTGTAGTATTGATTTTTTTATTGGTCATTTATCCATTCCTGTATTATGGATGTCATTCATTTCTTGCTTATTGTAGCAGAGTCTACATGCTTTCCTATTTACCCAGTTTTTAACATGGATTGAAGTGTGTGCCCTATTGCTTTATAAAAAGTTATAACAATCAGTAATCATCTCTGAGACCAATGGAAAGAACTCAGTTCCTAACTCACTCATGGTACTAACTACCAAATTCAGTACTTGGTGTGTGCTTGGGCTGTGGCTCTCTCTGTAAGTTGTATGACATCTAACCAACAGGCAGCAAGAGGGCAACAGAGACTGCCAGGAGGACACAGTTCAAGAAAGCATAGTCTTCTGGAACTTAGTTACAACAGTACCACCAGTCACGTTGCTACACTGTTTTGTGGAATCATCACTTTACTGTATCAACACTGCACTGGAGACCATGACATACCCCAGAGAGTGAGCATCCAGAGCCTCCTGGGAGGTTCATCAGAAGCTTGCAGACAGTGTGTTTAAGCTGCTGTGACATTGATGTGGTACTCTTCACTGTCTGCCTGTGGCAGATGCTTCAGGACTTTACACCTCTGTTTTTAGAAAACAACAGTAACAAGTTTCCCAAATTTGTACCTTAACAACTTTATTGTAACGGAATTGCTTTTGTGTGTATTTTTTTTTGACAAAATCTTTACTCAACCCAATCACAGATTGTATTTTAAGTAATTTAAACATTATTAGATATGAATATTTAAAAATTTTTTTTGGTATTTTTCTATCTGAAAGATATGCTTTGACAATTTATCACTATTTTTTGGTTTTGCTTTTCATGATCCATTAAGCTAAAATTATATCAGTTATTTTTATGCTTTTAAGGAATCAATGTTTCATTAAAAATATATTTACTGTTTGATTAAGTCATTTCTAGTACCTTTTTTCTATAAATATTGTAGTTACTTTTCTCTATTTTTCCTAGGTTTCTAAATTACATTGTTGACTCAGAACTTTCTTTTATATTATTTTATACACATTCTTTCATTTATTTTCCTCTCTCTCTCTCTCTCTCTCTCTCTCTCTCTCTCTCTCTCTCACACACACACACACACACACAAACACACACATCTCTTGCTCTCTCAACAAAGCCTGCCTTAAATTCCTGCTCCTTCCTCTGCTCTCAAGTACTCCTCTTATACGTATAAACGTTTGATTACTAATGTTTATTGTCTCTCAGATATGCTATTTTAAACTTATAATAATTTTACATTATTTTACTTTTTAAACATATGGAATATTGTATAATTGTCTTTCATGTACATGGTATTGGTAAAAATATACTCTTTCTCAAATATAATGTTCTGAAACTACCAGTTGCTTAAATTTGCATTATTCTTCCAGTATTCTTCGTGTTTATTTGTATCATGTCTAGTTTTTCTGTAGCATTAATACTTTTATTAGTGAATGCAATTCTTCTGTATTCCAACATTTAGCTGGATGTATCACAACTCTGAAGTCCCTTTTACAAACCTAAGTCGTCGCTTTGATTGTTAATTCTACTGTTAACCTTTTGAGGTGAACTACTGATCCTAGACTCCAAAAAGTCAGCACTTCCATGTTCACTACTTGTTACAGAAACACAGGATTCTTCAAAGTCAATATTCTGATATCTTTGCTTATGCCTTAAGGTCTGTCTATGAGACTTGGGGCAAGGTGAAATAATTTAAGAATGGAATGCCTTGTGGGCTTTGCTATGAAATATAAAGTCCTTTTGATCTGATCCAGGAATCCTATATTTTCAACTAGCATTTGGAAAACAATATCTGGCTAATTTAATGCTCTGTAGAGAGAAAAAGTTAAATTACAGACACTAGAGTGTTCTTCTATAGTGATAGAGTTATTTGTTTCTTTTCTTAATTCTATTAACTCTACATTCTATAAGAAGCCATATTATAGTCCAAGTAGAAAGGACAGGCAGGTGTCCTCTAGAAGGTTATGGGAAAACATCATAAGCTTTATTTTCTGTCTTGCCAAACTAGGAAGACCACGTGATCTCTTATAGTTTTACCTTTCTAGTCTTAATTGAACTAGACCCACAGCTCAGGAGATTTGATACACCTGTCTAACCTTCATGGATATTTGCATACACATTTGTATATGCACACATAATATAAACACAATTACAATAAAATTTTAAATCAACACATTCTCAGTATGAGTTAAAGATTCTTTATTCTTATAAGCCCTGTAATAGATGTCAAAGCTGGAATAAATTTTCCAAAGTTCCTAAGTTCTGCAAGATATAAATGAATTTTTAGACATTTAATCAAGTTGAAGAGTTTTCATCAACTATGAGAGTCTGAAATGACTTAAACTCACAATGGGAATACAACATATCAGTTTTCTGAGAAAAAAAAAATGAAGATCAATTACCTACTGAAAAATCAGAAGAATTATTTGTGTTATTTTATGTGTTTTGGTTATTATTACAGAACTATCAACAAAATGTGTATAATATTAAGATACGCAGCAGTGTCTCTAATTCCAGCAACATGCAACTCCTGCATAGTTTTAAGCCAGATGGGGTCCCAGCACTGAGAGGGGGAAGTGGACACAGACAGGGCTTGAACTCTTAATCAAGAAGCAATTGATATCCACTGACAGAGAGAAAATAAAATCCATTTTTCTGGGTTCACTGGGTATACCAACCACACTCTAAATCAAGCTCCATGCCTAGGAGTAGCTGGCCAATACAAATTATCTCAATGACTCTTTGGTGAATGTTTTCTTTCATTTTTCTGTGTTTGGACTTTGGGTTTGTTTGTTTGTTTGTTTGTTTGTTTGTCTTACTGGTCTTTGGTCTGCTTGTTTGATTTTCATTTTTGCGGTTTTATGGTATTTTTAAAAAGACAGAGCTTCTCTAGAAAAGCAGAGTATTTAGGGCCCCCCCATCATAATTGAATCAAATATCACGATAGAGTGAAATACAAACCACCAAGTATTCTTTTTAAATTTAATTTTTATTGGATTTTCTTTATTTACATTTCAAATGTTAACTCTTTTCCCTGTTTCTCCTCCGGAAACAGCTTATCCCATCCTCCCCTCCCCCTGCTTCTATGAGGGTGCTCCCCCCACCCACCCACCCACTCCAGCCTCCCCTACCTGGCATTTCTCCACACTGGGGCATCGAGCCTTCACAGGACCAAGGGCCTCTCCTCCCACTGATGCCCAACAAGGTCATCCTCTGCTACATATGTGGCTGGAGCCATGAGTCCCTCCATGTGTACTCTGGTTGGTGGTTTAGTCCCTAGAATCTCTGAGGGATCTGGTTGTTTGATATTGTTGTTCTTACTGTGACTGGGCAAACCTGTTCACTACTTCAGTCCTTTCTCTAACTCCTCCATTGAAGACCCCATGCTCAGGTCAATAGTTGGCTGTGAGCTACCGCCTCTGCATTTGCCAGGCTCTGGCAGAACCTCTCAGGCTCTTGTCAGCAAGCACTTCTTGGCATCCAAAATAATCTGGGTTTGGTGTCTGCATATAGGATGGGTTCCCACATGAGGCAGTCTCTGGATGGCCTTTCCTTCAGTCTCTGTTCCACACTTTGTCTCCATATTTCCTCCCATGAGTATTTTGTTCCCCCTTCTAAGAAGGACTACAGCATCCACATTTTGGTCTTCTTTCTTTTGAGCTTCATGTGGTCTGTGAATTGTATCTTAAGTATTACGAGCTTTTTGGTTAATATCCACTTATCAGTGAGTGCATACCATGTGTGTTCTTTTGTGACTGGGTGTGAGTGAGGTTCACTCAGGATGATATTTTCTAGTCCCATCCATTTGCCTAAGAATTTCATAAATTCATTGTTTTTAATAGGTGAGTATTACTCCACTGTCAAAATGTACCACATTTTCTGTATCTATTCCTCTGATTGAAGGGCATCTGGGTTCTTTCCAGTTTTTGGCTATTATAAATAAGGCTGCTATGAACATAATGGAGCATGTGTCTTTGTTATTTGTTGGAGCATCTTTTAGGTATAAGCCAAGGAATGGTATAGCTGGGTCCTAAGGTAGTACTATGTCCAATTTTCTGAGGAACCTCCAGACTGATTTTCAGAGTGGTTGTACCAGTTTGCAATCCCACCCAAATGGAGGAGTGTTCCCTTTTTTTCACATCTTGCCAGCATCTGCTGTCACCTGAGTTTTTGATGTTAGCCATTCTGACTGGTGTGAGGTGAAATCTCAGGGTTAAAACCACTGACTTTTATACTCAAGACTTAGAGTTATCATGATCAGGACTTCAATGGTCTCTACTCCACTGTGTACAGTCGTCATTTTCCTTATGTTCTCTTTGTCCTTTTTCTGTTGTTTCTACCTCTTTATATCCTTCTTCCTCTTCCTTTTATTCTTAGTCATCTCCTTCTTTCCTTGGTCTGGTGATTGATCTCAGGAAATAAATTATACTACATATGTGTCCTATCACTGCATTCTAAAGTCACTTCACAACCAAGATCACATTATTCTTATTTTGTTTGTTTGTTTTGTTTTTTCAAGACAGGGTTTCTCTGTGTAGCCCTGGCTATCCTTGAACTCAGTCTGTAGACCAGGCTGGCCTTGAACTCAGAAATCCACCTGCCTCTGCCTCACAAGTGTTGGGATTAAAGTCATGTGCCACCACTGCCAGGCCACATTATTATTACTAGTTGTCATTCATACTATTTGTGTGATTAATAAATATAGAAGTAGTATATATTTAATTCTCATGCAAATGCAAGACAATACCAGTGTGAAATAAGCCTATGATATCATTCTATGAGAAAATGCTTACTCTGTTAAGTGAAAAGTATTTATATCTGAGGAAAGGAGCTATCTCTCCTTTTTTTAAAACAAGTTATCTGACTCCTCGCAAAATTATTTGAAAAAGCCGTGGGTATGAATGTTGAGAAAAAAATAGACAAAGAATAAGAAGTGTTTTGTATCCAATTTGTTTTAAAGAAAAGTATTCATAAATACATAATTACATGGTTGATGACATGTTTTTTCTTTACCCCAAATGTTCTGATTCTATGTGTTACTCAATTTTATTAGACCGTTTCTAGAGTTTTTTTTTCCTTTAAATAAAATATTTTTCCAGACAAGGCACAAAATATAAGTAAAGAGTAACTTCTTTTGACATTTCATACTAATTTTCAGAAATCTTCTTCAGCTTTTACATTGTCCATCTACAAAGATGGAAGGCTTAAAGAAGCACTCTGGAATTCAAGGCACAAGACAGCCAGCTTTTAGAGATGAGGAACCATGAGGATCTTATACCTTGGAATTCTTTCTGTTCCTTGAAAGGTACCTGATCAGTAATGGAAACACTAAATATTTTTGATTGGAGACAAGTGAATGTCCTCAAGTGTTCATTATGTTATCTTTTGTGTAGATAAACTCACATATTAGGAAAGTTTTGAAAATAAAGGTATATGTACAGAATAAAATTGTAGAATAATTTTTTTTCAGAAAAAGGTATCAGACAAAGTTTCTCATCTAGATGGAAGTCACACATTTAGAATGGATTCAATGTTCTTTCCTTACCTTGGAAGGTTGTCACCTCTGTGCCAGCATTGCCTAATCTGAAAACCTCCCCATACTGAATCCTTTAACTCTGAGATTGTCTCTAATGATAAAATTCATATAGTGGCCAAGCCTTAAATATTACAAAATCTTTCTTAGTTGATGATAAAACACATACCCAACTATTTCTTCAAACTTCACACAGTGTTGATGTATATTGGCCATATGGACCCACAAAACAAACATTCCAGTCACATAGCTTGCTCTGAATTCATCATTCTCTCATTGTTTTAGTATTTAAATATACCATTGAATCTCAACAAAAATGAAAAGACAAAGGTAAGGAAGAAAGTAGAAATGACAAAGAGACAGAAACATGTCTCCCAACTCCTACAAAAATTGTCAAGTTTCCCCTCTCAATGAAGAGTGATGACATTCTAAAAACTACAGAGAGACAAATGTTCTTTGAAAGTTGGAACCCATCAGGCAAATGAGAACTTAGATCAGGTTGACATTATATGACATGAAAGTTAATTTTTGAGAGTAAGTAGGATTTTAAAATTTCTTTCTGTCATTTCTAAAAATTATTTTAGCATTGAGCCAATGTTCTCACATAACACATGACTTAAAAAAATCAGAAAACAAGTTAACTCTCATAGTATATATGTTGCTTATTTTATATAAAATGTATTTATACACAGCATTAATTCATATAACTTGATTCATTAAATATCTAGAAAAATACATGCTATAATTCAGGAAATGAGCTAAGTAGTAGGAAGAATTTCAAAGAAGATGATTTTGCCTTAAATATCTTAACAATAAATTAAAACTAAAAAGAAGTAGGGGTTGTAAGAGAGATAAAGCTGACAACATGAAATGGTTTGTGCAAGTATATCGCATACTGAGATATCTCAGAAACAACCATGCACCAACAGAACAGGGGGCCTGCCATGCTGTGAGATGCAGCTACATTTTACTCAAAAGCTTGTTTTCACCTTGCCATTGTCTCTGGACTCAATCATTAGTTTCATAGAAAATAAGTTTTATTTTGTCACCAGCTTTACTCCTGCTAATCTGCTTTATGCTCTTCCAGAAACAAACTTTTCATGCTGCCTATGGCTAACCACAACAGAAAGATTAATGAAACACAGTACAATCATAATTTTAGCCCTTGGAGGTAAAGAAAGGAGGATGTCATCATGAGTTCAAGAACTTATGGACTACATAACAAGGCTTTGTCCCCTTCTGTACCCAAAAATGAAACAAGATGATAGTTTATTTTTTCTAATGAGACTTCTAAATGATATCCTGATATTATATCCTTTCTCCTACATACCAGACCATTTTCTCTTTGTCTCTGTCTTCAAACCTTTTTCCTAATAGAGAATCTGAGATGCTGCCATAAAATGTCTGGGCTCTAGTGTGTGTGTATATGTGTGTGTGTGTGTGTGTGTGTGTGTGTGTGTGTGTGTATCTTCCTTCTGAGGGCTCAGATCTTTATGGGAGAAATGTTAATTGGAAAGAAAACAATGGCAAAATGTGGGAAACCTTCAATAAAGAGATAATATCAGAAAATAGTTGAGGAAAGATAATAGTTTTTCAACAGAAAGTGAAGATGGTCCAAGTCCACATTGGTACTGTGCCTTCCCAAGGTAGATTCCATCTTTACAGATTCTTTTCCTCATAAGAAGTAATTCAAATGATCCATGTTATCCCACAATTTCCTTTCTCTGTTTCTTGTTCCCTCACCAAAGAGCCATGGAAAAAAGCACAATGGTTAGAAAAATCCAGAAGGAAGCAACTCACCGTCCTTTGCTCTCTAGTTTGTAAGACTGGACAGCAGGGATGATATGACCACAAAACTGGACACCATCACATCTGCTTACTAGGGAATTTCTATACAATTGATTATGATATGATGTCATGGGCAATGAAATTACAAAAATGTTCAGTTTTAAGTTTTCAGTTCTTAGTGTCAAGTAAGTAAAAAGACATTTACTTCAAGAGAGCATACAGATTTGACAATGAAGAGGAATATGAGTCATGGACTTTCCCAATGATCTTGACTAATCTATGACTTATCACCTCCTAGGAAGGAAAAGAGAAGCTTCTCCAGTGCTCAGATCTGCAAAAGAACATAGTTTCTTTTTCATTCTCCCTTCTACCAGCACATGCTAAGCACTTGTTATTTAATACTTTGACTATTGGAATAGTTTCCTAGAGTTTCCTAGGTTTCATATGTGTGTGTGTGTGTGTGTGTGTGTGTGTGTGTGTGTGTGTGTAGCAATTAGAGCATCAAATACTTAAGTTTTCTTGATAATTCAAAGTATGGCAAGTCCATTTAGTATTATCTCATCTACTGGTTCATTCAAGATAGATCTCACAACCTTCAACCTGTTATTTAAGCCCCCAAACTCACTGTGCTCATTAACCTGCATTTTGGTTCTCTCTAGCCTAGTATGTTTTCTGTCTTTTTCCTAGCATTCTCCTCATTGCCCAGTGGTATCAGGTTCATGCAACATCACTGCCCAAGTTTCTTCCTCTCTACTGTTTTCCAAACTGTGACTCTTCTATTTTAACCAGTCATTAGAAAGATCATGTTGACCTTTTCATGTTCTGAATTATACTCCCGAGAAAGACCTGGGAACATGGCCTTGGCCACAGGGCTCAGTGGAGAAAGCCTGATCTCAGTTATAGTCATTCATAGACAGTCTCCTCTCTCTCTTTCCTTCTTTCTCTCTTTCTCTCTCTCCCTCTTGTAGTTTAATGTATTTTAATAGCAAACTTACAGCAACAGCACAGAAGACAGACAATATTAAAAACATGTACTTTCATGTAGGACAACTCAGAAAAGTCTTGTTAATGGATGGAATCTACTGTATGATAAAAATGCTACAAACACCATTTAATTGCCATAAATAAAAAACGTATTTATTTTAAAAGAAATTCAAATGCTGACATTGTCCAGAAAATGTTAACAGGTTTATTTATAACTGTTATCAGGTTGAACTGTTGGAATGTGTTAACTGAAACATCTTGATTCCATTGATGCTTTACATCTTGCATTTATATTAAAAATTCACACACAAATGAACGTGGAGAAACTGCCAATACCTGATTCTGTCCCTTATGTTTTCACTCGAAATCTATATTCCTGTGTACCTTTGACCGAATGGAAAACATATACAACATTCAGAACTACTGATAACAGGAAGAAGAGGGATTTTTTTTTTTTTTTTTGAGAATGAAATGTTTCTCCTTATAGTGGACTCTTTAGCACCCTCTCCGCGAATGCAGCCTGCCAGCTGGATATCTTTTGGCATAACTGTTACACGTTTGGCATGGATAGCACCCAGGCTGGTATCTTCAAAAAGGCCAACCCGATAGGCCTCACTTGTCTCCTACAAAGCACCAATAGCTGCACTCTGGAAGCGCTGATCTGTTTTGAAGTCTTGAGCTAGGAGAGCTTGCGAATCAGAAGTTCAGTAGACTTCTGATGGCTTCTGATTTCATGGCATGCCACAGTACTAGGCCTGTAACGATGAGGTTTCTTCACCCGTCCAGTAGAGGGCAAACTCTTGCGAGCCGCTTTTGTAGCCTGTTGTTTCCTGGGTGCTTTACCACAGGTGGATTGCAGGCAGTCTGCTTTGTATGAGCCATGGTATGGGCACCTCCTTACTGACCCCCCTTCTCCTTCGGCTGGAGTTCTGCAAGCAAGAGGAAGCACCGGCATTAGAGAGCAGTGGCAAGTCTCCTCGTTGAGTCACAGATGGTAAAAACACGCTGAGGCTTCAAGTATCCGTATTATTTGCCAGCTAAAGCATAGTAAGATAAAAAGAGCCTAATGCCTGACTTTGAATAAAGCTGACAGATGAGCTGGGTTGATGGTTTTAGTTTATAGACTCAATTCATAGAAATTGAAATATCTCTGAGGTCTCCGACCCTAGAGACAACACATTCTCGTTTTGCTTAAGCAAATCTGAGTCGGGCTTTTAGTCATCTGTTCCACCAGACATGGTTGATACAGGAACCCAGTGCTAACAATATGTGTTACAAGAAACAGGAAACTAAAGATAGAAAGGAGCCTGTTACTTTTTAACTGTACGAAGAATTTCTGAAAGCTTAACTAAGAATAAAATTCAGTTCAAATGTTTTCTTGAATAATGCCTAGGATGACAAAAATCTTCTTGAGGGCTTATTCTTGTTACTTGATACCACATCACCAGTGAGACACAGCTAATAGTTTGGGTGTAAGGAACAAACCAAACTCCCAGTATGACAGTCCATATTATTTAAACTTTAGAAAGGAGATGGCAAATATAAACTACAAGGGGAATTTAGTTTAGGTTAAGTCTGACTATTCAGTGACTAGGAAGCAGTTCTGACTAGTGAATTAAAGCTATGTAAACCCAGCTGATACCCTGTTCTGAAAGATATCTGTACTCCCCCTGAACACCTATGCTCCTGTGTCATCCCCTTCCCCACATCTTGTATTTTTGTGTTTATAACCCCCATGTTAAAAAGTAAAAATTATGATTTGATAAAACAAACACACACACACACACACACAGTGTTCCCCTGGTTCTGCTGACTTAGCTCCTGACAATCTATTTTCTTGTTCTCAGAAATACTTTGAATTATAAAACGTTATTGTGGTTTTTGATAATATGCTGGGTAAAATAATCTTTATTGATCTCATTTTAAACATCAAAGTTTGTAGTGAGTTAAAATGTCCTTTAACATAATTATAGGTCATATTTATTTTCATATTGTAAAATGTTAGTTAATCTGTTGAACATTTTAAAAAACTGGATTCCTTTTTGAGAATTTCATATATGAACACTGTATTTACATAATTTCCCCCTTTTTCTCCTTCCTCCCACTTTTCCAAACCCCCATACTTTTTGAATACATCTTATTGTTTAATTATTGTTTATATATGTAAATGTGTATAAGCATATATGTTTATACAAATATTGATAAATAAAGTGTTTTGGAAAAAAATGAAAAAAAAAACCAGCTAAAAATAAATAAACAAACAAACAAAAAAGATGTGTAAAATCAGAAGATAATGTCTTTGTTTGGGAAACCCACGTCCATAAAACTCTTTCTCATAGACTAAACAACAGTGAACTAAAATCACATGGAGCTGAATGACAAAGTTAACACTAGCTAAGGATTGGAAGGCATCCCAAATGGGAAAGGCATAACCTATAGCAACAAGGAGGTTAGGAGTCTTATACATTGTAAGAAATGAAACATATTTTAACATATGTTAAAACCACTTGACAACTCTTTTACCTGTTAAGATTGTCATTTAAAACACGGATTTTTTTTTAACTGTAAGTTCTTTTGCTGGAGGTGTTGCAATTAGTCAGTGCATTACTCTCTGGGGCTAAGCAGGAATCCCTGTCTCACACTTAGGACATTTTTATTTTTCCTTAAGAAACTGATGACTCAGAAATAGTCTAATGTGCAAATGTAATAATGTCTTCTAATAAGATACTTTGTAGCCTCGATCCAAATATAAATCAGAGGGCACAATATGCTTGCATTTTGTAAATGAGAGCTAATGATGGTCCTCCCTTCTAGTGAGCTCTATGAGGGAGTCCCTGGGACCCTGAGCATGGGATATTTATATTCTCTGGTCATTATCTCCAGGTTGTGTACATTGAGCATGGAAAACTTTGTTTCAGAGCCAGAAAGAATGGTTTTTTGTTGTTCATTAGATTAGTATTGTGCTTTTAGACAGAATACAATTTGATTGAGTTTCTTTAGATGACCATAGTGGTAACAATGGTAACGATGAGTTTACTAAAGGAACATCTTTTGGGTATATGCCCAGTAGTGGTATAGCTGGATCCTTGGGTAATACTATGTCCAATTTTCTGAGGAACCAGCAGAGTGATTTCCAGAGTGGTTGTACCAGCTTGCAATCCCACCAACAATGGAGGAGTGTTCCTCTTTCTCCATATCCTCACCAGCACCTGCTGTTACCTGAGCTTTTGATCTTAGACATTTTGACTGGTGTGGGGTGGTATCTCAGGGTTGTTTTGATTTGAATTTCCCTGATGACTAAGGATGTTGAACGTTTCTTAAGGTGCTTCTCGACCATTCAAGTTTCCTCAGTTGAGAATTCTTTGTTTAGCTCTGTACCCCATTTTTAGTAGGGTTATTTGATTGTCTGGAGACTAATTTCTTGAGTTCTTTGTATATATTGGATATTTGCCTTCTATCAGATGTAGGATTGCTAATGATCTTTTACCAATCTGTTGGTCACTATTGTGTTCTCTTGACAGAGTCCTTTGCTTTGCAGAAGCTTTGCAATTTTATGGGGTCCTATTTGTCAATTCTTGATCTAATAGCACAAGACATTGGTGTTCTGTTTAGGAAATTTACCTCTGTGCCCAGATATTCGAGGTTCTTCCCCACTTTCTCTTCTATAGTTTCAGTGTATCTGGTTTTATGTCAAGGTGGGGAGATCTCAGTCTGAGGTCCCAAGGGGTCAGAGCTCCTGGGTTGGGGTTCTCTGGGCCAAGGCAGCTGACCTAAGACTGGCTGGTCTCAGCCCTTGGGCACCCAGGTGCCACTGGGAGACCACAGAAGGACTGAGACAGGGGCATACTGGCTGGACTGGCTGGCAGCTGAGAGGGACGAGGGAGAGAAGCTCCGGTGTTGCTCTGCAAGGTGGATGAGACTCATGGTCGAGGTGACTTGCTTGGCTGTGTCACATCTGGCTAGCTTGCTTGAGTTGACAGACCTTTATGGCAGGAAAGCAGAGAGTTCCTCCATGGAGATTAGGCCATGGCTCTGTAGTTGAAGACCATCTCCATGATCTCCCATTGCAGGCTGCAAGTATGAGAGGAAGTCCATGGTTTTAAAAGGTTTACTATCATGGTGGAAAGTGGATGAAGCTGTACCCCTTTGTCCTTAGGGCAGGCCTGAGGTTAAATATCTTTTTTGAGTAGGAGGAGGGTCTGAGAAGGAATGCTTAATTGGCTACACCTTCTGGCCTTTAGGTAACTCATGAATATGGAGATCTCTTGAGGCTCTGTAGCTTGTAGTCATGCCCTCTACTTGTGCTACCAGTGTGACATGACCTAAGGCCACAAACCTTTCTTTGGGTGGGGCTGTGGATAAGTGAAAGGAACCAGGACCGAGGAGCAAGGCTGAACACCTCCCATCCCATTAGGATATTATCTGGGGTTCGAGGCCTTTGCTAGACCAGGTATCCAGTTGCCTCTCACAGCCAACTGCCCCACAACCAATTATATGTTCAATTTTGGAGAAAGTACCATGAGGTGCTAAGAAGGCATATTTTTTTGCTTTAGGCTGTAATGTTCTATAGATATCTGTTAAATCCATTTGGTTTATAACTTCTCTTAGTTTCACTGTGTCTCTGTTTAGTTTCTGTTTCTCTGATCTCTCCATTGCTGAGAGTGGGGAGTTGAAGTCTTGTGTGAGATGCTACGTGTGCTTTGAGCTTTAGTAAGGTTTCTTTTATAAATGTGGGTGCCCTTGCATTTGGAGCATAGATGTTCAGAATTGAGAGATCATTTTGGTAGATTTTTCATTTGATGAGTATGAAATGTGTCCTTATCTTTTTTAATAATTTGTGTTCTTGTCTTTTTTATAATTTTTTGTTGAAAATCAATTTTATTCAATATTAGAATAGCTAGTCTAGCTTGTTTCTTGGGACTATCTTCTTGGAAAATTCTATCCTATTACTCTGAGGTAGTGTCTGTCTTTGTCACTGAAGTGTGTTTCCTGAATGCAGCAAAATGCTGGGTCCTGTTTATGTATCCAGTTTGTTAGTCTATGTCTTTTCATTAGGGAATTGAGTCCATTGATGTTAAGAGATATTAATGAAAAGTGACTGTTGCTTCCTGTTATTTTTTTAATTAGAGGTGGAATTATGTTAGTGTGGCTATCTTCTTTTGGGCTTGTTGGAAGAATATTACTTTCTTGCTTTTTCTAGGGTATAATTTCCCTCCTTGTGTTAAAGTTTTTCTTCTATTATCCTTTGTAGGGCTGGATTTGTGGAAAGATATTGTGTAAATTTGGTTTTGACGTGGAATATCTTGGTTTCTCCTTCAATGGTAATTGAGAGTTTTGCTGCGTATAGCAGTAGCCTGGGCTGGCATTTGTGTTCTCTTAAGGTCTGTCGGACACATGCCCAGGATCTTCTGGCTTTTGAAGTCTCTGGTGAGACTTCAAACTCTGGTGTAATTCTGATAGGTCTGCCTTCATAAGTTACTTGACCTTTTTTCCTTACTGCTTTTAATATTCTTTCTTTGTTTTGTGCATTTGGTGTTTTGATTATTATGTTATGGGAAGAATTTCTTCTCTGTTCTGGTCTCTTTGGAGTTCTTTAGGCTTCTTGTATATTCATGGGCATCTCTTTCTTTAGGTTAAGGAAGTTTTCTTCTATAATTTTTTTGAAGATATTTACTAGCCCTTTAAGTTGGGAATCTTCACTTTCTTCTACACCATTATTCTTAAGTTTGCTTTTCTCATTGTGTCTTGGATTTCCTGGATATTTTGGGTTAGAATAATTTTTTTTTTGCATTTTGCACTTTCTTTGACAGTTGTGTTAATGTTTTCTAAGGTATCTTCTTCACCTCAGATTCTCTCTTCAATCTCTTGTATTCTGTTGGCGATGCTTGTGTCTACGACTCCTGATTTCTTTCCTAGGTTTTCTAACACCAGGGTAGTCTTCCTTTGTGATGTCTGTATTGTTTCTATTTCCATTTTTAGATCCTGGATAGTTTTGTTCAATTCTTTCACCTGTTTGGTTGTATTTTCTTGTAGTTCTTTAAGGGATTTTTGTGTTTCTTCTTTAAGGGCTTCTACCTGTTTACTTGTGTTCTCCTGTATTTCTTTAAGGATTTTATTTATGTCCTTCTTAAAGTCCTCTGTCATCATCATGAGAAGTGATTTTTAAGTCAGAATCTTGCTTTTCCAATGTGATAGAGTAACTGGGACACGCTATGGTGGGAGAACTGGGTTCTGATGATGCCAAGTAACCTTCATTTCTGTTGCTTATGTTCATGTGCTTGCCTTTTGTCATCTGGTTGTCTCTAGTGCTACCTGCCCTCACTGTCTCTGACTGGAGCCTGTCTCTTCTGTCATCTTGGTTGTGTCAGGACCACCCAGAGTCCAGCTTTCTCTGTGATCCTGTGATCCTGAGATCCTAGATATAAGAATTCCTGGGAGTAAGGCTGCCTCTGGGATCCTGCAATCCTAGTGTGACCAAGCTCCTGAGATCCTGTGATACTATGATCCTGTGTTCCTGGGTATTTTAAAGCTCCTTGGAGTCCAGCTTCCTCTGGGTGTTATAGGACTGTGTGCAGTGCTATGATCCTGGGTATGTTAGAGCTCCTTGGAGTCCAGCCTCCTCTGGGTGTTGTAGGATTGAGTGCAGAGCCCTCAGGTCTGCTCAGGGCACCAGTGTAGACTGAAAGGGTGTGTATTTTATTTTTATCATCCTCAAATTCCAAGCAAATTTTTTTGTGCTCTATGGCCCACCAAAATGTAAGTAAACCAAGCCTCAAGCTCTAATCCATATGGAAACCAGAACATTCCAGCTACTCCTGTCATAAACCTTCCCTTTCCTTGAAGCTCTCAAGTATCTAAACTATCATGAACAAGGGAAATAAAATATCTTCCTTTAAGTCACCTTTATCCCCTTCATCTTTGTATTAGTCAGGGTTTCTATTCCTGCACAAACACCATGACCAAGAAGCAAGTTGGAATGGAAAAGATTTATTCAGCTTACACTTCCACATTGCTGTTCATCACCAAAGGAAGTCAGGACTGGAACTCAAGCAGGTCAGAAAGCAGGAGTTGATACAGAGGCCATGGAGGGATGTTACTTACTGTCTTGCTTCTCTGGCTTGCTTAACCTGCTTTCTTATAGACCCCAAGACTACCAGTCCAGGAATGGTGCCACCCACAAGGGACCCTACCCCCTTGATCATTAATTGAGAAAATGCCTTACAGCTGGCTCTCATGGAGCCATTTTCTCAACTGAAGCTCCTTTCTCTGTGATAACTCCAGCTTGTGACATGTTGACACAAAACCAGCCAGTGCAATCTGTTTGTTGTCATATTATTCTTGCTAGAACCCTAAATACTATATTGAATAGATATGTGGAGAGTGAGCATCCTTGTTTTATCCCTGATTTTATTGGGATTGCTTCAAGTATCTCTCCATTTAATTTGACATTAGCTGTTGGTTTGCAATTATTTGCTTTTATTATGTTGAGGTTTGGGCCTTGAATTCCTGATTTCTCCAATACTTTTAACATGAAGTGGTGTTGTATTTTGTCAAATGCTTTTTCAGCATCTGAAGAGATGGTTATGTGATTTTCTTCTTTGAATTTGCCTATATAGTATATTACATTAATGGATTTTCATATATTGAACCAACTTTGTATCCCTGAGATGAAATCTACTTGATTGTGGTAAATGATGGTTTTGATGTGTTCATGGATTCAGTTTGCAAGAATTTTATTGAGTATTTTTGCATTGATATTTATAAGTGAAATTGGTCTGAAGTTCTCTTTTTATTCACATTTCTAACCTTGTTTTATTTTTTGTGATTTGTACATTTTTTATTGAATATATTATTTACATTTCAGATGCCATCCCCTTTCCCCATTTTCCCTCCGTAGCAAACCCCTATCCCATCCCCCCTTCTCTTTTTTGCTTTTATATAATTTTTTAAATGTTAATCAAAGGCTTTATAGGTTTGGTAATGCTCAATTACAAGATACTCATACAATCAGAAGTGTAACCCAATACCCAACCTAGATATATCAACTATCTTTGACTGACGGAGACACGTGAACATCCGCCTCCATGTTCCCACCTCCCTCTTGTCACCTAGCTCCTCCTCTCCTTACTCCCTCCTCTTCCTCTCTTTACTTCTCCCACCTTAGCTTTTCCTACATATCATCCTAACTGTTAAAATAAAACTTTTCTCTTAAAGTACAATTAGAGCATAACTATACCAATTTGTGTCAGTAAGGTACAAGATAGACCCAATACCCAGTCCATCATTTTATTGACTAACCAGAACCTTTGTCATCCCACCTAACTAAAAGACTTAGTTCTGAACCTGGATTTTTTTTTTTCTTGGCTTTAGAATGAATGTCAGCTGAAAACCAGCCTCTCAAATTGAAGTTCTCTTTTTTGTTGCATCTTTGTGTGTTTTAGGTATCAGAGCAATTGTGGATTCACAGAATAAATTAGGTAGTGTTCCTTTTGTTTCTATTTTGTGGAATAGTTTCAAGAGGCAAAGAAGAAGCAAAGGTATCATTATTTGCAGATGATATAATAGTATGCGCAAGCAACCCTAAATTTTCTACCAGAGAACTTCTATGGCTGATAAACAACTCCAAAAAAGTGGCCAGATATAAAATTAACTTAAATAAATCAGTAGCCTTCTTTTAAACAAATGATAAACAGGCTGAGAAAGAAATTAGGGTAAAAACTCCCTTCACAATAGCCACAAATAATATAAAATATTTTGTGGCAACTAATCAAACAAGTGAAAGGTCTGTATGACAATAACTTCAAGTCTTTCAAGAAAAAAAAATAAAAAAAAATCTCAAAAACTGGAGATATCTCCCATGCACATGAATTGGCAGAATTAACATAATAAAAATGGCCATCCTACCAAAGGCAATCTACAAATTCAAGGTAATTGCCATCAAAAATCCTAACACAATTCTTCAAAGACATGGAAAGAGCAATTCGCAAAATCATCTGGAAAAGAAAAAAAAAAAAAAAAAAAAAAAAAAAAAAAAAAAAAGAAAGAAAAGAAAAACCAGGCTAGCAAAAACAATTCTTAACAATAAAAGAACTTCTGGTGGAATCATCATCCTCAACCTCAAACTATACTAAAAAGCAATACTGATAAAAACTGCATGGTATTGGTATAGAGACTGATGCATTGATCAATGTAATAGAATTAAAGACCCAGAAATAAAACCACACACTTACGGACACTTAATCTTTGACCAAGAAGGCAAAAAAGTATACAATGGAAAATAGAAAGCATCTTCAATAAATGGTGCTTGTCTAACTGGCAGTCTGTATGTAGAAAAATGAAAATAAATCTGTGTTTGTCATCTTCCACAAAGCTCAAGTCCAAGTGCATCAAGGACCTCAACATAAAACCAGATAAACGGAATCTAATAGAAGAGAAAGTGGGTAGGAGCCTTGAACTCATTGGCATAGGGGAAATTTTCTTAAATAGAACTCCAATGGCTCAAGCTCTAAGATCAAGAATTAATAAATGAGACCTCATGAAACTGGAAAGCTTCTGTAAGACAAAGGACAGAGCCAATAGGCAACCTACAGATTAGCAAAAAATAAAAAAAATAAAAATAAAGAAATAAACTCTCCACTAACATGACATTCAGTATTATTAGCACATATTTGGGCTAATATCTTAAATATATAAAGAATTCAAGAAGCTAAGCACCAAAAAACTGAAACAACCCAATCAAAAAATGGGGTATGGAACTAAACAGGGAATTCACTAGAGAGGAATCTCAATGGCTGAGAAGCACTTAAAGAAATGTTCAAAGTCCTTAGTGATGAGGAAGATACAAATCACAACTACACTGAGATTCCACCTTACAACAATCAGAATGGCTAACATCAAAAACTCAGGTGACAGCAGATGCTGGTGAGGATGTGGAGAAAGAGGAACACTCCTCCATTGCTGGTGGAATTGCAAACTGGTACAACCACTCTGGAAATCAATCTGGAGATTCCACAGAAATTTTTAAATAGAGATACCTGAAGATCCAGTTATCCTATTCTTGGGAATATACTCAAAAGCTGCTCTACCAGCCACAGGGATACATGTTCCACTGTGTTCATATTGGTCTTGTTTGTGATAGCCAGAAGCTTGACACAACCCAGATATCCCACAACAGGAATAGATACAGAAAATGTGGTTCATTTACACAATGAAATACTGCTCAGCTATTAAGAATGAGGATCTCCTGAGTTTTGCAGGCAAATGATGGAACTAGAAAATATCATCCTGAGTGAGGTAACTCAGACCCAAAAGGATATGCATGGTATGTACTCACTAATAAGTAGGTATTACCCCCCCCCCCAAAAAAAAGTACAGGATACAATCCACAGAACTCAAAATGATTAACAAATTGAAGTGTTCATGTGAAGATGCCTCAATCTCACTCGAGAGAGAGAAGAAGGCAATCACCAGAGTGGGGGGGGGAGTGAGGGACTTGAGTGGGAAAGGGGACAGGGAGGGGAAAAGTCACTTTTATCAATTGTTCTGTCGCAGAGACAGCAAAGCTAAGTAATGCATTATATATGTTTACACACACACACACACACACACACACACACATAAAACTTTAATTCTTTCTCCATATATATATTTGGCATTTTATATTATACAATGGCTGGCATAAAGTGAGGTAGGGTAAAGATTCATTGGGGAGTCTTAGTTTCATTCTAGAGATTTTGGCTCTTAGACCCATTGATTTGGGGCTTGTAATGATGCAGAAAATCATGGTGCTTAGAAGCATGTAGAACAAGCTACTAATATCAAGTTGAACATGAAGAAGATGTAGAAAAGAAAAAAAAGGGCCCCAAAAAGATACAGCATGAAGAAGGTACCATGATGGTATAATTTATCTAACTTCCATTTATTCACTGGACCATCTACACAGCTCATATTTTAACTTCTTTAAATAAAAACCCTCCTTAAAAAATATGTAAGCCCATAACTTGGGATGCAGAGGTAGCTGGATCTCTATGACATCTAAGTTCCCATGGTTTATGTAGTGATTTTCAGGCCAGGGAAAGCTGTGTATTTAAGACCCTATCCCAAAAATTTAAACAAAACACAAAGAAAAATAGAGATTATATTAGTCTATTTAAGTTTTGTTGGGGGCCGACTTTTAGCAGAAAGCGGCTATCAGCTTTGCAGCCATCTTGAGCCATATACCCTGACATGAGACTTGGATTACAATAGCCTACAACAGCTGAGAACACTCCGATAATCTTGGTTTAGATACCTTGAGATTAAAGGTGTGTTAGGAGCCATTCTGTGTTTGCTGAAGTAGCTATACGCTCGCCATTATAAGATGGCGCTGGCTTCCTGTTCCTGGTTCTTCTTGGCCTTGGTGTCTGCAGCTGAATTCTCCCGCTGATAGTACTATCAGTGGATATGTAAATGAGACCCCAGTCTGTAAGCCAATGAGGACAGATCATGTCTCTTTGATAGTATATAAGTCAGTACATTCTGGGGCTTGGGGTCCTTCCTTTGTTCTCCATCTTGCATCCTTCTAACTAAAAGAGCTGTAACAATAAAAGACGCTGTCAGAAGAATCTTGAGTGTGACGTGCTCCTTATCAGCGAGGTAGCGTGTCGAAAAGGTGTGTGAGATTAAAGGTGTGTGACTTAAGAGTATGACTTATCTCTTAGTATAGAGATCAGAGTTAGAGACAAGACCTAAGGGCATGATTAAAGGTGTAACTTAGAGGCGTGGCTTAGAAGTAAGACATATAAAAGGCAGAGACAGAACAGATCAGAAATGAGACTATAGAGGGAGAATCAGACAGGAGACACTTAGAGGAAGAGAGACTGAAGAATAAACGGGATTGAATCACACCCTGTCTGGTCTCCATTCTTTGAGTCTGCCCTCACCCTCGCTCTTGCTGAACCCCGACCCGCAGACTGGAGCAGCAGCTTGGGCCAGGATACAGTGGCTGCCCAAACGTGGGTCGGCCCGGCCTCAACATTTTGCCTGGGCTGCAACATTTATTTTGGCCGCCCCCAACGTGGGGCTAGTGTGGACCCCGACATTATTTTGCCACCCAAACAGGGACTCGAGCTTGGACCTCAACATTATTTATCAAAAAAAGAGAAATGTAGTATATAAAGTTATGGTGAGACATACACCTTAATTTAATGAGTACATATATAGAAGAGAGAAGAAGAAAAAAGTAGAAGGTTGAGGAAAAGGAAGATAAAGCAGAAGAAGAAGGAGGAGAAGGAGATGGTGAGACAAAGACAGAGATACAGAGAGAGAAAGAGAGTCTGAGTTAGTGTGGACATGCACTTTTAACTTGGAGACTTGGATAATGCTAAAGTTGTTTAAAATATGGGGTCTCTTAAGAGATGGGCTGAATGTATCTTGGTGCTGAAATGGTCATGAGACTTACAGAGACAGGCACATAATATTGTGGTTTGGACATAAAGTGTCACCCACATTGTTTGTGTAATAATGTCATGATCCCACGACTGATGCTACAGATCTGGGAGGGTTCTGAAAATTTTAGGTGATTTGTGTCTGTAACTCCAGCACTGAAGGAACAGAGACAGGTAGATTCCTGAAGCTCACTGCTAGGCCACCTAGCCAATCAGTGAGAGATTCTATCAAGAATATAAGGTAGACAGCCTGGTAGAGGAAAATACCTGACATTGATCTCTGGCATCTGCATGAAAATACATGGCCACACACACATACATACATACACACACACAGAGAGAGAAAGAGACAGACTATATATATGCATATATGGAGAGAGAGAGAGAGAGAGAGAGAGAGAGAGAGAGAGAGAGAGAGAGAGAGAGAAGCAAAATCAACAAGCACAAGTAATGGAACTTATGGATTGTGAAATAAAGGGCAAGTCTTTGGTGGAAAATGGAGTGAATAAAGAGGAAAAGAAAGGAATGGGGGTATGTTGTAGGGGGAAGTAAGAACAATGTATCCTGAAACACATGTATGACAATGTCACACTGCAGTCCCTTTGAGTGTATACTCACCAACAGAAGATGAAAAGGCTATAAAAGAAGCTCCTGCATTCATTTATTCACTTGTTCAGTATAGTTAAAGAAACTAGGAGGTTAATGACAGATAAGACAGAGGACCTTCACTTCTAGGGTTTATAGTAGAAATGAGACATAAAGCTGTAATAAAGCTCCAAAAGAGGAGAAACATGGTGCCATGATGGGACACCTCTGAAGGTCTTGGTCACATCTGTTTTAGTTACAGGGTTAGATCAGAAATGTTGAAATGTATGCAAATGCACACAGTTACATGGTGACAATTAAGGAAGAACTTCACAACGAATGCCCACCTCTACGGACCTAATATCATTGAGACTCATAAATAAATTCTAAATAGATGTTTCTGGCTTTGGCCTCCTTATTTTCAACTAACCCTACAAAGTCCTTCACCATTGAGATTTTGCTACTATGAGCAATAGAGACAATAGAAAGATATACATATATGGCTGTTTTAGACAATAAGTAAAATGGGTGCCTCTATGGTCAAACTCATATATCAAACATTATTCAAACTCTCCTTCTCTTTTGCTGAGACTTTGTGGATTATTCCCACAGAGAATTCTCAGAGACAGTCCTTCTGGCTATCTCTATGCTAAGAATCCTCATATATGCTCCCATTCACAGTTTCTATGTTTAAGTAGTACGCTTCATTCATTACCATGAGCTGAACACAGCCAAACGTGTCTACTATCTTTATTTTTGAGCTATGCCCTTAAATTAGTCACACTCAGGAATGAACGCACTTGTTAACTTAGCATGCTCATGATTGCTCTCCCCTTACAGCCTGCTCACACCATAAAGTGGTGTATGAATGAGTAGGAATAGGTTCTCCAAATAAAATCACCTCAATCGTTTAGTTAAAAGCATTGCTTTTAATTACTACCTGTGCTGTTGGTGGGAGTCTGTTCTCCATTGCTTTATTTCCAGGTCAAGCAAGTTTTGGTTTCACATGCGCCAAGATGAACACTCAGCCTATCTCACTGAATTTCTATCTTTTTGGTTGGCTGGATTATGGTATAAACCAAGGACATAAGAAATTTTAATCTTAAGGCCTGTTGTCAGTTTCGAACTGAACCAGCATTCATGTTGTCTGTCTTGTAGTTTATCAGGAGAGACAATATGGTCTTTTCACTCTAATTCTAAATTAAATGTTGTTCTATAAGACTGCAATGAAATTATATTTAACTATCTAGGTTCATACAAAGGCATGAAACATTCAAGAAATATCATCAATCTTGCTTTTGTGTGTGTATGACTTAGTGATAGGAGTATAGGAGTAAAACTTAAGTCCCCATGCACAGGAAGTGAGCACTTCTTCACTGTGCTGTGCCCTCAGTTATGTCACATCAGTGTTTCAAAATCCAGTATGTTTTTAATCTAACCCAAAGAAGAAGCCTGGCATGTTTAAAATACTTTATTTGCGTGTAACCCTTTCAGTGCATTCACAAAACTCACTTGAAATGAAATGCCAAAGTAAAAGCTTTTGTGACCTTTCTTCATTTTGGCCTTTATCTTTTAAGTCCCATTCAGAGCAATTGTCTAGATCACAGGACTCTTTGCCCATGAATATTTATGGGCACTATCCTCAGTCTAGTTGTATGAGAGGTGCCCCAAAATACTATTCATGTTGCCCTTTCTTACAACCATTCTCAATAATCCGAAGAATATGTTGTTTTAGTTTCTTATACGAATCTCATGTGTATCTTGGTATTTTTAGAATACAAAAATATAGACTGGAGAACTTTTTTCACAACAGTTTTAATCCAACGGACAGAAAGAATAGTCCAGGCAATCTGATTTGAACATTTTGTTCAAGTATTTAGTGAGAGGACAGGCCGACCCAAGCTGTTGGGTTATTATGTCTTGTTTATTCTTCTAGCCTATTTTGCACCAATCATAGATCTTTAATAATCTAGTCCAGGAATCCAAATGTGATTAACTTTTATATACTTTAAATTCTTTTTGCAGGGGAGAACCAAATAGATCAAATTTTAATAGTCTCACATCTCTGGCTTATTTTATTTCTCAAAATGATAATGTATGTAAATACTTTGCTTAATGTATGCTACATTCATAAACTCAAAAACACCAGAAGATGGTAATCATTTCATTTATACCAGGTTAAGTAAAACATGATAAGTTAAGCCTTTTGAGATTAATAAAGTTCAGATAACAATAACATAAATAAAATGCTTTTAAATAGTTTTGTTCCGTTTTTCCATTTGCTTGAGGCAGTTTTATTGTGCAGCCTAGGCTAGGCTTAACTCATTATTGAACCTAGTCTGGCCTTGAACTTGGGAACTTCTTGCTTCGCCATCCTATGTGCCTAGTTACAGGGCTGCACCAAGCATGCCTACTGGTTATTTGGATACATCGTATATCAGAGTTTACTTGAAGTGCCTTTATAGCTCTGTTCTCTTGTGTCCAGATGTCTCCAATTGTACCACTGTGTGGTGCAGTGTCAGCGAACTGGAAACATTTTCCATCCAGATGTTTTAATAGTATGCAGAGACAATCATTGGCTATTAACACTGACAAGTGAAAAAAAGGAATGGCTTTTCTGAGTGAAGGTCAATTTTAAATTGTTTTTATTTCCATTCAATTTTTTCTCATTTCATTTTATTCTGTAGTATTTTATGACAAGAAAATGAAACGAAAGAAAGAGGAAGTTTACACACATTTTATTTTAAGTTACAGTTTATAGGAGTATCAAACACGAGCGTTTTATTTAATTCCTTGGGTTGATACCTTTCTGGTTTCCTGAAATATAATACGCATTAATCCCTGTTTGCAGACACCTTGAAATATTTATTGAATAATACAATACAGATTCTAAAACATAATCTTCTTTTATGAATACTGGCACAAGTTCACCCAGCTCTGTGGAAGATTTAAGAAGAATGGCAGGGCAAGATCAGACATTGTTTACATCTCACCTCCAGCAAGATATAACTTTACTCTTGGCTGACCTTTAAGCAAAAGCAATGGTTATGTAACCACGTAAGCTAAAAACTAAACAGGAAAAGACAAGAGAGGGGTCACAGAGCTGGGAATGAACTACAAACTTACTCTATTTGTTAAACTTAGATTTTTATCATGTTGCTCAAAGAAACACTGAAGTTTCCCAAATGGGAAAATGTGACTGATATTTTATCTTTGCTATCTGAGTGTATACATAAATATTTCACTATTTAAGCAAAGTTATTTGGGAGTCTACAATAAAATGCATGGCAGTATCTTGCAATATTAACTGTATTCACTGTTGACAAAGTAAAATTTTGGAATGAACTAACTGCATTCTGTCACTGAATAAATATTAGTTGTAATGAATGCCTATGAATACTGTTCTTGAAATACATCATCTGAGGTTGTTCCAAGAGCAAATAGATTTAATCTTTGGAAAATTTTAGGAACAAGATTTATTATTTGTAGCATATAAATAAAATTGGTAATAGCTGCATGGATTTTTTTCTACTGAAACACTTTCTGAGAAAGAAACAAAATAAATTAAATATTAGCATATAGAAATTCTCTCAGATATTAAAAGATATTGATTTTTAGTAATACACAAAATTTTATTAACAAATTAAAGGATTTCTATATGTGTGTCCTTAACACTGGGATTTCCCCACAGAATTGAGAAGTCACTTAGTATATTTTTGTTTCATATCTAGTAAACATAATAGTATGACTATATGCATTTTAAATATTTAAACAATGGAGCTATAATATAAATTGCCCTGGAAAATATATGAAGAGAAAAGTTGAGTATGAGAGACACTAAAATTGTGCTGTGTGTTCCCAATAAGACACAGATTGTTTCAATCCTGCCTGTAGAAAACCTAAAGATATCAGGTGAATAATTAAAATGTTATATGCAAGGAGCAATACAGGCTATCATATCTGAGTACCCAGAAGCAAGAAAACCCAGGGTTTGGCAAAGGGGTCTTTGGACAGGACATCTTGTTGAACAGGATGTGACAGCAAGCCAAAAGTTCCCACTGGACAAATATAGATGCTCGACGCGACTTGAGCATTGGGTCTGAGAAAGTAAAAGGTGAGGCTGAAGGAGATCAAAGTTATGCAATAGCCCTGAAACAGGGCTGAGGACTTCAAAACAGAAAGAATGAAAAGTGACAGCCCAAAGGGTACTGTATGAGGTCATGGTTGTCACATGATTAACAAGATCACATGTGGCATTCTGGATGACTAATGTGTTGCACTTAGAGAACAAATGCAAAGACTGAAAGATGAGATTCTGGAAGAGGAGTCAGGGTTTGGAGCCTGTGGTATTAATCTAACTGAGAAACTACAGTAACACTGGGGAAGTAGGTGAAAAGAATTTGGGAGCAGTTCAGGAGGTAACTGATTGAGGGAGCTCCTTGAAGGAAAATGAAGTGGTTCTGGAATTTGTTGATATATGAACTTGCAAAGAGTATCAATTGTGGGAAGATAAAGTGGCAAGTATAACTTTAGGTATATTCCTCATCTCTTGTAAAACCTGTATATAGATATTTAAATAAATCCCATGCCCCCCCCGTATGTGTGTGTGTGTTTGTGTTGTGTGCATGTTTACATGATAAAGCCAAAGGGAGATATCACTGTCCTGCTTTATACTCGATGACTTATTTCTTCAAGACAGCATCTCTCAGTGGACCAATGACTCTTTCTTTTTCCATACAGTACTGGGGTTACATGTACAAGAGTGGCCTTTCCCTGCTTTTTTTTTTCATGGATGCCTGTATCTGGATTCAGGCCTTCATGATTTCAAAAATCATCTTACTATTTTGATTTACTCATTTCTATTGATTCTAGATAAGCAACTTTATGGACAGAAAGTATGAGTGGACATGAAGTTTTTATATAGCTGAAAAAATCTTTGTCATTCTTTCTAAACATATGCAACTGAGTGAGCACCACTCTCAGAGTATTCCAACTTACGGTTTGCCTTAGTTTGTTTCCTGTTGCTCCTATAAACACACTGACAAGAAGCAACCTGAAAAGGAAAGAGTTTATTTTACCTTGCATGATCTGGCAACAGTCCATCATTGAGGGAATTCAGGGCAGGAACCTGGAGGCAGGACCTGGAGTAGAGACCAAAAAGGAATGTTACTTACTAGCTTGCTTCATCTGGTTTGTTCAGATTGTTTTCTTATATAACTCGCTTGTCTGGAGATGGTGCTTTCTATGGTAGAATGGATCCTCTTTCACATTTATTATCAATTAAAACACATTTACATATGTCAGTCTGACGGATAAAAATGTCTCACTTTAAGTTCAGTTTTCTTAGGTGATTCTAGTTTGTATCAAGTTAACAATAGAAATTAAACAGCATATACATCTAGTAAGAAAATAATATTGTAATCAAAAGATATGTGATTGTGGTAATTTGAATGTGAGTGGACATCATATTCTGCTATATTTGAATATTTGGTTCCCAGTTGGTATAACTGTTCAGGAAGCATTAGGAATTGTGTCCTTGTTGGAATCATTGTGTTTTTTTGGAGTATGCTTTGAAGTTTAAACAGTCCATTCAAGGCTCAGTCTCATTTTCTGCCTCCAACTTGAGGATCAGGATGTAAAGTCTCAGCTAACATTCTAGCACCATGCCTGCTTGCTTGCTGCCATGTTGTCCATCATTATTTCAAGGAATCTAACCCTCTAGAACTGTGAGCCCCCAAATTAAATCCTGTCTATTATAAGCTGTCTTGGTCATGGCATCTCTTACCAGAAGTAGAAAAGTAACTAAGACAATGATAGAGGCAGGAAACTGTTTCTCTTGAGTATTGCAAAAATTAACAAAATGTATTTTTTATAGAAAGGAACATAAAATTAGACTGATGATAAAAAAGTATAATCGGGCTAATTCCAGGCAAGGCTATTTAGAAGTAAGATTCGGCTAGCTATTTTGTAGTGTTTCTTGTTTGTTTTTCTGTTAGTTTGCTTGTTTTATAAATCAGTGTGCTTAATAAGATTATAAGGTTTTTTTTTTTTTTTTTTTTTTTTTTTTTTTTTTTTTTTTTTTTTTTTTTTTTTACAGTATTGCAAGGTGATTTGTCTTAAGAACCAGCTTTGACTATTTCCTGTGGAGGAAAGATCCATAAATTACAGTTCAGGTTATTTGTCAGTTATGTAGTTTAAAAATTTTTTGGCAGACAGGATTAAAGTATGAGAATTGATCCTGAACTCCAGCTGAGGGGCCTGTGAAATTATAAAGATAATATGTTCAGTACAACATTTCCTGCTGCCCAATTTAAAGGTTCTGAGTAGGAGGTCAGTGAAAAGAGAAGGCAGTTGGATGGCACTATTTGAAATATTTTTAATAAATGTTTTGTAAAAGAATAAAGTGTTATGTTAAGGAATGATTTTCTTCTTAAGCCGAATAGTTATATAACCATCTGATTTATGAGTGAGAGCATTCTTAGAGTCGTGGGGCTTTTAGTCCATCTAGTTCTCAGAAGAACATTTTTTTCTGTGGTACAATGTCTACTGCCTTTTTAAAAATAATTTCAATGATCAGTAAGAAAGAATCTATTATTTTATTCCTCCGTTTTTTTTCAAATAATACAGAAGCCAATATAGAGAGAAATATACTTAAAGATTTCTGCATGAGTTCTTCATCATCTTGGGTTTTATTTGCTACTCACAGCCTTGAATAACATATAGATTTCAAGAGCAATAACTATAGCTGTACTATAAATCAAAGCAACAAGAGGTCTCTTAGTTTTACAAGTCAGATATCAAGAATTAAAAGATAAATAACACTGAAAATCCACAGTCAGAAGGGTGCTTTGTTCCATAGAGTTTCAGATACCCAAGACTCATACTGAATAGTAGAATAAACATAATCTCACACTTATAGAAAATATGAGGTAAACAAAAACAGGGATAAAAGGAAGATGGAACTAAAAATGAAGAAGACGACACAGGATGAATAAGAAAGGGTCACCTGCTGAAGATGGGCTCAAAATGTTCTCTAAGCTTGCAATACTGGTGAACTTATATTTCATTATAAAGTTGATGACATTCATGAAAAAATACTGAAGTCCAAGTATAGAAATTTGTCAAGTTGATTCGTAACATGTGAGGAAGGAAAAGGATATTTTAAAAAGTGATACATGGGAACACATATCACTGGAGACAGAATAAGGAGTTCTCTACTGTGTGTAAGGATACCCTCATCTTTACAACAAAGCCTATATAATAAGGAGAATTTTTAGAAATATAAAAAACTACATTTTAAAACTACTAATATTACTTCTAGTTTACAAAATGAAGATTCCCCAAACCTACTCTTTTTGTTTCATATTGATAAATACCAGTACAGTGTGCAAATCTCTTTTTAAAATTTAATTAAAATATGACACAATTTCCTCTTCCCTCTCTTCATTCCTATGCCTCTCATAATAATCTGATCCCCTGCATTTACAGCCTCCTCATCTTTAATGATTGTTATTATATAATGGTTTAAATAAAGAAATATAGGTACCAATCTGGGATGCCTTGAAATCTGAGCTCAGAGTTCTAACCAGAACTTCAGTACATTGGTGCATTGGTTAACTCCCACAGAAATGCTTCTTTTTGAAGAATGTGGTAGTTAACATAGAGACTCACAACTCTACAACGTATAGAGAGTGACTTTGGAGCACTGAGTTCTAAATGGGATGTCTTTATCATACCTCTCCCCTCAAAGCTTGAGTATCTATGGAGAAAAAGGGGCAAAAAGATTTTAAGAGCTGGAGGTGAAAGATGACTTTAAGAATACAGAGTCTTCTAGACACAACAGGGTCTTTGTACAGAAAAATTCACAGAAACTATGAAAGCATGCACAAAAGTTGTACAAGTTTAAGCTCTGAGAAGGGAAAGTAAACAGAAAGTTCATCCACTACCCTTAAACCTTTTTGTAGGTGATAGTACACACACACACACACACACACACACACACACACACACATGTATGTATGTATGTATGTATGTATGTATGTATGTATGTATGTATTTAATTTGGGCTTAAAGTTCTAAAGGGTTAGCTCCTGACCATCAGGGTGGAGACCATGGTAGCAGGTAGTCAGCAATGGTTTTGGAGCAATAGCTAAGAGCTTCATACTTATCCTCAAATTATATGTGAAGAGAATGAGACTAAACCTGGCATAGATTTTTTTAAATTAATTAATTTAAATTATTGGATATTTTATTTACATTTCAGATGTTATCCCCTTTCCCCACTCCCAACCACCCAGAAACCCCCTATCCCATCCCCCTTCCTCCTGTTTCTTTGAGGATGTGCCCCAACCCACACGCCCACTCCCACCTTCCAGCCATCAAATTTCCCACACTGGGTCATCCAGCCTTCACAGGACCAAAGACCTCCTCATCTACCTATGTCCAACAAGGCCATCCTCCCCTACATATTCAGCTGGAGCCATGGGCCCCTCACTATGTGCTCCCAGGCTAGTGGTTTAGACCCTGGGAGCTCTGGTTGGTTGGTATTGTTACTATCCATCCTCCCCTACATATTCAGCTGGAGCCATGGGTCCCTCACTATGTGCTCCCAGGCTAGTGGTTTACACCCTGGGAGCTCTGGTTGGTTGGTATTGTTACTATCCTCATGGGGCCACAAACCCTTTCAGCTCTATCAGTTTTTTTTTTTTTCTATATCCTCTGCTGGGAACATTGTGATCAGTTCAATGGTTAGCTGTGAGCATCTGCCTCTGTATATGTCAGGCTCTGGCAGACCTCTAAGGAGACAGCCATATCAAGCTTCTGTCAGCATGCACTTCCTGGCATCCATATCAGCGTCTACCTTTAGTGACTGCACATGGGATGGATACCCAGGTAGAACAGTCTCTGGACAGTCCCTTCTTCAGTTTCTGTCTCACACTTTGTCTCCATATTTGCTCCCAAGAGTATTTTGTTATTCCTTCTAAGAAAGGATGAAGCACCCACTCTTTGATCTTTCTTCTTCATGAGCTTCATGGGGTCTGTGAGTTGTATCTTGGGTATTGCGAGCTTTTGGGCTAATATCCACTTATCAGTGAGTGCATACCATGTGTGTTCTTTTGTGATTGGGTTACTTCACTCAGAATGATAATTTCTAGTTCTATCCATTTACCTAAGAATTTCATGAATTCATTGGTTTTGATAGCTGAGGAATACTCTATTGTGTAAATGCATCACATTTTCTGTATCCAGTCCTCTGTTGAAGGACATCTAGGTTCTTTCCAGGTTCTGGCTATTATAAATAAGGCTGCTATGAACATAATGGAGCATGTATCCTTGTTATATGTTGGAGAATCTTCTGGGTATATGCCCAGGAGCGGTATAGCTGGGTCCTCAGGTAATGCTATGTTCAATTTTCTGAGAAACCACCAGACTGATTTCCAGAATGGTTGTATCAGCTTACAATCAGACCAACAAATGGAGGAGTTTTCCTCTTTCTCCACATCCTCACCAGCATCTGCTGTCACCTGAGCTTTTGATCTTAGCAATTCTGACTGGTGTGAGGTGGAATATCAGGGTTGTTTTGATTTGCATTTCCCTAATGACTAAGGATATTGAACATTTCTTTAGGTGCTTCTCAGTCATTTGTGTTTCCACAGTTGAGAATTCTTTGTTTAGCTCTGTACCCCATTTTAAAATAGGGTTATTTGGTAATCTGTAGTATAATCTCTTGAGTTCTTTGTATATATTCAATATTAGCCCTCTATCAGATGTAGGATTGGTAAAGATCTTTTCCTAATCTGTTGGTTGCCATTTTGTTGTATTGAAAGTGTCCTTTGCCTTACAGAAGTTTTGCAATTTGATGAGGTCCCATTTGTCAGTTCTTGATCTTATAACATAAGCCATTGGTGTTCTGTTCAGGAACATTTCTCCTGTGCCTAGCTATTTGAGGGTCTTCTCCACCTTCTCTTCTATTAGTTTCAGTGTATCTGGTTTTATGTGGAAGTCCTTTATCCACCTGGACTTGAGCTTTGTACAAGGAGAGAAGAATGGATTGATTTGTATTCTTATACATGCTGACCTCCAGTTGAGCCAGCACCATTTATTGAAAATACTGTCCTTTTTCCACTGGATGGTTTTAGCTCCTTTGTCAAAGATCAAGTGACCATAGGTGTGTGGGTTCATTTCTGGATCTTCAATTCTATTCCATTGATCTTCCTTCCTATCTCTGTATCAATACCATACAGTTTTTATCACTATTGCTCTGTAGTACAGCTTGAGGTCAGGGATGGTGACTTCCCCAGAAGTTCTTTTATTGTTGAGAATAGTTTTTGCTATCCTGGATTTTCTGTTATTCCAAAGCAATTTGCAAATTACTCTTTCTATCTCTGTGAAGAAATTAGTTGAAATTTTGATGGGAATTGGCATGGACTTTTAAAACCTAAAAACCCAACTCCAGTGTCACAACTCCTGCAACAAGGCTACACCTCCAAATTCTCTTTAAACAATTCATTCAATTGGGAACCAAACATTCAACTGTATGAGCCCATAGGAATCATTTTTATTCAACTGCTCACAGAGGACAACTGACTGTTCTTCAGTGGAGTGACATTAGATATATCAACCATACCTTAAGGCCTCATGTTCAAGATTAGTAGAACATTACAAAAGAGACTCTGTAGTTTATTTTTTTAAGAAATAGAAAAAAAAAATTGATGTTGGGTGAGTAGGGGGCAGTATCCAAGAGGGGTTAAAGGAGAGAAAGTAATACAATTAAAATATATTGTATGAAATTTTCAAAAAGTGAAAACATTTTAAAAGAGAAAAAATATGCATAAATGCAACATGTTGAGTGTGTTCTGTGTTACCTGCATGTGTATGTTTCCAGGGCTGTCCAGTTTGTATGGGATAACCAATTAGGGGGCTCATCCCTAGGGAACAGTAACTTTTTTCTCTCTCAACAGCTGCTGATTGCATGTAGCTTTTCTTCTAAGGGTAGATTTCTGTGAGATTTCTTATATCTTTAGTAGGATGCTCTCTGTAGGAATTGTTAAAACCTTTTTTAAGCAGCCATGCTGTTGAAATTTATTGGGGGGGGGTAGCTTTCGTGTCATAGGTAGAAGTTACTGTCTTTCACGGTCTTACAACAAATTCCTTGGTCTTCTGTATCTTACAATCTTTATGTCCAATTTATTCCTTTTGGGGGCAGTGGTTATATTTTAACTGTATCAACTGGGGATTGGTACTTTAAGGTCAATTGTTCTTTGTACTTTGACTAATTGTAGCTTTCTGTAATAGTCTCTTTCTGCTACTTCTTTGATGAGGGGGTAAGTTCTCTACTTATCTGTGTGTATAGAGATAGTATTTAGAATGCATTTAGGAATCATGCAGGCTTAGGAAGATGAAGTAGTAGGTTCTTGTTTAAAATGCATGGCTTCACTAGCCATATGTACTTTGCTATGTTTCTGGCACCAACCATGAATTTTATCATGTTGAGCAGTTTAAATTGCACAGCTGTTAGCTACCCAAAGATATAAATGCCACCATTGCACCTCTAGAGATATCTTACCGAGGGTGGTTGTTGCTGTAGTTCCTAGGTGTCACAGCTGGATAGGACTACCGATTGGTTCCTCCTCACTTGGCAGTTTACATATCACCTTCTGTTGCTGTGAAAATCTTCAATGAGGATTTCTAGTGAATTCTAGCTCAAATACTGAATACTACCTCCAACATGTATGATGATGACATCAACAGGGACTTATCCTTAACTCCTGGGAGGTAATCAAATGCAATAGCAATATTACATATTATTTGGGAGACATGGATTCCCCTGGCCCCTCACTCCAAAAAAGGTTTTTATGGCTGGTGCTAAAGATTCTGTTAGGTAATCTGTGGCTTCATGTATATATGTTCCTGGGAAAATATAAGATAATGCAATTATTTGAGGCTTTTCTACCCTTATTGTTATTTACCCCCATTCTGTATTTTTCTCCTTCTTCTTCTTTGACTAAAGCACCCTCCTTGTTTTCTCCCCTTACCCTTTATATCACCTTTATCCTGCTGTTCTCTTCTCTAGTCTCCCCAACAATGGTCCCTTTTTATTTTTCTTGTTTCTGTGTTTGTTCCAGGTTATATACTCATATCTGAAGTTGCTTCATAAGTTAACACACAAACAGAAGGTTAAATGTCTCTGAAATCCAACTATGACTGGATTCATTTGCCTGAGTTTTAGGCAAACTTCAAACAATATAGTTTTGCTGAAGAAAGTTCTGGATCACTAATTCAGAAAGTTTATTTTTGTGAAGAAACATTGTCTATAAATGTATTTGTTTTGCATCACCAAATATTCTTTTTCTATATATTATATGGTCTTAGTTATGGTTTCTATTGCAGTAATATGACCAAAAAGCGAGTTGGGTAGGGAAAGACTTTTTTCACATTACACTTTCACATTGCTGTCCATCACTAAAGAAAGTCAGGAGAGGAACTCAAACAAGGCAGGATTCTGGAGGCAGGAGCTGATAGAGAGGCCATGGAGGGATGCTCCTTTCTGATTTGTTTCCCATAGCTTGCTCAGCCTACTTTGTTATAGAACTCTGGACCACCATCCCAGGAATGGCACAACCCACAATGGGTGGAGCCTTCCTCTATTAAAAAAAAAAAAAAGAAAGAAAATGACTTATAGCATTTTTATGGAGGCATTTTCTCAGCTAAGGTTCTTTTCCTTCAGATACCTCCAGTTTGCATGTTTAATTGACATAAAACTAGCCAGCACATGTCCAAAACAATTTTTAAAATGTTTGGAGAAGTATTTCAAATATTTGAAATTTTTTATAGTGACATCAAATAATAATTTATCTCGATATGACTGAAAATACTTATATGAATAGAGCTTAATTGAAATATGTGTTAACTGTGATTGTATCTACAATAATTTATTTGAATTTCACAAATAAGAAACCCAGTCTAGTAATTTTAGGCATATTTTTATGTAACTTTAAATTAACACTTTTGAAGCAAATAATTTGTCTACATTTAAGCATGAATTGATGTTAGTAAGATGAGATTGTGAATTTGTCAAAAGAAATAGGGAAAAACTAAGAGAAATTCTTGAGGAGGGTATAACACTTAAATATAGAAAATGTATCACATAATAAGACAAGGTTCTTTAAAGAGAGTGACTGTAGATAATATCAGGTATAGAAATAATTTACAAATATACATCCACATATACATATATAATTTCTGTGTGTGATTTGTGGAAAATATGCTTGGTACTTGGTACAAAGTTTTAGGTAATTTGTGAAATGTCCCATACATCATAAGGTATTCAACCCAGAGCCCTCAAAGGCTGGTGCAATAGCTATAGTGTGAGTATTTTTAGCTACAAATGGCCAATGTATTACTTAGCGGAGTGTCCTTTGATGACAATTAAGAAAAAAGGTGGATTTTTAAAATTATTTAAAATGAAAATTAATATTTAAAAAATTCACAACTCATTATTAGATTGGAAATCCTTTGATGTCTTCATCTGAGGGTCCGTCCTGATTATAACCAAGGAGACCAGAAGAAATTGTTCATTATTTAGGGTTTGTGAAAATCCAAAAGAAAACAAATTAGGATTTTGAGAAATGAAAAGCAATGAGAAAACTGCAAAGCATTATTTTACCTTGAATAGCAAGTTCACCCATAAGAAGATCATTAGTGGATCAAGTGAACTTCAATAATTTGCTTTTAAAAAATTAATAATGGAGGCTGAAAGCAGGCACATTCCTCTCCTACTTCTAAGATACAGTCCCCTCCAGTCCTATATTCAGCTCTATAGCATGAAAACCTCCTGCAGTCTCCGTTTCCTATTTGACCCCATCCCCCATTGGATCTTGATTATCATCTCTCCCAACCATTCTTTCCCCAACTCATCCCATCACTTGGAACATACCAGCTAAGCAAAAGTGGGCAAACACATAAGCTAACTGAAGACCCTCACCACCCTCTCTTGCCCTCCAAATTAAAGCTCCAATCTCAGTTCTAGAACTGCAACAGAACACCAGCTGCAGACTTCCTTACCTTCTGCCCACATTTCTTATGGATCCCACAGTTGAACCCCATTTAACCTTGTCCCACTCATCACTTTGTCCTAGCACTCAACTTGGCTGATGCCTCTTGCTCAACCACAGACCAAGCCTGTCAGACCAGGTAGCCTGGCCCAGACCTTCTCTACTCTTTGTTTTTTGAAATCCAATCTTCCAGTTTCATCCTCAGCACTACAACATAATACCAGCACTGCCTTCCTTCCCTCTGATTACATCTCCTGTGAATCCCATAGTCCATCCCCAACTAACCTTCTTCCCCCTAGTCAGTAACTTTATCCTATCTCCCCATTCCAGTGGGCAATTCCTGCTAACACAGAGACCAGCCTGACAGAAAAGCAGGTAGGCCATCTAAAAATCTTCTTTTCTCTCTCTATTCCCCCAGATCCAATACCCATGTCTTAGCCCCAACTCTACTGAAGAATGACTATGGCAAACTTCCATGCCCCCAGATTCTATCCCCTGTGGATCCCACAGATCTTCTCATTCTAATCTTCCTCATTGCTTTGTCTCAGACCCCAATCCCAGCAGGTACCCTCCTGCTAACCCAAGGGCTACTTTTTCCAGGGCAACAAGTAGGCCAAAGGAAGGCCCACACATCTCCTATTGCTCTTGCAACCCAATCCCCTCAGTGTCATCCCTACATCTGCAGGAACACTGCTATAATCTACCTTTCCTGTCTGATGTTATCCCCAATAGATTAAGATCTTTACTCCCAACATTTCTTCTTACAGCTTATCCCCTTATCCTAGCCTCCAATACCAGCAGGCATTCCCTGTGAACATACCACCTGAACAGGTCCATAAAACAGGCAATACACACACATCACAATCTCTAAAAGTTTAGAGAAGAAATAGAAACCAAGAAACAAAACATCCACAAAACAAAGATAAACCCATAAATCAGCACCTAGACCTGTAATCAGCCCAAACCTAGATGCTTAGGTGTTAGGAATCTGGAAAACTATGAAAAGACTGAACATAAGAATATAGAAAAAGAGGAAGGAGAAGAATAACAGCTCAAAGGTCCAGAAAAAAAAATTTCAACAAAATCATAGAAGAGAATGTTCCTAACCTAAAGAAGAAGATGTCTATAAAGGTGCAAGAAGCATACAGAACACAAAATCGTTTGCACCAGAAAAGAATGACACCTCACCACACAATAAATGAAATGCTAAACATACAGAACAAAAAAGAATATTAAAAAACTATAAAAGATAAAGATCAGGTAACAAAGTCAGACCTATTAGAATGATATCTGATTTCTCAATGAAGACTCTAAAAGCCTGAAGGGCTTGGACAGATGTGTTGCAGCCTCTAAGAAACCAGAGATGCCAGCCAAGGATACTATGTAGAGTAAGAGTTTCAATCTCTATACATGGAGAAAACAAGATATTCTGTAATAAGGTAAAATTTATATAATATACAAGTCCAGCCCTATAGAAGATGTTAGATGGAAAACTCAAACACAAGGAAGTTAACTACATCTATGCAAACACTGTAAATAAATAATATCACACCAACAAATGAAAAGAAGGGAAGCATGAGCAGACACACACGCATACACACACACACCTCAACAATAACAGCATGAAATTTAATAATAATAATAATGATAATGATAATAGTAGTAGTAGTAGTAATAAATCATTGGTCAATGATATCTCTCAATATCAGTGGTCTTAGTTCTCCCCAAAACAGGGTCCATCCTTTTGCTGCATTCAAGAAACACATCTCAACATCAAGGATAGACAGTACCTCAGGGTAAAAGAATGAAAAAAGATATTCCATGCAAATGAACCTAAGAAGCAAGCTGATGTAGCTATTCAATATCTCACAAAATGAATGTCAAACCCAAACTAATCAAAAGAGGTATAGAAAGACACTATTATACTCATCAAAGGAAAACTCACCTATGATAATATTTCAACTCTTAACACCTATGCCCCAAACATAAGGACACCGAAGTTTGTAAAAGAAACACTGCTACAGCTTAAGTGACATACTGACCCTCACATATTGATAGAGGGAGACTTCAATACCTTACTCTCACCAATAGACAAGTCATTCAGACAAAGACTAGACAGAGAAATCCTGGCGCTAACAGATGGTATAAACCAAAAGGATCTAACATGTATTTACAGAATATTCCACTCAAACAAACAAAGATTATATCTTCTTTTTTGCAACTCAGGGAACTTTCTTCATTATTCACCATGGACACAAAGCAAGTCTCAAAAGATATAGCAAAATTGAAATAAATTCCTGCATCCTATCAGACTACCATGTACTAAAGATAGATATCAACAACAGAAAGTTTACAAACTCATGAAAAATAAAACAACTTTACTGAATGAAAAATGGATCAAGACAGAAATATATAAAGAAATTAGTAACTGTAGAATTCAATAAAATGAACCCACAGCATACCCACATTTATAGGACACAATGAAATCAGTGTTAAGAAGAGTTTATAACATTAAGTACCAACATTAAAAATATTGAAGTGATTTAATATTAGCAGCTAAGCAGTACCCCTGGAAGTTATAGAACAAAAAGAAATAAGTACATCCAAAAGAGTAGATGGCAAGCAATAATCACGCTGAGGGCTGAAATCAATAAAATAGAAACGAAAAGAACAATACAGAGAATCAATGTAACAAAGAGTTGGTTCTTTGAGAAAATCAACAAAATAGACAAACCTTTATTCAATCAAACTAAAAGATGGAGATAGAATATCCAAATTAACAAAATCAGAAGTGTTAAGAGGGATATAATAACAGACACTATGAAAATCCAGAGAATCATAAGGACATACTTTATATGATTTAAATATTGTTGGGAGCCGACTTTTAGCAGAAAGCGGCTAGATTATCTTTGCAGCCATCTGGAACCATGTACCCTGATAAGAGATTTGGTTTTCAATAGCCTACAACAGCTGAAGCACACTCTGATATCCCACATATTTTGCTTTGCTGTTTACTGCCCCCAGCTGCAAGGCGCACGTGGTAGTCACGCCTGCAAGGCATTGCAGTTCACGTGCTGTCCACGTGCTATCCAGGCCATACATGCTTATAAGGCGCACGTGCTATCCACTCCTGCAAGGCATTGTGGTGCACGTGCTATCCACGCTATAGACGCCTATAAGGCTTACGTCATATCAACACCTGCAAGGCACATGGCAAAAACGTATAAATACCTCAGAATTCCGTTCAATAAAAGAGACTTGGTAAGAGACTTGATCAGACACTCTGTCTTGTCTCCATTCTTCGAGTCTCTTCCCCTTTATCCCCCTCTCTCTCTCTCTCTCTCTCTCTCTCTTGCTAGACCCTGACCCTCAGACTGGAGCGGCAGCTTGGGCCAGGACACAGTGGCCGCCAAGCGTGGAGAGGAGCAGGCCGCAACATTTTGGCCCACAAAGCCGGGCAGTACAGGCCGCGACAAAATATTATACAGTGTGTACATGTACTGAAATATATGCTATCTCATTAATATGTACAATTTTTCTTTTATGGATCACTTAAAATAAATTTAAATAAATGAAAAAAAAAAACTATACACCACCAAATTGGAAAATCTAAAACAAATGCATAATTTTCTCAATAGGTACTACTTACAAGTTAAATCAAGTTAAGGTGATCACTTTAACTAGACCTGTAACCTGTAGTAAAATAAAATAGTCCTTAAAAGTTTCCCAACCCAAAAAAAGTCCAGCCAGATGGTTTTAGCACAGAATTCTACCAGCTTTCAGGTTAACATTTTTAATTGACTTTCAGGTGTTCAAATGAGTAGGTCTCTGATTCTTGTGCCTTCTCTTGAGGTTGCTTACTTCTCTAGGTTTGTCTTGTCTAACTTCTATGTGATGGCTTTTGTTTTATCTGATTATAAAAAAAAAAAACCTGTTCTTTTTTATGAAAGAGGGGAGGGTGGTAGAAGAATTTGGGGGAGTAGATGAAGGGGAAATTATAGTCAGGTTCTTCAGAAGTGTCATCTTTGACTTGTAGTGGCTACTTTCTGGTGTCTTCATTTCCTTTTCCCTAGTGTCTTATATTATAAAGACACAAATCATATTTGAACATGATTGGAGCACATTAGAATGACTTAATTTCAACTTTTTTAGCATTTAAAAGCTCTAATATCTAAATACAGTTACATTAGGATGTATGCAGGATTATGATGATGACATATAGTTTTTACACAGATTTTGTGACTACAATTTACCTCACAACTTTAACATAATTATAAATATAAACAAAAGGACACCATCGCATGACATTAACCTAAATACTTTATAACAAATATTAGGAATAGCATTTTAAACTTGTAACAAATAAGTTAATATTTTCATTGAGACATTATCTTAAAATGTTTAAGGAATATTAACTTGTTTTTGTGTTACAGTTAATATAAAGCCAGACACACAGAAAATCACTCTTATATTCTTCCCATCAGCATTAAAATGTATGTACTATGAGCAGCCTATTGCTTATTGCTAGGAGCTATGAAACAAAAGGGAAAAAATGTAGAGTCTCTAGGGACTTAGTATTTAATTACAGTAACTATATGGATGCTTAAGACAGAAAAATAAATAACAAGAATGCATGTGTTAAATTCCAAATAGAAGATTATCTGCCTTCCTGGATTTGAGGTCATACCAGCTTACTCCATGTTGGCTTCTAAAAGATTCCAAGAGAAAACTAACATTGTTTATATGCAGATAATTAGAAGAGAATTTCAGAATAAATAACAGTGATGCACTTTTTAAAGACCTCTGATTTCGCAAGGAGTGCGCTTCCATTGCTTCTTATTTAAGAAAGGAATAGAATATCCTCTTCTATTATTCAAAAATTTTATTATTTTGGACCTATTCAGTTCAGGATTTTTTTTATAAGAAAGTAACTGGAATAGGGACTTTAAAACATGAATTAGTAAATACTATAGATTTGTTCCTATCTATCTATCTATCTATCTATCTATCTATCTATCTATCTATCTATTTCCGTTGTTCTGAATTAGTACTATACCTCACAAATGACCTTTCATTCTCCATGTAGCTACAGCTGACTTTTAACTCTTGATCCTCTCAAGTGCTGGGTTTATATAGGCAAGTGTCACCACACCAGGCAGAAGATGCATTTTTGCCACCTAAGATAAATAATGGCTTAGTATTCTGACTGCCTAAAACATCTCTATTGCTATTTTATCTGCATGGAGATTTATCAAATTCTTAATTCATTTTCAAAATCAGAATGTGTGAGAGAAGACAGCTCCAGCTGTTTTATGTACTGAGCTGTAAAGTGACTTCTCTAATAGAGCACATTAAAAATGCAAAAAAGTTCTGTTTAAGTGGTTAAAATATTGAAGTGGTTAATTTTATTGGAAGAACTTACCATTGAAGTTAATTATGTTTCTTATGTTAATTATGTTAGCATTATAAATGTTGGTGACATGATACCTTTAACCTGAAATAGTATACCCATATAAGGTTTATGGAAGCAGTACAGTTCAGATATAAAATCTCCAAGTTCTGACATCAAAGTGTCTAAATATGAAGCCATTGGCCTATAAACTATGTATGTTTTGGCAAACTCAGATTTTCTTATAAGGACATGTTTTAATGATCTGTGAATTTAGATGTCATGGTTGAGTTGTATATGTCCTATTTTGCAACTTAATAAACAATGTGATTGAATTAAGAAGTGAGTCATTTTGGGAAGAGATGTTAAAAGGGCAGCTTCCATAAATTGTGTTTTAGGGTTTCTATTGCTATGAAGACACACCACAACCAAAGCAACTCTTATAAAGGCAAACATTTAATTGGGGCTAGCTTATGGTTTCAGAGGTTTAGACTATTATCATAGCAGGAAGCATGGCAGCATGCAGTTAGACATGGTGCAAGAGAAGATGAGAGATCTGCATCTTGATTCAAAGCCAACCAGGAGATAGTGGCATCTGTTGGCAACTATGAGGAAGCTCTCTTCTGTACTGGGTGGAGCCTGAACATAGAAGGAGATCTGCTAAACATACTCCCAGAGTGACACACTTCCTCCAGCAAGTGCTAATCCATATGGGGCAAACAAATTTAAACCACTACAAGTAGGATCAGTGATTTTACCAAGAGTTTAAACAGATTAGTCTAGTACCCTTTGCCCTTCAATCTGCTCTAGCAGGTGAGTCCATAGCAACAAGATTTCATCTATGAAGCAAAGTAACCCTCACCAGTCACTGTACTTGTTGGTGTCAGATGCCCAATATGACAGCAACTTGATCTCTAATTCCTCATACTCTAGAACTGTAAGCTATAAATGTCTTTTATACATTATCCAGTCTTAGATTTTTTTTGTCATAAGAGTATAAATGAAATAGAACAAGAAATAATAATTGCCTCATAAAATAATCATGAGGGTTTGGTTAAGGAACACATGATCAAAATGCTTAGTACAAAATTAGCAATAAATATTAGGTATTATTGGTAACCAATGAGTTAGAATATATTTAACGTTTTCTGAGAAATGATTTTCAAACTCATCAGCATACTAGAATAATGTAGAGATATATTTTCAAATTCTAATATATGGCCTTATCCCTAGAGATTATGATTAGATTCACCTCAGAAAGTCTAGATATTTATAAGTTTTAAAGGATCTGAAGGTAATTCTAACATGCATGCTGAGCTTAAAACATCTGATTCATGTATCACATAGAGATGTGTATCATCATGCCACCCTGTCTACATCTAGGACAATCCTAGAATGATTTTCACATATGTGCTATGAGTAACACTTTTTCATACAGAAAGACATCACTTAAAATTATAAGTATACATCCTTTAGAAGGACTGATTCACAGTATACTGAGCATCATGTTTAAATATCTCCTTTAAGAGATTTGTTTCATATCCATATTTAAAAATATGAAAAGTTCACCTTTAACTACCTTATTTTATTTCTTATAAACTTAGGATTAGGATTTTCAATTTATTGTAACAAGACTTTCTTGAGTAATAAGTGACTTTCTTAAATATAACAGAGAAACAATCCTCTATCACTTTTATTAATGATTATATCTATTAATGAATATATTGATATGTTGTCTACAATTTCAAATGACAAAGATACAAATGACATACAGGTGCAGAAACTCTGTTTGGGCTTGAGTTGTTTATTTTAGACTTCATCTAGAACATGTGCCCAGAAAACCAGAAAATAACCAACATTTATAGCTACAGATCAATAAGGAATCATAGTGCCCCAACTTTGTATTCACTTAGAACTTTTCTTTGGAAGACATGATGCTACAGCAAGAAAAGTATGCTAAAAACAAATTTTAGCAAGATTTATTAACCAACCTTGACTTTCTTTGTATCTGTGAAAGGATCTCTCCAATTCTAAGAAAATTGTGACCATTTACTTAAACCATATTTGTAGCTGAAGTTCAGAGTCAAGACACCTAGAAAAATTGGACAAATTAATAAGATGTTCCAGCCTATAATTGTCTTGATTCTTCCATCTTCAAATATAATTCACTTTAGACTTAGAGCCATCCCAAATTTAGGCTGAGGGTTGCCTGACCTCACTTCTACCTGAAGGAGTAGATTACAGTGAAATTCCAGACAGGCAACAGGCTATCTGTTCCTGGAATTTAGCAGACAACACCAGAGAAAAGATATGTTCAGTAGCAATATGAACTAAGCATAGAACATGTTTACTTTCTCTTCATAGTTATAATTATTTGATCTGTGAACATAGCTAAGAGAGACCTAAGAGAAGTCATGAGGCCATGAAAATTATGAAGAAACATAGTAGAAGGTTTAAAAACATAGACATGAAATATGAATCAAGACAATTCATGTTGTTAAAGCAATACAAAGTAGAGTTAAAATTTACAGTAGTTCTTTGGCTTGGATCTAGTCTAAAATGCCTATTTTGCAGTTTATATCTTGATTATAGTAAATTTATTGAGTTCCATTTTCAGCTACCACTGGATTTACTAAGCAATTCATATATGTTACTGAATTTAACTATAAAACCACTATAGGAACCAGAAAGAGGTAACATCAATATCTCTGCTCTGGGAATTGACATAATCAAAATTAGAGACTAGGCTGAACTAGCACTGTAGCATGTTCTATCTCCATGCCCTGAGGACCATCCATTGCTGATATATGTTTTTCATTATGTCTAACTAGAAGCAGACTTTCAGAAGTAGCTGAAAGTAGCTACTAATTATTTTCAAAAGTAGTAAAAATTATTTCCATGTATACTTGCTAAACTTTATTAGTCACATAAAGAAAACTGAAATTCACATTCTACAAGTCAATTGGTTCAGCTATTGTGGATGCATTTTGCAGCTAGCTCATCTTTTCAAACTATTTAATATGTAAGTTAAGTTTGTAGGTTACAATACAAAGAATGTTCACATTATAATACATTATTTATATTAGTCTCCCTCTTCCAACACCTTGACCCGTCTCCCAATCCCTGTCTAGCTGATTTCTTCTTTTGTCCAGCTAGGCCTTCTTTCTGCTTTGTTATTAGCAGTGTCCTGTCTATGTTCCCTCTTTTGACAATTGTTTCTCTTTTATCATGGTTGTTTTTCTAGTTTTATGACCTACACATACACATAAGTGTAAATCTATGTTGTACATATATGAGAAAACAATGTATTTGTTTTTCTGAATCTGTCTAATTTTGAATAAGGTAATAATTTCCATTTACCCATTTCCCTGGAAATGACATGGGTACAGTTTTCTTTATGGTTGCATAAAATCACATTTGATATATGTACTGTATTTTACTTCTGTAAATGGGAAACAATGCAGGTTACATTTCCCGACTCACGTGAATGTATGAGTTGTTGACTCAGAGACTTTTGAGTATATTCTTATAACTGGGTTGTATAGTAGTTTTAACTTTAATGTTTTAGGAGTTTCCAAATTGATAATTTTATGGTAGCTGAACAACTTTACAATCCCACCAGGGGTGTATAAGGATTCCTCTTTCCTCATCAGCATTTGTTGTCATTTGTGTAGTTCTTAATGGTAGCCATTCTGTGAGGACTTCATGTATTTATTGGCAATTTTCACTTATAGTTCAGAGTCCTGTTAATCAGTTAATTAGCCTATTATGGATTGGATAATTGGGAGTTGGAGACTTAGCTCTTGCAGAGACTTAGACATCTTCCTTATTAATGTCCTGTCAGATAAGTACTTGTCAGAATTTTTCCCATTCTTTAGGTTGTATTTTGAGTATGCTGACTGTTCCTCGTACTGTGCAGTAATCTTTTAATTTTATGTAATTCTATTTATCAATTTGCAGCATTAATTTTTATTCTTTTATTGTCCTTTGTTTAAAATCCCCATGTGTTCTGTATCTTGAAGTGCTTTACCTGAATTTTCTCTGGTACTTTCAACATCTGAGGTCTTATATTAAGGTCTTTCATACAACTGAATTGACTTTTATGCTGGGTGAAATGTACAGATCCAGTTGTGCTCTTCTACATGTAGAAATCAGGCTCTTTGGCATCATTGGTCAAAAAGGCTGTCTTTTCTCTAGTATCTGTAGTTGTCTGGGTTGTTTTTTTTTAGGTTCTCCTCTCTATCCCATTGATTAGCATTTGTTATTTTGTGTCAGTATCATGCAGTTTTATTATTATGGCTCTGCAACATAATTTTGTAAATGTAAATTTTTTGATACTTATAGCATTGCTCTTTTTTTGAAAATATCACCTTAGCTTTGGGGTCTCATTGTCTTTTCATCTGAATTTTAGGATTATTATTCCCCTATGAAATATTTTGCCAATTTATAGTCCCCAGTGCTCAAAAATCTAGGATTAGAGATAAGCTTCTAGAAACATATGACCCACCAATTTGAAATCAAGTATATAGAAACAATTTGTGGCCTGAAAGATTTCTCGGGTGGGGGGGGGGGTTCATGTAGAAAATCCAGGTTGTCTTTCCAGCACCCTGTACCTATTTCTCACAACCCTCTATAATCTCTGTTTCATGGGAATAAGTCACCCTCTTCTGGCCTCCATGGGCACTGCATGCATATAATGCACATATAAATAAGCAGACATGCATCTGAACACACACACACAGAGAGAGAGAGAGAGAGAGAGAGAGAGAGAGAGAGAGAGAGAGCCTATTTTAAAAATTGAACTAGTAACACAAATTTTCTCATCAAAGATGAGTCCAAGATAAAAATATTTATTAATGTATTCTACCAAATCCTTAAGAGGTGGTACCAATGTTTCTCAAACTGAGAGAGAGAGACTAAGTTGTACCAAACACATCCTACAAGCCAGAATTACCTTGATAACAAAACCAGATTAAGCCATGGCAAATAGAGAAAACTGTAGAGCAATTGTTCTGATAAAAATAGATGTAAAATTCTGAATAAACTTCTGAAAAGCTAAATTCAATAGCATGTGATACTAGAGAAAAGATCTACATCCAATAGTACTGAGAACACTGGATGTCCACATGGAGAAAAGTAAAACCAGACTCCTATTCACTACCCTCCAAGTAAACCAAAGTCCTTGATCTGAAACCTGAACCACTCTTGCTAGAATCAAACCTAGTACCTTACAAGATGAAGGAAATGGAAAGGATTTTCTGAATATGACTTTAATTGTTCAGGAGTCAAGGTCAGCAATTGGCAAATGGGACTTCATAAAAAAGCTTCTGTGAGACTGAGGAAATAATTAACCAAGTGAAAAATAAACTCACAAAACGAGAGAGAATCTTTGTCAGCCATGCACAGGACAGAGGGGTGATATACAGAATATCGCAAAACAAAACAAATAAACAACAACACAAAGAGTCAACGGCAACAAAAAAAGACCCTATTTAAAACTGGTTGAGGAATCTAAATAGAGAATTCTTATAGAAGAAATAGAAATTGCTAAGAAATATGTCAAAAAGTGTTTATCCTTCTTAGCAATTTGAGAAAAAAATGAAAAGAACTTTGATATTTCTTCTCACACTTTTCAGAATTGTTAAGATCCACAAACTAGCTGGCAACAAATGTTGGTGAGGATGTGGGGAAAGAGGAGCCCTCATTCACTGCTGATGAAAATGCAGATTGGTGCAGCTACTGTGGAAATCAGTATGGAGTATCCTAAAAAAAAAAAAAAAAACTAAAAATAAGTCTGTCACATGACCCAGCCACATGACTCCTTGAAATATGCTGAAAGGACATGATGCCTTACTCCACAGATACATGTTCCACAATGTTCAGTGGCATCCTATTATCCTATTCATAATAGTTAAGAAATGGAAATAACCTAATATCATTCAGCATGTCAATGAATATTGAAAATGTGTATATATATATATATATATATATATATACACACACACATATACATAGACACAATGGTTGGTTTACTACTCAGGTGTAAAAAACATAAAATGAAGGTAGTTATACCTAAAGAGTATTGAGTGAAGTAACCCAGATGAAGAAAGATAAATACCACATGTTCCTTTTCATTTGAACTTCTGAGATTTAAATTCTCATATGTGAGCATTCAAAATGAAGTTACTAAAGAAACAAAACAATTGTAAAGGTGGGGGCAGCTTTCAAGGAGAATAGCAAGATACAGGTGATACAAAGTGTGGAATGGGATAATGGGGGGGGGGGCTCCAACTGTACAGGAAGGAGAAAGATCAACTGAGGAAGTGAACAATGGAGAAGAGACAAATAATACCAAGGTTGTTTGATAAAACCCCAAGGAATCATTATTTTATATTTATCTAAAATGTCAGGGGTCACATCCTTAGTCAAAGAACTACAAGCAAATAATGACTGTTAGGAGAGTTAGCCTCTTCCAAGTACAAATTCCCTAATTAGTTGTCTGATGTAAACTGGCCAACCTCAAAACCATTTACACACAAGCAACAAAAATGGACCCAGTAGGTTTTATGTTTATATATATATATATATATATATATACGTATATATACGTATATATATATGTATATACGTATATATACATATATACACATATATGTGTGTATATATGTATATATATGTATATGTGTATATATATGTATATATACATATATATACACATATATGTGTGTATATATATGTATATACGTATATATATATATATACACACATGTGTATATATGATGATGATGATTAAAAAGGCTATCAACTTGAGACTTGATGTGGACATGGGATGTGTTCAAGAGAGGATGCCTTGGAGGGACTGAAAGGGGGAAAGGGAAGGGAAAGTGATGTAATCATATTACGACCTATTTACAGGGCATTTCATCCAATCGCCAAATAGGTATTCTACTCAGCATGACAAGGACACTTCTCTAAATTAGACCACATCCTGAGACATAAAACAAATCCTTACAAACTCAAAAAATAATTTTGATTATTTACTTATTATAAACCCAATAAAATTTTTGATAATTCCATGTATCCTATCAGACCATAATGCAATGAAGCTTAAAATTGACAGCAAACAAATCTCTAGTTAATACAGAAACTCATGCAGATTAAATAACGTACCACTGAAGGTTGATTAGGTCAAAGAATAAATTAAGAAATAAATAAAAATATCCTGGAACTAAATGAGAGAACAGAACCACATCACCTTTGAGACACATTGAAAACATTATTAATGCAATTTTGTTGGAGTTATAGGCAATATGAATTCTAATATACTCAAAATATACACTATCTTAAACTAAACGCATGACACAATGATTAAAAATATTCTCAAGCTGGGCATAGTGGAATATACATTTAATGCCAACACTTGGGAGGCAGTACAAGACAAGCAGATCTCTTAATTACAGGCCCAGCCTAGTGTACAGAGTGAGTTACAGGGCATCCAGGGCTACAAGGAGAAACCCTGTCTCAACAAACAAACTAACTAACAAAGAATATTACTTCTGCGCTTAAACACACTTTAGGTCAAGTATTGTTTCAATCTTTCTGGGTACCATTTGGGCACAGTCCAATATTGTACTTTTCTTAAAGAATTCTAAGACTTAAAATACCATAAACAGTAAATCATGCTTTTTAAATGCTTAGTGAAATGCTGGATACACAGTTGCATTGAAGTATGACAGTCTTAATTGTCAAGTTGAGCATCATCTGGAAAGCAGGCTTCTGGTCAAGCTTGTGGGGATTATCTTTTTATAATATTAATGGAAGTGTGAAGAGCAGCCTACTGTGGGTGGCACCATTCCCTGACTAGGATCCTGAACCGTGTAAGTGGACAAAGGTAACTAAGCTTGTTTACAGGTTACTCATTCTGTTTTCTGACTATGGACACAATGTGACTAGCTTCTGCAAACTCCTGCTAACAGTACTTCCGAAACTCTATGTGCCACGGAATTGTGTGCCAAAAGCAAACTCTTTGCTTTATGTTGCTTTTGTTAGAATATTATAGCAACAAAAAAAGTAGCCAAGACACTAAGACTAAAAAGTACTATTCTGATTTCATACATCTTGTCAGTGATTTTATAGAACACTTTATGTTCTGGTTTCACTACCAGAGAGAAATGAGTTTCCAAAGATTAATAATTTTTAACAAGGATAGTATAGTACACCAGCTGCCAGATTTCTTAGTGATGTTCAATCTAAGTATAATTCAAGCTTAAATACCAATATAATGTGCTCTAACAAAGTCCGATCACAAAAATTAAATCTTATTTATACAGTTAGAAACAAGGTAAGAGGCCAAGCATAGGAGAAAAGCCAAGTGTGAAGACACGAATTAAAAGTAAGTCTGGAAGCTTAAGAGACAGGAAGGATTTTTGTGAGGCCTTCTGCAGACTCCACAGCAGTTCAATGATGACACAAGACACAATGGTATTTAAAGTTTAGGACTTTAGCTGTAACAGTCTTTCAGAAAGCTTATCTACCTGACTACCACCCACCACATGGCTAGCTCTATACCTTTCTTTAGTCCACTGAGGTCTGTGTGTTTTCCCTCTGTGTCTGACTTCTACTTTCCCTTCCCGTGTCACTCACTTTGGCAAAAAGCTTTGCCTCCTACTTCCTGCTCCACCTAATGGCCATCAGCTCTGTATTACAATCAATCAGTAGCTAGAAACATGGTGATGGGCCACAAAAATAACAATACCAAAATCCTGCCAGGACTTAGTTTGCTCCCATACAGAGCTAACAACTGAAAAATGCAAAGACACACAGTGTGACGAAGAAAGGATGTTAGAAAAAGAAATGGAACCCTGTCTAATAACCTCAAATGCTTTTATCCTGTATAGGTGAGTGGCCTATATAGGGAAGTGGCTATGCTGTCAGCCAGATACGTTGCTCTCCTGTCTTAACAGCCAGCATTTAATGGTTTCCCTACAGAGAATCAGGTCTGGAAATGGTATTTTAACCATGTAAGGGATTGAATTTGGAAGGCAGGAATCCAGGTAACAAGACACATACCCTAAGTAAGCCTAAATTCATGGACCACTTTGTAACCACATCACTTCTCTTCTTCTGAAAGGAATTTCAGAGCAGTCTAGAATG